>NW_011494919.1:913346-1010095 GCF_000754665.1 Bison bison bison | reverse complement strand
TGACATTCCAGGTTCCTATGCAATAAGCAAAGGAGAAAAGGAAAGATATAAGAATCTGAATGCAGAGTTCCAAAGAATAGCAAGAAGAGATAAGAAAGCCTTCCTCAGTGATCAATGCAAAGAAAGAGAGGAAAACAACAAAATGGGAAAGACTAGAGATCTCTTCAAAAAAATTAGAGATACCAAGGGAACATTTCATGCAAAGATGAGCTCGATAAAGGACAGAAATGGTATGGACCTAACAGAAGCAGAAGATATTAAGAAGAGATGGCAAGAATACACAAAAGAACTGTACAAAAAAGATCTTCATGACCCAGATAATCACCAGTGTGATCACTGACCTAGAGCCAGACATCCTGGAACGTGAAGTCAAGTGGGCCTTAGGAAGCATCACTATGAACAAAGCTAATGGAGGTGATGGAATTCCAGTTGAGCTATTTCAAATCCTGAAAGATGATGCTGTGAAAGTGCTGCACTCAATATGCCAGCAAATTTGGAAAACTCAGCAGTGGCCACAGGACTGCAAAAGGTCAGTTTCCATTCCAATCCCCAAGAAAGGCAATGCTAAAGAATGCTCAAACTACCACAGAATTGCACTCATCTCACATGCTAGTATAGTAATGCTCAAAATTCTCCAAGCCAGGCTTCAGCACTACGTGAACCGTGAACTTGCTGATGTTCAAGCTGGCTTTAGAAAAGGCAGAGGAACCAGAGATCAAATTGCCAACATCTGCTGGATCATGGAAAAAGCAAGAGAGTTCCAGAAAAACACCTATTTCTGTTTTATTGACTATACCAAAGCCTTTATCTGTGTGGATCACAATAAACTATGGAAAATTCTGAAAGAGATGGGAATACCAGACCACCTGATCTGCCTCTTGAGAAATTTGTGTGCAGGTCAGGAAGCAACAGTTGGAACTGGACATGGAACAACAGACTGGTTCCAAATAGGAAAAGGAGTACGTCAAGGCTGTATATTGTCACCCTGCTTATTTAACTTGTATGCAGAGTACATCATGAGAAACGCTGGACTGGAAGAAGCACAAGCTGGAATCAAATTTGCTGGGAGAAATATCAATAACCTCAGATATGCAGACGACACTACCCTTATGGCAGAAAGTGAAGAGGAACTGAAAAGCCTCTTGATGAAAGTGAAAGTGGAGAGTGAAAAAGTTGGCTTAAAGCTCAACAGTCAGAAAACTAAGATCATGGCATCAAGTCCCATCACTTCATGGGAAATAGATGGGGAAGTGGTGTCAGACTTTATTTTTCTGGGCTCCAAAATCACTGCAGATGGTGACTGCAGCCATGAAATTAAAAGATGCTTACTCCTTGGAAGGAAAGTTATGACCAACCTAGATAGCATATTCAAAAGCAGAGACATTACTTTGCCAACAAAGTCCGTCTAGTCAAGGCTATGGTTTTTCCAGTGGTCATGTATGGATGTGAGAGTTGGACTGTGAAGAAGGCTGAGCACTGAAGAATTGATGCTTTTGAACTGTGGTGTTGGATAAGACTCTTGAGAGTCCCTTGGACTGCAAGGAGATCCAACCAGTCCATTCTGAAGGAGATCAGCCCTGGGATTTCTTTGGAAGGAAGGATGCTAAAGCTGAAACTCCAGTACTTTGCCCACCTGATGGGAAGAGTTGACTTATTGGAAAAGACTCTGATGCTGGGAGGGATTGTGGGCAGGAGGATAAGGGGACGACAGAGGATGAGATGGCTGGATGGCATCACTGACTCGATCGATGGACGTGAGTCTGAGTGAACTCCAGGAGTTGGTGATGGACAGGGAGGCCTGGCGTGCTGCGATTCATGGGGTCGCAAAGAGTCGGACGCGACTGAGCGACTGAACTGAATTGAAAACTAGACTTTTCCCTGGTAGAAATCATAGAATGAAGTCTACATAGACTCTGTTAAATTACCTGAAATACTCATATAATTGTAGAGATAGAAAGCAGAGATTATCAGACACGATCCTATGTCTATCCACCCCTTCTGCATTCGGGCCATAATCCCCTCTCTGAGCTCCTCTAACTTCAGTGTCATTACCAATTAGGTGGCAGGAGTTTTGGGGCCAGTTTAACTCGAAAGTTTTGCTGACACATGATGCCCTAGAATCAAACCTCTCTCATCTCTGTGTCACAGTGCCTGGGCTTTTCCCGCCATTAATGCGGCTGTTTAGTCATTAAGTCATGTCCAACTCTTCTGCAACCCCATGGACTGTAGTCCCACCAGGCTCCTCTGGCCATGGATTTCTCAAGGCAAGAATACTGGAGTGGGTTGCTATTTCCTTTTCTAAGGGGTCTTGCTGACCCATGGACTGATCCTGAGTGTCCCGCATGGCAGGCGGATTCTTTACCACTCAGCCATTTAAAGCCCTCCTGACATCGATACTTCTATTGTCGACATTCCCTCTATATTAGTCTCATCCTTTCAGTTTAGCAGGGTAAGATTTACTTCCATTGTAAACTGTCTCAGCTGGAATTCCAGCTCACAGTCCCCTCTTCATCTCTTGACACACTCTGGAGCTCCTGTACTCCTGCTATATAGCTGTATCATATTAAGCTTACCACAGAAAAATACACATAATTCTACACAGTGAACCTCACTGTCTTACTAGCTTCATTCACTTATCATTTAAACAGTAGTTAAGCAGAAGCATTTTATGAATCATGGCATTTTGAATGTTGCAAGTAAAGGAGTTGGGTTCTTGACCTTTAGCGGATGGAAACTTTCTTATCTCTTTGTTTCCTTGAAGCTAATCTATGCAGTGAAGTGGCGCTTTGTATTGTGGCAAAGAACCTATCTTCCTGTGGTCTCTCCGATCAATTCTGTATCTCTCAGCACCATATGCCACTGTGTAAAAGGGTAAGAAAAGTCCTGAATGCAGGAGGCCTCGTCTGCTCGTCTATCATCTTCTCTGAGCTCGCTGGATTAATAGGGGAAAATGGGAGGCAAAACCACCAAAATAGCTGGCTATAAAATATCCTTAAAATATTTTTCACATTTGAATGATAGCGCTATTTATTTGATGCATTTGAAATTGTCTAAATAGACGTGCACATGAACTGAGACTTGATAGAAATAATTACAGAAGTTTAATTACAGTAAATTAAGAGAAGAAAACACTAAAGCAGAAACAACAGATGGTCAAAGAAGAAAATGCTAATTTGAAACTATTAGAAAGATTAAGGCAAACCTAAGAAATGAAGCTGGTTTTCAGACCCAAAACAATTTCATTCTTTTCACTGTTCTGTTCTTTTGACATCCTTAAAATTTGTTGAGAATGTTTTCTTGTCCTTTCCTTTGTTATTTTTCTAGACCCTCCCATATTATCTTTCATAGCTTTATTTCATTTAGAGAATATTTCCCAATTTAAGCACGTTTCTTCCTATGAGTTTCTTAAATACAATTCTTAGTTTCAAATATTAGTGGTATTGATAACTAACTTAAAACTATTGTTCAAATAGTATAAATTTTCATATTTATAGAAAAACAGCATTCAACAAAAACAGAATGATAATGCTCTGCCAAACAGCATCAGTATGCACCAGGCGTTGGGCTGCAGAATGTATTTTCATACTTTGTGCAAAACTGTTTTAGGCTTATTGAAAAATTTTTGAGTTTGCAGATTTATTGTGGGGACTATAAATCCTGAATGTAACTTTCTGTATCTATTTTCTGTCCTCATTTGTATAACTTACTCTTACAGGGTATATAACCATTAGAACCTGTTGTGGAAGCTGAAAGAAATGACAATTTTCTGTTCAGATAAATAGCACAAATATAAGAGTTTACACTAGACCTTAAGGCTATTCTGTTTTATGAAAGTTGGACCTAGGAAATGTGCAAGGCTTCTTCCTCTGGTTTTGATACATGGAAATAATCTTCATGTTAATTATACCTAATTGTAACCAAACTTAGTCCTGCTGTATTTTGGAGATAAAGTAAACTTGATTTAATATCAAGGGTCAGAATTTGCTTCTTAGTTGTACTTTCTTTAGCAATCTCAGAGGAACCTAATCCTTTAGAATGTATCAAAGATCTTCCATCAGCAGGACAACAGCTGTAATTAGCTATTTGGGGAATTTTTTTTATATACTATTAAACTTTCTTCTATTCACCATTTCTTTGCAAAAAAAACCATTGTGCTTCTGCAAGTTGATCTTATTTCTTTAGTCACAGAGATTAGAAGGTATAAATTTGAAGTCAGCATATGACATAAAAAGATGAAACCTCATTAATATCTTTGTCCACGTGGATATTTTACTCTATATTATTATGACTCTGGGTGGTAAAAATTGGCTTGAAAGGAAAAGTTCAGAAAACTAGTTTTTCATATATATATATATATAGAATGAAAGCCAGCTTTGTTGACAGCACAAATTGCAGTTCATGAAAGAGCAAATTTTTAAGCAGCAAAAAAAGACCTTTAATTAAAATGTTTTGTGAAGGGCATTTTATCTTCAGTCTAGCCTTATTGCTGTGAAATATTTTGTCTAAAAGTTGTAAGTGTACTCTCTAAGAGTATGAGAAGAAATAAACAAATGAGCAAAACTGAAATGTGTTCATGAAGCAATTTATGGCACTTTGAAAAACTAAGCATCCAGCACACACATGTCCAAAGTTTTTATCAACCAGTTTGCACATGAATTCTTAGATTTGAAACAGAAAACAGTGCGCAAATAGGTTGTGATAACTTGGGACTAAAGAAAATCTGAATTCTAAAAAGAACTATTTGCACTATTAGAACTAATGAAAGAAAATTTCACCTACTGTACTGGTCACACTATTAGAATGCTACTATCAGTAACTGTATTCTTGACCTGAAAGTGTTTTCTCAGAGCAATGAATGAGTCTCTAGGACATTTCACTATGGCAGAACAAGAAGTCTACTTGTTAAGTTTTTCAAAGTGTATCAGAATAATCTTAAAGGCAAGATTAAATGTTTCAGAAAACATTTTTAAACTTAAAATTTTCAAGACCTTTTACAAACTGTGTTCTGTAGTGTATAATTATGCAGAGAACTAACATAGCTGGCCTGAGACTGCTTTCCTTAGCAAGGCCTGCTTGCCTTGGCTGGCTTATGCTAACAGGGATTTCAAGAGGATTCTCGCCGTTCTCAGAAATGATTAAAATGAATCACTTGCCTAAAACACTTGTATAAACACTGGCTAATGGTGAATACCTGCTTTCATTCTGAAAGTCTAGATTTTGGGTGTTAGGAAGAAGTTGCCTGTATGACCCCCAACAAAAACCCTGAACTCAGGTCAAGTGAGCTTCCCTTGTGGATAACGTTTCATACATGTCACCGTCCTGTTGGTGGAGGATGTGAGCATGTTCTGCATGGCTCTACTAAGAAGACTGTTGAAGACTCTCTGGTTTCCTGTTAACTTTTGGCCTCTGTTCCTTTTCCCTTTTCTGAACTTTTATCTGCTCTCAGTTCTACAGTTGAGAAAGCCTGAGGCCTGTGAGTTGTCCTAACAAACCACCAAAAGGGATAATCTTGGGAACCCCCCACTGTTCTGTCAGTTACATTTTACAACTTCTGTCAGTTGGTCAGTTAACATTTTACAGCTTTTGTACCTGTTCCTTAGTTCCAACCACCTCTCTCTCCATCACCTACTGAGTAGCTCAGTACTGGGCATGGATGGACACCCCTCCCCAAAATTATTCCTGACTTTCTCACTGTTCCAAAAATGGAAATGACTCTGGAATATTCTGACTCTATCAGTTTTACTTTGATTAACTTATGGCATTAGTCAACTTCATGATATGTCCACATCTCCTCTCCTGTCTGATTTTAAGGTATTAGAACATGGAAACTCCTTTTCTTATGTCACCTTTCGCTGCTTATACTCTGCATGAATCATGTCTTTGACTTCAATGAATTCATTTGTACCGTATTAAGTGATTCATTTTTTATAATAGAAAATGTCATTGAAGTAGCTATTATTTCACAACTTTCATCTGATCTCAGAATCTATACAAAGACTGGAATTTAGAATATGAGGGAAAGTCAAAATAAAATGCAGCTGTTGAATTTTAAATGATTTAGTGTTCTGTAAATGATTAGTAGAGTCAAATAATTTTGATTAATTGACCTGGAATAAAAATGCATGAACTTCTGCCAGTTGCTTTCTGGATACATATAAAAGGAACAATAATTACTCAAGAGAATTATATTAAGTATATATGTGTACATACAAAATAATACATAAACTATCCTTAAGTTAGAACAGTTTCTAGAAAAAAAAAAAAAACTAATGCCAATCTCAAATTCTTTCCCCAAAATGTCTTTATAAACCCTTTCCCAAGGGCTCAATATCATATTTTCTTTGTTTTTGTTTAAAATTTCTCTTTTGAAAACTAATTGCTAACTATGAGGCAATAGCTGCAAGCTAAAAATCCACTGGATAGAATTTCAAAAGGAGAAGTTTGAAAGCCATTATTTAAGTACTGAACTTTTGATATAATAGAATTGTCAATTTATAAGAGAAGAGCAATTAATATTCTGAAGATCTATCCCTTCTGATAACTCTTCAGAGAATCTTGGTTAGTGTTTTTCTCAATTTAAAACAAATTTACAACTTTGAGGTTATTTTAACACTTCCAAATAATTGCAGAAGATTAATTAAACATTTTCCCCTCTTTAAAGCATATAAAAATGACAGCAAGGTGTCAACTACCATATGAACTGAGACAACAGGGAGAAAAGATGCAGAGCCTATTAAGGACCAAGAGTGGCTATTGAGCAAGAGTAGGAACTTCAGAGAGACCAAGGGCACAACTAGGGAATCCCAGGAAAGGTCCTGAACTTGGACCCCCTAAATCCAAAAGCAGTGGAAATTATCGGAAGTCAATATTACATGAAGATGTTAGAAATCCAGTTCTGTCTTCATTCTTGAGTAAACCAGGTGAATACCAGAGTTCATTTCTCTTCTGGGCCTTTCTGAAACAGGCTAGGAATTTCTTTCTGAAGGAGGAAAAAAAAGGATATAAAGACTCTGGATGTGGACAAACCAGGCTAAGGGGAAAATGGAAATAAATCTCCCCCATGGTAAAATGGACGATATTTATAAATTGAATACCGTCCTTTAGGTCCCTTTTGTCTTTCCAGTCACCCGAAGTCGGCATCAAAAGAGCACCCCCAGTATAAGATTAGACAATTATTCCTCAGAGACTCTAGATGGCCTCGGGTAACTCTTCAGATAGTGATAGGCTTCACTGAAGGTTACCCCGAGTGAGTAACCTTCAGTGAAGCCTACCAATCTACACTCTTATAAAGGCTTAACAGTCAAAGATCACCAGGTAGTTGAGGAAAGTCTTCAATGTAGAAAGCATAAATAAAAACACAGGAAAAAGTTTTGGAAAAATATTCTAGTAAAGGAAGTAGAGGAAATTTCTGAAAGGGAAAAAAGATACTAGACATATAATGTGTTCAAAAGTTTCCCTAAAGGCACATAAATACTACAAAATATAATAGTATAAAATAAGGTATTGTATTTAAAAATACCACAAGTTAAGCATCTAATGAAAGGATAAGAAAGTCAAGTTATATAAAATTAAGGGAGCTTATATACACCTGCTATTGATGCCAAGTCACCAGTCGTGTCTGACTCTGCGACCTCATAGACGGCAGCCCACCAGACTCCTCTGTCCCTGGGATTCTCCAGGCAAGAATACTGGAGTGGGTTGTCATTTTCTTCTCCGATGCATGCTTGTTAGGAGTTGTAACAACATTTAGAAATTACAGAGAAATAATTTTGCAATGTTAAAACTGTCCCACTGCAGATAGAGCAGCAAGCTGAAACCCCCACAGGGATGGTAGCCAAGAAGAATAATAAAGGTCTACCTACCTTGGAAGGTATTAGTTGGAAAACATTGATTTACTTAAGTACATGGAGAAAACAGTGATTGTGGCTGTCTCAAGAACATAAAAGTGTGTACATGCTAAGACAGGAAACTAAAAATAATAGCAAAGTAGGAACTTGCACAAGAAGGCAAAAATAATTATAGATACTATGTAGCTCAGCTCAGTGGGCTTTCCAGGATGGCTCAGTGGTGAAGAATCTGCCTGCCAAACAGGAAACACAGGTTTGATCCCTAGGTGGAGCAGATCCCCTGGAGAAGGGAATAGTAACCCACTCCAGTATTCTTGCTTGGAGAATTGCATGGACAGACGAGCCTGGCAGGCAACAGTTTATGGGATTACATAGGAGTTAGACACGACTTAGCAACTAAAAAACAACATGAAAATGTAGAAGCTACCTGTTGATTTAACCAAAAGCAGTTCTAGAGGGAGTGGAAATGTTAGAGACGGGAGTTTAAGAAACTAAATCCTATGTGCTACAGCAGGAAGTCATTAGTTTCTGAGATTGATAATTCAAGCAATAGTAGTGTAACTATATTTATTTAGGTATGGAGCTGAATTGTTGAAGAAAGAACTCAACTAGCTAAAAGTTTTTCTCTGGAGAACAGGAGTGAGGAACTGAGATTCAAAGAAGAGCACTGAAAATTGCTTTTCTTAAAATCTTGTCATTGATTATCCTTTGAATTATATGAATCAATTATAACTTAAAATTCTATATTGGGGAAAGGTAATATTTCACTTTTAATCTATTATAGAAAATATGCTAATATATTTTTAATCAGCTTGTTATTTGAGAAGGAGAACAAAACTACTCATCTCTCACTAAATCCTGTTGTATGAATGAATTTATGGGAGCTGAGATTTACTATCAGTTTATTTCATGCCTTTAATAAAATCTGACTTGTGAATAAAGAGTGTATTTTTAAGTTGAGCATCTGATAAAAGCAAAATAAAGATTGTTAAAGTTTATGCTCTGTTGTGACATCAATATGGTCTGTCTTAAGTCCTTTGAGAAGCTATTATTTATAACTTTGAGTTTTTTTTTATATATTTGGCTTTTTGTGTCTAATTCATGAGCAACCATGCTTGATTATTTTTTGAACTTTCAAAAGTTACACTAGCTTTTGAGTCTTATAAAAGTGAATGTGACAAAACATTATGCTGTAATAGAGATATTTGAAAGAATTGTCTTGGTGGCTTTGAGCTCTTGTGTGTTCCAATGGCAGGTTGGTACAGGTGCTCTTTGACATTACTTTATGGTCCTTTATCTCCCCATGTACTTTAAAAACAGAATTGTATTAATATGGAATTTATTTATTAAAATTAATTACTAGCTTTCTTATGCTACTATCTTAAGATTGATAATTTATTAAAGGAAACTTATAGAGTAAATTTTTATTCATATTTTTGTAAGGTAAAATATAAAAAATCTTATCAGTATTCTTTAGATTGTCAGATCCAGAGCAAATGTAGTCTAATGTGAAAAATCTAGATCAGAAAGAAAACTGTTTTGCACATATTAATAATTTGTTGATGTTGTTTATTCGCTAAGTCATATAGGACTCTTTTGCAACTGCTAGAGTAACCTAGCCAGGCTTCTCTAAGGGATTTCCCAGGCAGGAATACTGGAGTGGGTTAGTCATTTCCTTTTCCAGGAGGTCTTCCTGACCTAGGGATCAAACTTGTGTCTCCTACATTTAGGTAAATAACTATTCCAAAACTTATCTATAAATTGAAATGTTCAGAATCTTTATATAATAGCTTCTTAAGATACTGCTACCTTAGTAGCAGTACATTTTCAGGTTTATTCTGGAGGTATAATGCAGTTTGGGATTTTTAAAACTTTGAAGATGGTCAAATTGTATTTAATACCTCTTACCACCAATGTGTGTTTAGAGGAGAATATCTAATATATGGTGAACAATGTTAACTTAAACCTTCAGTGACATTGAAACAACTTTATTATGATTGTCATTGTACTTTATCAACAGATTCTTAACTTTACTAGGTTCTAATTTTGAGATTTCTAGTATCTGTGACTTTCTCATTCTCAGTATCTTAACATCAGAAGTAACTTAAATAATTGCTGTGTTTATTAATGATTCACTGAGTCAATTACCTTTATGTGACTGTGGCAAACTCAAGAGAGATGACATGAAAATGGGTATAAATAATAATCAGAATAGACTTAAAATTTTATATTGAAGCATGCTGCTAATTAGCTCTTTCCTTTAGGGCAAGGGCTGTTTTAATTACCCCGTTTTTCAGAGTCTGGTTGAATGATTGATTTGCAGTAAATTCTCAAAATTATGCTCATTAATAGAGGAGATATAAAGTGGATTTTTTATAAAATTTCTATAAAATTACAAACCCATAACTAATGACCATATAATTCATCATGTTTTCCCAGTTTCAAAAATAAAAACCTCAATATGAGATGTCCTTAGAAAATAAAGGATAGATGGAGAGGTGGCAAGGTGTCATGGGAAAACAAAAGCCATTTACAATGGATTAGCCAAGGATTGGAGTTTGTTGTTTTTATAATTTTGGGTATGTTAAATATCCTCTTCAAATATCAATTTTTAAAGGCAAATATGGTAATATTAGTACCAAAATTATAAGACTTATCTAATGTTAAGAGGTAAATTATGTAAGGGGGCTTCCATGATAGCTCAGTGGATAAAGAATCTGCCTGCAATGCAGGAGACATAGTAAACATGTGTTCGATCTCTGGGTCAGGAAGTACCCCTGGTGGAGGAAATGGCAGCCCACTCCAGTACTCTTGCCTGGGAAATGCCACGAACAGAGGAACCTGGTGGATTCCAGTCCATGGGGTCATAGGAGTCAGACAACTTAGCTACGAAACCACCACAAACTATGTAAATGATCCAACAGTTGTATCTGGTAGCCATTGTAATTGGAAATCTAGTTTGAATTATAACAATTTTTTTTTTGATCTCTTAAAGGAAGTTAACTCATGATAATAATCATGGAGTAAGCAATTTTCCCTTTTCCAGACTTCTCCACAGTACATTTTACCTCTTCACTGGCAAAGAAAATTCCAAGGGTGAAATAATCATTTATTTGGCCATTAAGTGTTTCTTCCAGAGCTCCCTTTTCAATCTAGTCAACAAAAATGCTAATTAGTCCTAATTGTTTGGAGAACACCTGTCGGTCCATTAATAGATGCAGAGATCCCTAAAGCATTCCTCACAAAGTAGGGTGCTTTAATTCCCCCTGAGATGAATTTAACTTTATCATCAAGAGGTAAAAAGGATTAAAATTAAGCTAGCTTAATCTAATTTTTACCTACCTGTGGAAGTACATAGATCCAACTATATATACTTTTAGAGGTTACTTGAAGAAAAACATAAATGCTAGATAGAAGTTCTCTAAGAGTGAACTCCTTGTTCTCAATGGGATGAATGAAACTTCACATAATATCTTATGATTATGAACTATTTTGATAGACTGATACCACAGTCTTGCTTCCTTTTGATACTTTTCTTAATTGTAGAAAGAAAAATAAATCATGCTTTCCATCTAGTCTGATATGTTGCAGTGGTTGTGTTGGCATGTCCATACAATCAAATTTTCCAAAAATGTGTAAAAGTAGAAAACAATGTGTGTTGACTTAAAAAATATTCACGACTTAGAAGTTCAGAGTTACGTTTTGTTTGGCAGAAATTTTTAAGACTTTAAGCCTGGGAGACAGCATCTCAAGTAACTCAAGTAACCCTGAGAGAACTGCTCTGAAGAGGCAAGGTGGGATCCAGGATACATAAGGATTTGCAATAAAGGGAAGATAGTCTGAATATCAAAACATTATTTAAATAAAACTAGATATCCCAGGAGAAGGCGATGGCACCCCACTCCAGTACTCTTGCCTGGAAAATCCCATGGATGGAGGAGCCTGGTAGGCTGCAGTCCATGGGGTTGCGAAGAGTTGCACATGACTGAGCGACTTCACTTTCCCTTTTCACTTTCATGCATTGGAGAAGGAAATGGCAACCCACTCCAGTGTTCTTGCCTGGAGAATACCAGGGATGGGGGATCCTGGTGGGCTGCCATCTATGGGGTCGCACAGAGTCGGACACGACTGAAGCGACTTAGCAGCAGTAGCAGCAGCGGATATCCCAAGTTAAGACATTTAGTGCTTTTCTGCATAAGGGACGATGCAAAGATCTGGGCTCACTGAAATACTTTCTTTGACACACACGTCAGCTGTCTGGGGCCAGTGTCCTGCGTTTTCACATCCAGAGTTTCCTTGGAACTCACCATTGGGATTGGCTGCAGTGCAATCTGGCTGCTAGATGGCAGGTATTTTTTTCCTTCCAGAATTACCCCAGGGTTCATCAGCTCACCAGCTCACTGCCAGCAGTGGCTGCGATCACTGATAACTCTGAGATCCTTTGTTTACTGACATGGCAGGCAACATTCCATTTCTCATTGTATGGGGACTAATGCTGATAGTTAAGTTCTACTTAGTAAGTCAAATAATTTTATTTTAATACAGAGACAAGCTAGCAGTAATATTGCAAGGTTATTTTCATGGCTCCTGTCTTAAATGATATAGCATTTCTACATCCTTAAAGTTGAGTAAAAGACTGTCAAATGTTCAACTAAAGCTGACTGGGGTCAGCAATATTTTTCATGTGTCTGACGAATAGAATCTATCACCATTCACTAACGGAAACTCAGGAGTACAATAGACCCATCTTATATTCTTTCTTGATAGAAATTCTTATTTTGAAAGCTATAATCTACATTTCTAAAATAAGACCTTAAAATGGGTAGGAAGTTACCAAACTTAGAGAATTTGTCATGGACTTATAGCCTGAAATACAGCAAAGATTTTAGGTATAAAAAAACATTTCTGAGGTAGAAGTTTCTCGTAGTTGGTGGCTTTAATCTAAGCTTTCCTCCTATTAAATATAATTTGTAGAATGGTTCTTTTCTTATCTAAACAGACTATGCTAAATGTGCAATTGAAGCAGTTATCAAAACTTATACATTTTTTTTGACCTTTCAGGCAAGAGTATTGAATTTTTTTTCAACAAAATCTTCAACTTGACCTGGAGAACTTCTTAGTAAATATGAATGGTACTCTTTTAAGAATTGCTTGAGCTAAATTGAGCATTTCTATCATATCTAAATGTCAGCCACTCTTTTGTAGCTGCCATGCAATCTTTTGGTCTGTCTTTAGATTATTTCTTTGTTGCCACTATGGCTACAAAATGCTTTTACACTTAAATGCTTGATCGTCATCTCATTTCAGGGTTAAGGAAGAACAATGTCTTTGGTACCATATCAGAAAGGGATTTGGCAAAAATAATACAATTATGTAAAGTTTTAAAATAAAATAAAATTTAAAAAAATAGCAGATAAATGGTGAATCTGCCTTTAAGCAACCAATTTGTATACAAAATCGGATGCATAGGGAGGAGTTGAAAATCATTTCTATCGTCAAGTACCAGTTTTACTGCAGAAAGCAAATTTTGTAGCCCTTAAAAAGACACTGGTATCTTACTACAGTTTTGAGCAATTCACACTGAAAGAGGAAGCAAATGAATCGTTGTTGAGACAACAATGTAAATATTTGTTCATCTGGGGCTGAATTTGGATCATTTACAGATTGGCAGAGAATCTAGTCTGTATTTTTAAATTGGAGCAATATATAAAAAACAATATCAACAGTTTTGTGCTATACAGCCTGGTGAGTGAAGTGAAAGGCATTCAGTTGTGTCCAACCCTTTGTGACCCCATGGACTATACAGTCCATGACATTCTCCAGGCCAGAATACTGGAGTGGGTAGCCTTTCCCTTCTCCGGGGGTTCTTTCCAACCCAGATCTCCCACATTGCAGGCGAATTCTTTACCAGCTGAGCCACAGGCTAAGCCCAAGAATACTAGAATGGGTAGGGAAGATGTACTGGAGAAGGGATATAGCCCGGTAGAAAGATATAAATCTGAAAGTCAGGGAGCAGAGGAAGGGGAATATTAAAATTTTAAGTACCTAAGAAAGCCTTGAGGGTTTACCTGGTGGCTCAGACCTTAAAAAAATCTGCTTGCAGTGCAGGAGACCTGGGTTCAATCCCTGGGTCAGGAAGATTGCCTGGAGGAGGAAATGGCTACACACTCCAGTATTCTTACCTGGAGGATTTCATGTATAGAGGAGCCTGGCAGGCTACAGAGTTGGACATGACTTGAGTGTCTAACAAACAGGAAAGCCTTTAACTGTAATTTATAATTTTAGAGGAGGTTAACCCTCTATTTGCATTAACTTAATCAAAGAAAGTTGGTTTAGGGCAAAGAAATGGTTCAGTTCACTTCAGTCACTCAGTCGTGTCCGACTCTTTGTGACCCCATGAATGGCAGCACGCCAGGCCTCCCTGTCCATCACCAACTCCTGGAGTTCACTCAGACTCGTCCATCGAGTCGGTGATGCCATCCAGCCATCTCATCCTCTGTCGTCCCCTTCTCCTTCTGCCCACAATCCCTCCCAGCATCAGAGTCTTTTCCAGTGAGTCAACTCTTCCCATCAGGTGGGCAAAGTACTGGAGTTTCAGCTTTAGCATCCTTCCTTCCAAAGAAATCCCAGGGCTGATCTCCTTCAGAATGGACTGGTTGGATCTCCTTGCAGTCCAAGGGACTCTCAAGAGTCTTCTCCAACACCACAGTTCAAAAGCATCAATTCTTTGGCACTCAGCCTTCTTCACAGTCCAACTCTCACATCCATACATGACCACAGGAAAAACCATAGCCTTGACTAGACGGACCTTTGTTGGCAAAGTAATGTCTCTGCTTTTGAATATGCTATCTAGGTTGTTCATAACTTTCCTTCCAAGGAGTAAGCATCTTTTAACTTCATGGCTGCAGTCACCATCTGCAGTGATTTTTGGAGCCCCCCCAAAATAAACTGACACTGTTTCCCCATCTATTTCCCATGAAGTGATGGGACTTGATGCCATGATCTTAGTTTTCTGAATGCTGAGCTTTAAGCCAACTTTTTCACTCTCCACTTTCACTTTCATCAAGAGGCTTTTCAGTTCCTCTTCACTTTCTGCCATAAGGGTGGTGTCGTCTGCATATCTGAGGTTATTGATATTTCTCCCAGCAAATTTGATTCCAGCTTGTGCTTCTTCCAGTCCAGCGTTTCTCATGATGTACTCTGCATACAAGTTAAATAAGCAGGGTGATAATATACAGCCTTGACGTACTCCTTTTCCTATTTGGAACCAGTCTGTTGTTCCATGTCCAGTTCCAACTGTTGCTTCCTGACCTGCATACAAATTTCTTAAGAGGCAGGTCAGGTGGTCTGGTATTCCCATCTCTTTCAGAATTTTCCACAGTTTATTGTGATCCACATAGTCAAAGGCTTTGGCGTAGTCAATAAAGCAGAAATAGATGTTTTTCTCGAACTCTTTTGCTTTTTCTGTGATCCAGCGGATGTTGGCAATTTGATCTCTGGTTCCTCTGCCTTTTCTAAAACCAGCTTGAACATCAGGAAGTTCATGGTTCACGTATTGCTTGAGCATTACTTTACTAGCATGTGAGATGAGTGCAATTGTGCGGTAGTTTGAGCATTCTTTGACATTGCCTTTTTTTGGGATTGGAATGAAAACTGACCTTTTCCAGTCCTATGGCCACTGCTACCTTTTTTCATAGGCTTCATACTCTTAAATAAAAGTCACCATTTAATTTACTCAAAGGCTTGTTTCTATCAATTTTTTAATCAAGAAATGACGTCTTTTAGTACATGTTAAAATAGGAAAATTTTTATTTTCCTCAAGTACTCTTGGATTGGCTGTAGTCTGCTGTTGGCTCTCTAATATATATTTTCTTAAGATACTCCTGATAAGTAGAATTGTTCTTTATACCCTGAATTTTCACTTATTTAAATATTAAATACCACTTCACTTACTTGATTGCCTATATAAAAACCATGTATTTATACATTTTATGTCTTCAATATTTTATCTATATTCTACATACATCATTCTTCTGCCCATTCCTTCTGTAGTTGCTAGCTAAGTTGAATTTTGTACATTTAAATAGACTGCTATTTGATTAAGTGCAGTGGCCCAGTTTTTTTTTCTGTCAAAAATGATGGGCTGCTTAACTTAGCTAACTGAGAGGAACATCTTAACACACCTAGGAAAGAAAACTTTATTTAATAGTGATCCTATAATAGTAATTAGCCTCCAATTAAAATAAATAAATTTTAAAAAAAACTAGGAATAAAACCACATATGACCCAGCAATCCCACTCATAGGCATATACCCTGAGGAAGCCACAATTGAAAAAGACACATGTATCCCATTGTTCATTGCAGTGCTATTTACAATAGATAAAGCATGAAAGCAACCTAGATGTCCATCAACAGATGAATGGATAAAGTTATGGTACATATAAACAATGGAATATTACTCAGCTATATAAAGGAACACATTTAAGTCAGTTCTAATGAGGTGGATGAACCTAGAGCCTATTATCCAGAGTAGAGTAAGTCAGATAGAGAATAATAAATATTGTATTCTAATGCATATATACAGAATCTAGAAAAATGGTACTGAAGAATTTATTTGCAGGGCATCAGTGGAGAAACAGACATAGAGAATAGACTTATGATGGGGAGAGGGGAGGAGAGGGTGAAAGGGTGAGATGTATGATGAGAATAATGTGGAAATTTACATTACCGTATGTAAAATAGATAGCCAGTGGGAATTTGCTGTATGTTCTGTATCAACCTAGAGGGCTGGGGAGGGAGATAGGAGGGAGGTTCAAAAGGGAGGGGATATATGTATAACTACGGCTGATTCACGTTGAGGTTTGACAGAAAACAGCAAAATACTGTAAAGCAATTATCCTTCTTTTAAAAAATAAATACTTCTATTTAAAAAAAAAATGATCCTAATTGAAATCTCCAATTCAACACAAATAGGATGATATCCATTGATTATTACCAATAGCTGTACTATTTTGCTGCTTTTTAAACTTTTTTTCTTTCACTCATCATTTTTTCTGTTTTCTTATAATTGCCATAAATAGTTACTGGCATTTTTAGTTGTACTAAAGCTTAAGATGTTACTGAAACTGGTTTTAAAATTGGAAAATTCTTTTGAGACATGTTGATAAAATAATTTAGACTTCTTTTTTTCTAATCATTCAGATGGATGAACATTTCTTCTTCCTCTATAATAGAAGTCTGTCCCCCTGTCTGACCTCTTATAAAATAAGGCAACATTGATAATCTGTTATAATATTATAAAATTAATAATTTAATAGGATTTACTTAAAATGTTCCATTTTGAAACATAATATTAGTATATCTTAAGAATGCTTATACTATGCTTAAATATAATCAACTATCTATTTTAGATCAGAATTTCAAAAAATCAGATTTAATGATAAAAGGGCTTCTATAGATTTAATGTGAAATGTATAAAAAAGAAATGTTAAAGTGGAATTTAATAACACTATCATTTCACAGTAAATGACATAAGCCTATGTAAATCTAATAACTTGTATGACTGTCTATAAAATATAATATCATGAAGTAGGTATTACATGTAGGAATAGAAACATATTGAAATGTGTTGAATGGAGATGAAATTATGGAATTGAAACTGAATTTACCTCTCTGAATTAGCATTTCAGTCTTAGTGTTTTAGTAATTGAATGCTATTTTGATATGAATATTTAAAAATCATTTCATGGATTTAAATCAGTGGTTCCTACTTAAATTTTTAAAAATTGTTCTTTTCATGTTCTTTGAGACTTAGTCATTTTCTATTAAGTTTTAACTAAGTGCCTATAATTACAACTAAATTAACAGACTATGGACATGTATCTTTTTTCGAGTGTAAGTTAGTGATATCAAGTGTTTACAGTAATCTTAGCACAAAGTTCCCAGTGGTAAAGCCAGATTACCTAGGATGTTCAGCAAGTCTCTGTTCCTCACAATCAACATTTTTTCTTGTCTTGATTACTTGTATTTACTATTTCCTCCCTCACGTTATCAAGTTGCTGACCTTGTCCTCTTTGTAGTTGCCATCTTGTGCATCTTCTTATATAGTCATAATTATATAAACATCTTAGTGTATGATTTCAATACATTTTTTGCTCTGATTCCTTGTGGTAGTATTCTTGGAAACATAACATACATCTTATCTTGAGGGATTAACCTGGGGGAACTGACATGTTCTGAAGACTCATCCTGAGCTTTCAATGAGCTAAGATGACATTGCTGCATACTTGAGTTTTTGCCTTATCTTTTTGTTAATAAGAATTCTATGCAAATGAAGGACTTTGTTTCTTCGACTTTACTGCATGAGAATTAATAAAAAATCATGATCATATGACTGTCCCTTCTAAGTGTGTGTATTGTGTACATACCTGTAACCTGTATTTACTTTTGAGTATATTTTAAAATGGTATTAACTATTATAAGATCTTTTGAGATACAGTTCACACATGATCTATTTACAGTATAAAATTCAGTGGATTTTTGGTGTATACAAAGCTGTATAACTGTTACCACAGTCAATTTTAGAATATTGTCCTCACCCTAAAAAGAAACCACATACCCATCGACATCTATCCCCAGATCTAGGCAACAGCTAATTAACTTTTCTGTCTATATAGATTTGCCCATTCTGGACATTTCTATAAAAGAAATCATATCATATATGGTTTTTATGATTGGCTTCTTTCACTTAGAATAGTGTTTTTAAGGTTCATCCATGTTGTAGATACATCATGCATAATACATAAGAGAGAGTCATGGGATAGTGTAACTTCACTTTTTTGGCTGAATAATATTCTGTTGTATGGATATACCATTTTGTTTATCCATTCACAAGCCATTGGACATTTGGATTGCTACTATCTTATCTATTATGAATAACGTTCCTATGAATAATCAAGTTTTGTGTGAGCAGTTTTCCATTTTCTTTGGTATATAACCAAGAATAGAACTCTAGGCTGGGCATACACACTGAGGAAACCAGAATTGAAAGAGACACGTGTACCCCAATGTTCATCACAGCACCGTTTATAATAGCTAGGACATGGAAGCAACCTAGATGTCCATCAGCAGATGAATGGATAAGAAAGCTGTGGTACATATACACAATGGAGTATTACTAAGCCATTAAAAAGAATACATTTGAATCAGTTCTAATGAGATGGATGAAACTGGAGCCTATTATACAGAGTGAAGTAAGCCAGAAAGAAAAACACCAATACAGTATACTAACGCATATATATGGAATTTAGAAAGATGGTAACAACAACCCCGTATATGAGACAGCAAAAGAGACACTGATGTATAGAACAGTCTTTTGGACTCTGGGAGAGGGAGAGGGGGGGATGATTTGGGAGAATGGCATTGAAATATGTATAATATCATATATGAAACGAGTCGCCAGTCCAGGTTCGATGCACGATACTGGATGCTTGGGGCTGGTGCACTGGGACGACCCAGAGGGATGGTGTGGGGAGGGAGGAGGGAGGAGGGTTCAGGATGGGGAACACGTGTATACCTGTGGCGGATTCATTTCGATATTTGGCAAAACCAACACAATATTGTAAAGTTTAAAAATAAAATAAAATTTAAAGAAAAAACTCTAGGCAATATGATAACATTTTGATGTACTCCCATTCTGTTTTCCAAAGCAGCTATACTGTTTTACACTCCTGAGTAGTGTATAAAGATCCCAGCTTATCCAAGTTTTTATCAGTCCTTTTATGTTTTTCTTTTTGTAGCCATCCCAGTGAGGGTGAAGTGATCTCATGTGGTTTGGATTGGCATTTCCCTGAGTACTAGTGGTGGTCTTTTTTGAAGAAATGTCTTCTCAAATTTTCTGTCCATTTTAAAATGAATTATTACTGTTTTTCTTATTGAATTATAAAAGTTTTTGTATATTCTGAATATAACTAACTCCATTTCTAGCTACAGGATTAGCAAAAGTTCTCTCACATTGTCTAGGTTCTTTTAGTTTCTTATTTTTTGAAGCACAAAGTTTCTCATTTTCATGTCCACTTTGCTTTTGTCTATCTCTTGTTCCTTGTGTTTACAGTTTCATAGTAAAGAAACTGAGACTGACACCTGTGTTTTCTTTTTTATTCTAAGTCTCATTGTTTTAGCTCTTTCATTTAGGTGTTTGATTCATTTTGAGTAAATTTTTGCATATGGTAGGTAGGTATTCAGTTTCATTCTCTTTGCATATGAATATTCAGTTGTCACTGTACCATTTTTTTAAAAAGTATCTTCTTGAATAATATTTACAACTACAGAATCTATTGATCATATATGTGAGATTATATGCTCAACCATATTATCCTAGTTACTGTAGCTTTTTAACTTTGAGATAGAGAAATGAGTTTTCCAACATTTGTTCTTTCAAGATTGTTTTGACTTTTCTGAGTTCCTTGAATGTACATACAATTTTCAGGATTACCTTGGCAAATTTTACAAAGAAACTAGTTAACATTTTGATAGGAATTTGTTGAATCTGTATATTAACTTGGGAAATATTGCCATATTAGCAATATTAAGTCTTCTTATTCATAAACGCTAATGTCTTTCCATTTATTTAGGTCTGTAATTTCATTCAACAATCTTGGCAGTAAAAGAGCACCAACACTTTCTGACATAAAATCATTCAGTGAATAGCTATACCGTTAAAAACCTTCATCACACCGATGACAGGGCACCTGCTTGACATAGTCTCAGTGATGCAGCAAAACTATGCTAAAAAAGGGAAAAATTGATACTGATAGTGTAGGTTATAGTTACTTGATATCAAAATTATTCAAAAGATATGATATAAAAGCATTTCTGTAAATAGACTGAAAACTCTGAACACTTGATCTCAGCTTTGCAAAGAAAAGATCTTCAAAGATCAACAATGTCCTGGGATTTTGCTTTTTTAAAAAATTATTTCCAGTTATGTCTATAAACAAATACTCACTCGTGTAATTGTCCCTAGTTTCATATAGATTGACAACTAAAGCCATTAGCCAATATTTAACGCTGGCCTTGAATAGAATTTATTTCTATACTTTGAAGTTGAAAGAAGCTTGAATTGTCCCCAAGTTCTTATCTGACTCAAATGTAATCCTGGATTCTCTCCCCGTTTTCCAAGCTTCAATAATTATCAATTGTGTTTAACACAGTATATTATTTCTCAGGTTACCATAACAGTCATACACTGGGTGGATTAAATAACAGAAGTTCTCAGTTCTGTAGGCTGGAATATCAAGATCCAGGTGCTAAAGATCAGATTCTTCTAAGGTCTCTCTCTGAGGCCTGAGCCTTCTTGTTATGTCCTCATGTGACCTTTTCACTGTGCACATACTTCCAGCATGCATCTCTTCCCATAAGGACACCAGTCCTATTGGGTTAGAACCCCACTCTATGACCTCATTTAACCTTAGTTTTCTCCTTAAAGAAAGAGAACCTTAGTTTTCTCCTTCTCCTTAAAGGCTTCATTTCCAAAATAGTCACTTTGGGGGTTAGGACTTCAATATATGTATTGGGGGTGTGTTTATTCAGATTATAACTAATGGTATATTAAGAATCGAATATTGTTCCCACTGTCCAGAAAATGTTCTCCCTTTATCTGATAGTAACATTCAAATTTTGTTTCAGGAACCACCTTCTTTGAACCCATGTGTTACAGGTAAGAATAATCTTATTCCTGTCTCTTAGAAGGAGAGTAAGCCACATTCAAGCATTTTATTCCTCTAGCCAATGTGATCATTTGAGGGGCAGGCTAGTGACCCAAGCCAGACCAGTATCCTGGAATTATTACTGGACTAAGCTAAAAGAGGATTTCTTTATCCATTTTAGCTGAGTTTTTGGTTTGTAGTGAAAGTGTTAGTTGTTCAGTTGTGTCTGACTCATTGCGACCCCGTAGAATGTAGCCCACCAAGCTCTTCTGTCCATGGAGTTTTCCAGGTGAGAATACTGAAGTGGGTTGCCATTTCCTTATGGTTTGTAAAGCTGTGGCAATTATTAGCCATGCTGGAATGAGGTTGCTTGGAAGAAAGAAAAAAAGTCAACAAAGAAAATGGCAGTACTCTGAATAGGGAGAAACTCCTGATTTCATCTGAGTGTCCACATCCAGCCAAACCTGAATCTCAACTATCCCTGGGCTTTGCTGCTGCATAAATCAACAGATTACCTTTTTTTAACTAGTTAGTTTAAATTTGGTCCCTGTCTCTTGCAATGAAAATAATTCTGGAAAACAGAGTTAAAGTCTTTAAAACTATGAAAAAGTAGAGACAGAAATAAATTAAAAGGGCTTAAAAGAAAACTTTAAAAGACTTAGAAGAAATCCTCCTTATGAATACTAATCAGGCATGAGGATTAAATGGAATACCTATAGCTGGAGAGAGAAAATAGTTATTTTCTTTGAATATATTCTTAAATCCAGACAACTAAGTTAGTATGTCTTTGCCAAGAACCAAGCCCATTACATTATTCTTTAGAGGACTATTAACTCCCTATCATTCAGGCATAATCTTTCATACCAAATGTTTATTTTATTTAAGACCATTTAAGAGTTTTTCTGCCAGAATCTGATTCTCTTCCAGAATTATTGGTGTAGGAACCAGTAAAAGGAGATAAAAGTTTGGGGGACTAGAAATCTGCGTGTCACAAGTGATTTATTGAAGACATGGACTTACCATGGGAAGGATGATAGAAGTTAATCACAGAGAAAGAATGGAGAGAAATGGGTGCACTTGGAGGCGGAGGTTTCAACAAAATTGAGATACAATGTTTTGTTTAAAAATCTTGGAAAATAAACTTTATTATCAAATTGGACAATGACAGTCTCAGTTTTCAGAGCTGAAACTTTTCACAGTAATGGTATTTCAGGGAATAGAAAAGGGGAGTATATTGAAAGGCATTTTGAGTAAAAACAATGACTATAGCTCCTTTTTGGGACATGGTTTGAAAACAGTGCATTCGGTTTTTCCGAGTGTCTCTGACTACAGCAATTTTACTGAAAAGTGTTGAAATGTGTCATTTTACATTCTGGGGAAAAGAAATTACAAGTGAGTTTTGAAGTTGTCATCTGTCTCTGGAACCAGCATCTATTTCTTTGAAGTTGCTGCACTGTGTTGATCTAAAGGTAGAGAAGTATTAATCACATTAGGGAAAAAATTAAGGAAGCCGTTTGAGTTTCAGCATAGAATTTTCTGCCACATATCTACCAGGTTCTGAAGAAACAATTTCCTCTTGGCAACTAAATACTTTCTGAACTCAAATGCTCTAACAACACAGGCTATTACAGCCAAGGAAAGAGTAGAAAAATCAGAAGTCTGCTCAGCTCGTCAAGACTTTCTGTCAGCACTTGATATTCTGTCCAGTTTCCCTCGAGACAGCATCTAATTGATTTTTAAGTGACCGCAGTATCAGCCTGTACCTCACCTTGCAAACCATTTCTAACATGTTTGTGTCTCTCTGAATGGACATGCTCAGAATTAGACTCCCAATTTATCAGACTTGGGTTTTACTGTTTTGTTTTTTCCCAGCTTTTTAATAGCCCTTTCCTAATGGCTATAGCACGATTTCATTGATTTTTTTTTTTTCCTAATAAACTTCCTCAATTTTTAAGGTACTCTTAGAAAACATTTTCACGTTTTAAATAAACTTCATGGTATAGAAAAAGTCATCCCAAATCTGTTTCTGATCCCACTTAAACTGCTATTGATCCCTTTTAGGGATATATCAAACTAGATTGAAAATTCATTAGGACTTGTGCTTCATAGCTATGAGATGAACCATGTGGCATGCACAAAAAGATTAAGCACATGACCATAAGCCCTAAGGCTACAGCAAGTACCCCAAACAATGTGCATATATTAAGCTCACAAGGTGTGATACTTACATGAGGGGGATCTCTGAGTAAATACTATAGAATACCTTGAGAGGTTGGTACAGGAAGTAAAGGTGTATTTAGAGAAAAACATGAGATTTTTCAGACCCATAACTTGAACTAAACTGTTGTCAACAGAAATGGGCAAAAGTTAATGGATCTAAGACATACCTTAGAAGCTGATGGCAGAGAATGAATAGAATGGGGACAGCTGGGGAGGGTTAGAGGCATCAGTGTTGAATTCACGTTTTTAGTTTGGCTAGTTTCATGGATGGCATTCACCCCTGAGTTGTGGTAACGTCTGATAGATTGCTGTGATAGGAAAAGATGAGTTATAGATTTCGACTAAGGTAAATCTTAGTTACCTCGGTCATCTTAGAGTAGAATGTAAGATTCAGGAGTGTAGAGTTAATGGATGTCAGGATTGCAGGTATAAATTGGACAACCTATAGTTTTAAAAGCCTTGAGAGTAGATTTGTATGCTTAATAAAAAATAGAATACCCAGGATCTGACTTTTTTGGCGCCTAAAATTTAGGATAGGCCAATGAGAAGAATCATCAAAGAAAACAGAAAATTGTGAGAGGGATAAGAAGACCCCTGAACTACAGAGTAAAAAAAAAAAATTTTTTTTCAAAAAGAATGGTCAAGTTAATTGTGTAGAATGAAGCACAGAGGGTCAAGGAAAGTTAAGATAGAAGAATGCACTTTGAGTCTGCCAGTTTGTCAGGCAGATGGGAGTTTTTCATAGTTACCAACATTCCTAAGAGCTGACGGTTAATGTTTATTTGAACTTCAAGACCTATTGTTACTTTAACCTCACTGTCACTCCTTATTGACCAAAAGGTTCGCAAAATGATTTATATAGATGTTCATTCAAAGTATTCAGAGTTCTTCTCAGTACCCCAATATTGATTTTGGTTTGAATCAGCCTATCAGAAAATAAGATTGAAGTCATTTTGATTTTCAAAATAGTGAATTTTGCTTAACTGCATTTTGCTTGAACATTTGTCCCCAATTAGGAAATAAGTGGAGAAACAGCTCCATGAAATGTCTTAAATGTTACCCAATTATCAGTTAACATAGACTAGTTATTTGGTATTTAAATAAAATGGACTAGTGTCCATATTCCACAGTCTGTGAAAACTCCATGCATTTCCTAAGATTTCAACAAATTCCTGGCAATTTACAATTTTATTGTTCGTCTGGTTCCAAGATCATCCTGCCCAAAATGTCAATAGCATTGAGGTTGAGAAACCTTCCCCTAGAGAGAGTGATCTTGTTCACTTTCCATCTACACAACTGGCTAAAGAGCTCTAAAGTATTAATATTTTGTTCTGTATGACATCACTAATAAGTGACTGTTGAATTTATTCATTAGGATAATTTGTCTGCTCATGTCAGTGGGAGATTGTCTAAATATGTGGTGATCAGAGGGAAAATGTTGGTCGCTTGTCCTTGTCTGTTCCTTGTTAGGAAGTCATGTGTAAAGATGAGGTCGTGTCATTTGCCTGTGAGCCACATCCCTAATCTTGACCAACCATCTTGTCAATGTTATTGCCACAGTGGAGACTTGGAGGGAGGTGGAAGAACTCACCATAATTTCCTAATCCTTCCTGGAAAAGCTGGTATTAGAAGGTCAGCATTCAAATGTGAAAGCAATCTGCTTAACTTACAATCCAGAGGTGAATTTAGAGTATAGCGGTCAGTCTTCAAATTCTGGTCTCTGACTATGAAAACCTGTTTTATTTTTAAACATATCATTTTTTTCTGTTTTTTTTTTTTTTTACGGTTAGACAGTGTAATATTTTCTGACTTTGTAGCACTGGTTTTCAGCATTGATTTTTAAATTAGTTCATCTTAATTATAAGTGATTCTGTACACTAATTCTAATCTTTTCATTAACCACTTGGAGATTTTTGAAGTGTGGTAAAATCCATACTCAGTGATGATGATGTGACGTGAAAATTTCTTTCAGTTTGTTTTTGCCATGCTGGATCATGCTTCTCCCACAAGGATGATGGTTGCTTTGTATGGGATTATTAAAGACCAGCATATTCTCAAATATTGTGTGTGACATCATATAAAATGAGTTACTGTACAATATATTATCTAAGTCATATATTGTGACTCAATTTTGCTTTATCATAAATCTAATAATTCTGAAAAGAAAGCAAAGATCACTGTTTTCCAGAGCTGCTGTTAATTAACACATTGAGTATATTCAGCACATATGTGTATGTCTATAAAACCTATTTGTTACTTCTGAGAATCCCATGAAGAAGGTATTTGATGGCTATTATGAAGAAATTAAGACTTAGAGCAAGCAAATATAAATATTTGAGTAGTCACTTAATAATTGAACTATGACTCACATTACCATATACAACAAATAGGGAAAAGGAGTACATCAAGGCTGTATATTGTCACCCTGCTTATTTAACTTATATGCAGAGTACATCATGAGAAAGGCTGGGCTGGATGAAGCCCAAGCTGGAATCAAGATTGCTGGGAGAGATATCAATAACCTCAGATATGCAGATGACACCACCCTTATGGCAGAAAGTGAAGAGGAACTAAAAAGTCTCTTGATGAAAGTGAAAGAAGAGAGTGAAAAACTTGGCTTAAATCTCAGCATTCAGAAAACTAAGATCATGGCATCAAGTCCCATCGCTTCATGGGAAATAGATGGGCAAACAGTGGAAACAGTGTCAGACTTTAGTTTTTTTGGGCTCCAAAATCACTGCAGATGGTGATTGCAGCCATGAAATTAAAAGATGCTTACTCCTTGGAAGGAAAGTTATTACCAACGTAGATAGCATATTCAAAAGCAGAGACATTACTTTGCCAACAAAGGTCTGTCTAGGCTATGGTTTTTCCAATAGTCATGTATGGATGTGAGAGTTGGACTGTGAAGAAAGCTGAGCTCTGAAGAATTGATGCTTTTGAAGTGTGGTGTTGGAGAAGACTCTTGAGAGTCCCTTGGACGACAGGGACAACAGAGGATGAGATGGCTGGATGGCATCACTGACTCGATGAACATGAGTTTGAGTAAACTCCAGGAGTTGGTGATGGACAGGGAGGCCTGGCATGCTGTGGTTCATGGGGTCGCAAAGAGTCGGACACGACTGAGCAACTGAACTGAACGTATAATTGCTCTGTAATACTATTTAAATTGTTCATATTCTTAGATACTTTAGCCAAGTATAAATCATTTTAATAGAAAATAGAATACTTCAGTAGTATTTAAAACAGTCTATGAAACGTTATTCACTTCAATATATATTGTATTTCATTTCAAGCTGCCTGATCCAGCCTTTCACTACTAAGAACTATGACAGAATTCTTAATGTTTAAAGTCTGGTGAGAAGGCTAAATTCTGGTAGATATAATGCTTGTTCTAAACTAGTGTTACAGAGGCAAGTACAAAAAGGTGTGAGTAATGGAAGGGTACCTGTGTTTAGTATCTCTCAATCCACAATCAAAGACTTGCTTCTTAAATTATTTCTGTGTTTCCTCTTGTGTAATAATACCCTGCTTGGTCCCTATGAGCAGAAGTCAGAGCTGGCTCAGAATTTTGTGTGTTCATACTGATAGTTTTGTTACTTTTTCTATAGATTACTAGCAAGGGGTTGGGCAGATGGAGCCTGTCTGTATACATAGTACCAGAACATGAAAAAAAAATTCAGGAGGATATAGTGATAGGACAAATGCAGTGTTTTAGGATATTTAAGGTCGTGACAGAATGTGAAATGACTGTATGTAGAAAGTACAGAGCAAAGCAAGCAATTCAGCATGAATTGCTGAACTGAACTGAATGAAAGCAACCATGGTGGTGGTTTTAATTCTGTTTTGTCAACATCTTATTCAACTTGAACAAATTATCTAAGAGCTATAGAAATTACATTTATAGTAGAAACTTTGCATAGTAGAAATGTTATCCATTTATCTCCCTTAGGTTCTAGTACAATAACTCTCCTAGCAGGGGTAACACATGATAAATATGGTTTGGTTAACAAAATCATATTTTATATAATTGCATACTTTAAACAAAACAGCGATCCCTAATTTACAAATATGTAGTAATAAAGATCAATGGCTAGCTAATTCTTCATCTATATGAATATATCTTTCTTCTGGCAAACGATAATCAGATTATAAATTACAGAATAACCTCAAGCACTTAATTTACAGGAATTTACTGATATGCTCAGCCAATGAAATTTGGAGAGAAAACAATTTAACATGTGTGTAATGTGTGTTTGCAGCAGATGTACAGCGTTTTATGTGTACACCTGTGTACCCGTGTTCATAGATTTGGTTTTAGGCAGAGTTTCATTCATAATACAGGTGAATACCATATGCCCATTTTCACATTAGCCTTCAAATAAATGAAGATAAGTTTGAAAGAAATTCCCACTAATGAAACTTAAAATGGTGCTCACAGCTGACAGTAATATTTAAAGCCCTCAAGAGGACAATGGTCTTCACACCATGTGTCTTGGGCAGACTTCCTGAATACTTCACCTTCTGTGTCCATAGAGGTGGTCATTAAAAGATGCTGGCAGAGCACCACTCCTCCATGCTATAGGCAATGCTATGGAGACGTTCATCAAAATAGCTCAGATGACTCTCACTGCTGGTTTCTCCACTTTAGCATTATCACTTTTGATACATGAAAACAACCACAACTTACCATTGTTTGCCAAAAAAAAACTATTGATGAAATATGTAAAATCTATTCAAGGAATGCATGTACAAATGAGTTTTGAATGATTGACATAATTGGATTTTCAGACTTTTCTAGATCCTGCTACATGAGGATGGAATATAAAGTAGTAAAATATAAAGCCTGAGTTGCTTTATGATGGCATATGGCAGGTCATTTTCATTTTTTGAAAAAAAATTGTTTATACAGCATGTATGAAAATTAAATAAATCTGTTCCCCAAAATGGTCTTCAGATTAGAATTCCAAATTAAAATAATTAAATCCATAAAATATGGTAATAGTTTAAAATATAAAAATCTATATTTAGGATTTTACTTTGTCCTTTACTTTCTTTGCGATTCTTGTGCTATGTGCTTAACTATTTTGATTATGCCATGAAACATCAGTTAAACTACAATCTCTCCTAAAAGCTCCAGCAAATAAAAGTGAAGCTGAAAGGCAGTTAAAGTGGTATTGATGAAACGACGATGACTCAACCAATAGGCTGGACATACAGGAAGTGGTGTATCTAATAGCAGAGCGTCTGAAATGGAACTCTCAGAGGTCAGGAAATTTCTGGGGATGGTGCTATCAGTGTGGTAGGCCAGCGTTTGTGATTGGGAAAATAATGTTGATCTTGGAGGGAGAACAGTGAGCAGTCCTGAATAGAGATCTTAGTTCCCTGCCCAGGGATGTAACCTGGATGAAAGCCAAGAGTCCTAGACCAGCAGGGACGAGAGGCTAAAAGCAAAGTGGCCCTGGCCCTTGCTGCTCTTTGAAAGCAAGAATGTTTCAAGGAGGCAAAAACTGTAAAAACAGGCACACGGTTTATTATTAGAGGCACAGCACAAGGTATGGGAGCACACACAGGAAACAGTTTATCAACTCAGAAACAGGGCAGAGATACACACCCAGAGAAGAGTGTAAGCATCCTGAGTGAGGAGGAGCGCAGTATAGAGGTGACATAAATCGTTTATATAGGACAGTCTTTCCAGGTGTTCCTTTACCCTTGGCCAATCACCGTGCTTCTTTCTTCACACCTGGCTAGTCCATGGATCCTCCCCAAGAGGCATTTGCAGCTTTTTGCTACGATGAATCCCACCACAGTGGCCTATGCATGCATGGCCACACTTATTATGGGATGGGGCCCTCTCCCTTCTTGACCCTCAAGAAGCCTTCCTGTGCATGTGCAGACAGTAAAGCCTTCCTTGACCTCAAGAGTGGGCACCTTATCTCTCTGTTTTAGCAAAGTTCAGCTTTTACCCCTAGATTTGTCCTTGGAGTGTCTGGGTGAGAACAAAGCTTGAATTTTACTCCACTTGACAAATACCAGGTGTCTGGCCTTGAGGCCCACTGTCTCCTACCTCAGTGTGACAGAGGTGGCTTGTATTTGCTTCCATGCTTGTGTTCAGGGCATTCTTTCTGACTCAGTTTCCCTTTTGCTTTTCTACCTGCATAGTTCTTACCCTTCAAAATGCAGCTAAAGTTTTCCTCTCTTCCTAATGCCAACACAGATTCACTCTACCATTGCCAGTATAGCTAGTCTCCAGATACCTATCATAACACTCATGGTGGGTTATACGGGTTTATATCCATCTCTCCTGAAGAACAGTGAGTAACTTTATATACACAATGATGTCATATCTAAGAATCCAATAAGTATCTGATGCTGTGCTTGTCTTCTTAGATTCTGGTGTATAAGGCATTTTTAAAGTAGAAAATATAATATTCATATTGATATATTGTAAATATTAGGATACTTAGACTACTGATGTGATGAATTCACTAGAAAACCTATAAATTCAAATAGGATTAAGATGCTTATAATGTGCAGATCAAGTTCATGAATATTTAATACAATTTTTTTTAACTTGGAATATATTTCATTGATGACCAATGTAGTTAAAATTGTTTAAATGTTATATTAATTATGTCAGTGACCATGAACATGTAAATGGCAATTATGAAATCCAGGAAAAACATAAGCATTCTTTGGAACTTTAACTTCTTCATTTATAAAATCAAACCAATAATCATATTTATTTCTCCAACAAGCAAATATCAGTAGTTCTTATTTATATATTCATATATAATTCATCAAAGAATATAATTAAAAAAGGAACAGAACAAAGCTAGAGTTGAATATCTTTGATTTTTGTCTTTTGCCATCAACTTAAAAAGTAATCAAAATGATTTTTCAATTCTCTATAGTGGCGTCTTTTTTTTTCCCCCCAAGTGAAATGGTCATTCTTATAAATCACAAGGAAAGACCATATAAAATAGAAATTTAGAAATGTACTGAATTTTTCAACTAGGATTAGTTTCATCTGCATCCAAAAGAAAACACCAAATAACAGAAGGGTAAAGAATAAAACTTCTCTCATATAAAACAAGTGGAAATTAAACAGTTGGGAACTATTATGGTGTCTCTTATTATGAGGGACCACAGTTGAATTTTTATGTTATACTGTTCTTAATATATGACTAAATGTGCAGGTTCCAAGATTATTGCCAGAACTCCTGCAGGATATCCAACTCAGAAGCAGGGTGGAGATACACACCCAGAGAAGAGTGTGGGCGTCCTGAGTGAGGAGGAGCTCAGTACAGAGGTGACATAAATCACTTCTGTAGAAGAGTCCTTATATAGGACATATCCACATTCCAAGTAGTGGGAAAGTGAATAAAAGGTCATTCCTTCTGACACAGTTTTAAGTGGCCTTTGACCTCTGATGCTTCTACTTACGTCTAATTGGCCCAAACAGTCACATGGCCAAACTTAGCTGTGTAAAGAGCTGGTCAGTATAACATCAGATAAAATCAACTTTGTATTGCCAAATAATAAAAGTTCATGGATAGCAAGTAGGAGTTGGTACCATTGAGTCCTGTTGTTAAGATAATTATCTTCTTTTCCACAGGAGAGCTTAGTTTGACCTAGTTTGCAGGCATAGAGATTGCTTATCATGACAGATCATAAGTAAAATATAAGTCTGTTGAATCTTCAGAATGATACAAGAAATACTGAAATCAGCAGGTTAAACTTAGCAAAGAAAAGCAGTAGGGAAAAAGAACATAAGCAAAGTCAGAAGCAGCTGTTATTAATTTAATCATATCTAATTTCTATACCTTTGTATATGTGATTAGAAGTTTACTTATTTTAATCCAAGTTTTAAAATCGACTAAGATATTTAAGGAACTAAAATATTTGAGAGAAATAAGGAAGTAGAAGTAGCATTAAAAAAAAAAATCAAAAGGTATGGAACAGCTGCATTTACTTTAAGAGCTTTCTCATAGACTGCTTGAATTGTCCTGTATGGCCCATGGTGTAGAATGAGAACCATTGGGTAGAAGTTATTCATTCATTCACTTTTATCACTTAATGAGCACCTGCTGTCTCAGACAGCATCCTGTGTCCTGTAAACGTAACTGAATAAATCAGACAGTGTCCCTGCACCCATAGAATTTACATTCTAGTGCATGTGGACATCAGGCAAGGAGAAGTATATACATCTCAGACACTACTATGAAGAAAACAATGTTGGCCAATGGGAGATAGCACCTCAAGCAGAGGTGAGCCACTGATACAGAGCATAAGTCTTCTGAGACACAGGACTCAGGGATTGAACCAGCTTGTGTCTTTATCTCTACAGCATTCTAACATTTTCCCAATTATCAGCATGTCTCTGCAGACCCTAGTCCCCATTGCCATCATCTGTCATAAGGGGTGAAGCTGTTAAACAAAGAAACAAAAAACCAAAATGTGAAGCAGATTGTATTCCTTTCCTCCTAACGTCCCAGTGATTCCATTTTGGAATTAGACTCTAAATGATATAGCAGAGTCCCTGAAGTTGTTTGTAATGGATTTTGTCTCTATTCTTGGGCTATATGAACCTTTCTGTATGTAGAATACTCTAAACTCTTTCTTACTTCAGGATATTTGCATTTTCTGTTTCCTCAGCCTGGATTGCTTTCTTCCTAACCTGAGTTCTAAAAGGAATGAGGCTCAAGCCCCTGAAAATTGGAGTAGAGGCAGGAAGAGTTATTGGGATTATTGGATGCACTGAGAGACAGTGATTTCAGCTATCTTTTCTAGTCCACATCTTCAGAAACTCTTCTGTTGAGCAGTTCAGTCGAAGTTGTCATGTAGTCACTCTACACTATTCATTCTTTTATTAGTATACATCAGTAACTGAAATGATCTAGTATCTTCATATCTTTACTTGTTAGTATCTGTTTCCCTCTTCCATTACATTATAAATCTCTTAAGATGAGGGAAAAGAACTGACTTAGAAAAAACAATTTGCCTATTTCCTAGATACTGCTTGTACATGATAGGAACTCAAGAAATACTTTTGAATTAAGTGACTTTTCTTCTAGGTTTTCAGAATATAACTTAAGTATGTTTGGGTACTAGATACGTAAGGTATATTTCTTCTCTTTTCAAATAATAGCTTGGGCTTTGGAAAATTAACTTTTAAAGCCCTACTAAAATATAAAGTTTATTTTCTTATTATATGTTTAATTTGACTTGTCTTGTCTTAGTGGAATATAAGCTTGCTGTGGTAGGAAATTTAATCTGCTGGGGTTAGAGGTATCTCCAGGGTCTGTGGATGCATGGGAGTTGATCAATTATTGAATGAATAAATTAGCCCATGAATATGCACACTTATGAATGTTATATACTGGAGTCCAGAGTTGTAAGACAGACCCATAATATTTCCTAAAACTATATTTTTACATGCTTAAGAACAGATTGTATCTTCCATTAAGAAGGTAACCTGTTTTTTTTGTGAAGTATCTGCCTCCTTGATTTAATCTAAGACTTCTTGGTACCACTTTCTGGTGAAAATGGTTTTGCAATAAGAATTGATCATTCAACTGTGGAAGTGGTTCAGTTAATGAAGTAATTGCTTTATCAAAAAAAAAAAAAGTCTGTGACTCACTGTTGATGGCCTGAGGTCTGGGCAGAAGTTGCCATATTTGCTTCACACCTACCTTTCAATACTCACCACTTACAGTTTGATTTCCTTGATAGTATTATTTCTTCTTCTTTGGAGTAACTAATGGTGTGCAGGAGCTGGCTCTTACCAGTTGATAGGAGCCAACTATGCACACTTCTTCCCAAGTTTGCATTCAGTGACCTCAGGTTGGTAGCTTGAAATTAGGGTGGGAATAATTACACCATGATGATAGTCAAATGCTACAAATAAAAACAGCTTTTTTGGTCTCTTTACCAGCCCACCACGATATATTTCTGAGCAGATATCATGCTTTATGGCATCTACTTTTACTGTTTTCTGGGACCATTCTTAGGGCGTGGCATGGAGCCTGGAAAAGACAATAGACTTTGGATCTCATCTCACTGCCTTTTTCCCACCGTGACCATGCGAACAAGGTAGCTTCTCTGAACCTCATTTTTAAAATGCATTTTTGTTTAGAGAATAGAAATAAGTTACATATGCAATATTCTAGCACAGTTCCTGGCACATAAAAGACCCTGAAAGACAATATCTATTTCCTTTGAAATGGTGTGGTAGTGGGAGAGGCAGAGTAAAGACAGACTTGGATGGAGCCCCTCTGTAAGATTACAGCACAACGTAGCTTAACTGTGGCTTCTTCAGTGACCAGTAATAGCCTCAATTAGGTGTATTTATTCTGGCCCATCTTTAAATCATGTGTGATCTAAAGGAAGCTGGTTACCATCTATAGCACAGTGTTATCCAACAATGCAGAGAAAGGCTAAATGTAGTTAGAAACAAAGAACGTCAAACATCCTACTGTAATTATCTCAAGCTGAGTTTATGCAGTCAAAAGGTAAATTAACCTCTGCAGTGTGGTTATCTCCTTGAATGTTATGTCTTATCTGAAGAGATAATATAGCTGAGAACAGGAATTTTAGTAACTTGAAACATTAAACAAGCATTGATGTAGCACTCAAGTCTGGTAAAGTATTAATGCTATGGCTAGACTCTGAATATATGGCTTGTAGTTTGTTTGCCTTTTTTTTTTTTTAAATAGAAGAGGAATAAGACCTGTGCTTCTGAAGATAATTTTATTTGTGAAGCAAGAGATTGATATTTGAATACATTGTACAGTAGATATCTCTAGTTAATTGAAGGTAATTACATTATAAAAATGCAAATACATGTGAGAAAGAAGGTCCCTATATGTTGCAATGATATTTTTATTATATATCTACCAACATATTAAAAATGGATCTCACATCATTAATATAAAACTGTAAGATATATTCTTTCTGCTTTTTTACTTTTGATGCTGCAAAATGATAGACGCATTCTAGGTGTTAGAATGTAATGAAAAATTACATATATAGGCAAGTATTTAGATGTATAGGCATATATATATATGTATTTATATTTCCATTATTTCTTAAATATTCTACAAAAAGTTTCCTTCTGGATTATATTTCCTCTGCTAGTGGTTATTATAAAGTTACACAAGGCACCTAAGCTGTTATTACAAGATAGAAAGTGGATTTGGAAATGTAGTTAATAGCAATGATCAGAAACTAAAGAAACATTGCTGGTAATACACTTACTGAGTTGATATTTCTAAAAAAGAAAAAAAATTACAAATGTCTTCTTTGAACCTAATTCTTTGAGTCAGTCAGGTTTCAGTGACCTCCTAAGAGCTGCAAGTGTGGATAGAACTGATTTCCTTTTGCAAAGGAATCTGAAATACATGATAGGCATACAAAATATACACATAGAAGGTAAAATAGAAGCATGATGTGATAAAGAGGAGGGTGTGAAAATGCTGTGGAAATTCAAAGAGCAAAGTGATTTCCTTTTAGCAGAAGTAATCTACAGTGATACTTTGAGCCTTTGAAGATGGGGAGTATCTTATCAACTTCTAAGAAAGGAAGATTTTCCCAGTACAGGAAAAAAAATGTGAGTAAAGCAAATGAACAGAGAAAATCAGGTACAATCATATTCATCTACTTAAACTGAGATGAAGGGAATAATGAGAATAACGAGAGATAAGTCTTGAGGGGCTGCTTAAAGTGTAGACTGTTGGAGACTGTGGAAATTATTAGTGGCAGTGAAAAGTCACTGTAGGGTTTGGAAGTTGGACAAAACATGAGAGCTCTAAGAAAGTTTATTTTATTGCTGATACACTGGAGTGAGTTAGGATGGTGGGAAATCTATTTATGGCTGTATGGCTGGAAATAATGGGACATAAAAATAGAAATAAGAGACATTAAAGATAGAGTGAAAGTAAACTGACTTCTAGTCATTCAGGTAAGAGAAGTCCTCTGTATTTAGTGAAGGCCAAATGTGCTGGGGTTAAGATACCATTCTGAATGACCAATGCAGCATGCTACAAAGCAGATTTCTTCCTGTGCAGTACAAGTAATGCAGAAGTGATGAGATTAAGTGAAAGGATATACATGAACTAGACTTGTCATTACACTGCTCTAAACAAATGAATAACCTTGTTATGGTTTTATTGAATTTCATAACATGGCTAGAAAAATGGCCATATTAACAGAATTTTACAAAAATTCAAAAGATTGGAGGGAATTAATAAGCTTAATTTTAGAAAGGTCAAAATGAAGATATTGTAACATTTTGGTCCCAAGAGGCAATAGGATAGTGCAAGTAGGATTTGTTAACAAATGGTTAATTATAAGGATGTTAACAGGATGTAAGGGAACTTCTAAAAATAATAAATCAAAAGAACTCAGAGCAAGTAGCAGCCCAACTTATTGTACCCGAGGCTGAATGGATGAGGAGTGGAAGAGAGGAAGAGTCTTGTATTGCTAAATGGTCTTGAGTAGTCAAGGACCACAGCAGACCAATGAAACCTCACAGGGAAAGAACAAAGGGGAAAAACTAGATGCTACGCTTCTTTCTTCCTTTGGTATCCAACTGGGATTCCCCAGTGCAACTCTGATTGCAAGCCAAAGAAGCATGAGAACCAATGAAAGTAATCCATACATGTCAGCCTCCTAGGAGAGAGAGCAGGATGGAGGATAAAGCTGCACAAAGGAAGATACTCGACATAGATGCCAACCAGGAGACTGAATAAGTGTTAGTGTTAGTTGCTCAGTTGTGCCTGACTGTTTGCGAACTCATGGACTGCAGCCCTCCAGGCTCCTCTGTTCATGGGATTTTCCAGGCAAGGATACTAGAGTGGGTTGCTATTTCCTTCTCCAGGGGATCTTCCCAACCCAGGGATCAAACCCAGGTCTCCTGCACTGCAGGCAGGAGACTGAATAGATGGATAGAAGTTTGACACCTTAGACAGAATTTTTGAATTAGTAAGTACTGGTAGTACAGTTGAATAATCAGATATTCTCTAGTCAATACCCCAGGCATGCTCAAATAAATAGGAAACTTCTTTGAAGAACCTTTTGGGTAATGACAGGTATTCTGCATTTAATGAAGTTTGTATATATTCGTGTAAAGTCGTTTGAAACTGGTTCCTTACTCTTATTCATATGTCCAGAAACAGGAACAACTTGTGTGGACAAATGGGAATGAATTGATTTTTATAACTTTATACTCCAGAGTACCTCCTAAGGAAAAGAACATATTGGTAAAACAGCTGTGAAAGCAGGCAAAAAAAAAAAAAAACAAAAACACACACACAAAAAAAACCTCTATACTTAATTAGAATGGGGAATAAAAGAGCTAAGCATACTCTGTCTGAACTTCAAACAAAAGAGTTGTGATTTTTAATTTAGAAGCCACAGTTAAGAATTGGTGAACTTGCACAGAAGAACACCTAAAAACATGTGAAGGCCTTCAGGTTCTAGATGGGAATAATGTTGGCTTCTACAGATTTATGCATCTAGACATATAATCTTAAAAATGTTATTTTAATGTCACATGTCCTTCAATATTCAAAATATAAACTTAAAAATTTTAATAAAGATATGTGAACTTAAAATATCATATCCAGGCCCCATCTTAAGGAATGAAAAACTGTTTCTTGGGCAGGTGTTTCCTTTTTTCAATTGCTACTAGTCTGGATTTCTTCATTAGCTCCCTTAATAGATTTTGGAATATTAGCATAGAGATCTATTTCAACAGTAACACAGCTGGGTCCCTTGGCTTCACGGCCTTTGGAACTCGCAAAATATTTGGCTTCTATCAATATTGTCATTTTTCTTCTCCATTTAGTATCTCTTTATGTTGTCTCTAGTTATATTCTAAGGATTTCTCACAGCCTTACTAACATAAAAAAAAAAAAGAGTACGCAGTGTTTTAAGAGCGGATGATTCTATATAATTTTCTTTGCATACCCTTATGAAGTGTATGTGTTAGCCGCTGGGTTGTGACCGACTCTTTGCTATTCCATGGACTGGGGCCTGCCAGGATCCTCTGTCCATGGGATTCTCCAGGCAAGAATACTGGAGTGAGTAGCTATTCCCTTCTCCAGGGGATCTTCCTAGCCCAGCAGCGGAACTTGGGTCTCCTATACTGCAGGCAGTTTCTTTACCATCTGAAGTTCTGGGGAAGCTTATATACATACCTTTATGGGATCCCTTCAAAATCATCTAGCATTAGAATCAATAGGATTCTGTATTCTGATTATTTGAAGCAGGTCAAACAGCATTGATGAAATGAATGTGTATTTTACTTTTTTAACGGGCCATCATTTCTTTACTTATAATTTTTATATATTCATGGAACAGGCTTAATTTATTTGTAGAAATTGTTGGCTTGAAATGTAGATAAACAGATATATAGCTACCATGGCACATGGTAGTCGCTCAAAGATGGTATATTGTCATATGTCCATACATGTATGTCTCATTCATTGCAAATAGAACATTATTACCTTGAATACTCAAAGTTTCTATCACACATACTCTTATGTAACAAGGAAGAAGAAAATGAAAAATCAGCTAGGTTAAGTTACATAGACAAATGCCCCTATCATTCCAGAACTTTTAAATCTGGAATATTGGCAGTGGTTATCTAGAGGCCTCAGTATTTGAGAGTCTCTGACACTTGCTACAGCTATGGGTGAATTTTAGTTCCACCATTTATTTAATAAGATTTTCTCATCGCTTTTACCCATAATTTTCAAGTGGTTTAACTCTGTGCTTTCAAAGTGTTGCATGTACCTAATTTTAATCTATTTGTCTATTGACAAGAGATTTACTATGAAAATATTTACCTTGCTCACTATGAATTCCTGCCAATTATAATCAATCCTCTAATTGATAATTCCTGGGACAAAATTATTCTATTACCTTCTGTTAAACATTATCTCTGTATTACTTTCCTTCATCATTTATAAAACATGGAATCAAATATGCCTTATTTGATCTTTTATTCTGTTTTACTGATTTTTCATTTAAAAATCATATGAATAAATAGTTGCTGAATATCTTTGGAATAAAGTATAAACACACAGCAGTAAATTTGTTCAGCTGAGACAAGATATTTAACTTTAGATAAGTCTTTGAAAAGATTCAAAACAAAGTCAAAAAGAATTACCTGAAGTAGAAAAAAATCTACTTTTCAAGGGAGTACCTGGTAATAACTTGAGTTGTATGAGCTAAATGAACCTGCCTTTTGATATTTAAGTAATTACCCAGAAGAAATAAAAGGTTTTATTTAAAATGTGTAATAATATGAAAAGTAATAAATTTTGGAATTTGCTTTGTATCACCAATTTATTATAAAATTGCCTTACTAAGTTGATTCAAGCTGGAATCAAGATTGCTGGGAGAAATATCAGTAACCTCAGAAATGCAGATGACACCATCCTTATGGTAGAAAGTGAAAAACTAAAGAGCCTCTTGATGAAAGTGAAAGAGGATAGTGAAAAAATTGGCTTAAAACTCAACATTCAGGAAACTAAGATCATGGCATCTGGTCCCATCACTTCATGGCAAATAGATGGGGAAACAATGGAAACAATGACAGACTTTATTTTCTTGGGCTCCAAAATCACTGCAGATGGTGACTGCAGCCATGAAATTAAAAGATGCTTGCTCCTTGGAAGAAAAGCTATAACCAACCTAGACAGCATATTAAAAAGCAGAGACATTAGTTTGCCAACAAAAGTCCGTCTAGTCAAAGCTATGGTTTTTCCAGTACTCATGCATGGATGTTTTCATTTGGACTATAAAGAAAGCTGAGTGTCAAAGACTTGATGCATTTGAACTGTGGTGTTGGAGAAGACTCTTGAGAGTCTCTTGGACTGCAAGGAGATCCAACCAGTCAATCCTGAAAGAAATCAGTCCTGAATATCCATTGGAAGGACTGAAGCTGAAACTCCAATACATTGGCCCTGATGTGTAGTCTACTCATTGGAGAAGACCCTGATGCTGGGAAAGATTGAAGGCAGGAGGAGAAAGGGACGACAGAGGATGAGATGGTGGATGGTATCACTGACTTGATGGACATGAGTTTGAGTAAGCTCCGGGAGTTAGTGATGGACAGGGAAGCTTTGTGTGCTGCAGTCCATGGGGTCACAAAGAGTTGGACACAACTGAATGACTGAACTGAACTGAAGTCATGAGTTGCTTATCATATCTTTGTTGAAAAATATAGAAGAAATTATAGCTCATAAAGGAAAAATCCATCTAGTCAAGGCTATGGTTTTTCCAGTGGTCACATATGGATGTGAGATTTGGACTGTGAGGAAAGCTGAGCGCCGAAGAATTGATGCTTTTGAACTGTGGTGTTGGAGAAGACTCTTGAGAGTCCCTTGGACTGCAAGGGGATCCAACCAGTCCATTCTAAAGGAGATCAGTCCTGGGTGTTCATTGGAAGGACTGATGCTCAGGCTGAAACTCCAATACTTTGGCCACCTCATGCGAAGAGTTGACTCATTGGAAAAGACTTTGATGCTGGGAGGGATTGGGGGCAGGAGGAGAAAGGGACGACAGAGGATGAGATGGCTGGATGGCATCATCGACTCGATGGACATGAGTTTGAGTGAACTCCGGGAGTTGGTGATGGACAGGGAGGCCTGGCGTGCTGCGGATTCATGGGGTTGCAAACATTCAGACACGACTGAGCGACTGAACTGAACTGAAAGGAAAAATAATAGGAAATAAGTTACTTTCTGGTACCTAAAGGCCTAGGCTTCATTTCATCATAACTTTTTCGTCATAACATAAAATAATTTTTTCATCATAAGATAAAGTTTCATTTATAGGGAGATTTCCAGGGCAACCTAAGGTACAGGACTTTGTCCTGTAACGGTCTCAAAAGCAATGCTAATTCTTGTGTTTTAAGTCAGATCTCCCATTTTCTTTCTAACCTGTGCAGAATTGTATCCTAAAACTTCATCCAAGATCTAGCCCCTCAGTCAACAAGGATATATCACAACTACAATATAATTACTATAATTATTATTATTTGGGAGTAGCCTTTGAGACTTGACTTAACATCGATCCATTCCAACAATTGCCCCTATTAAAGTGTGTATAATTGTTTTCTGATCAGTGCATTGATGTCAATGAAGGAGAATCTGAAGCCTTTTTCATTTATAGCTGGGGAAAATGTAAGACATATTTAGGACTTATTTTCATAAAACAGTTCTAAATATATTGGATTGAAAAGTAAGTAGAATTAATTTCTTGAAAGTAAATGTAATTAATACCAGACTCAATCTTAAACCTTGTTAAGGATTTTTGGTAACCTCTAAATCTTCATAAACAGACTTCACACAAAATCAACTCTGTGATACCCTTGTGACTGAGATTCTGGGGTGTTTTGCCAGTGAAATTGGTGAAAGTTTAAGAGTTTTGTGAGAGAGTATGGTTTGCATTTTCACATACCAATCAAAGGGGTATAAATTTGCAATCCTGTTTAAGATAATTTTAACAGTATGTGCTCAGCAAAGATGTTTACAGAAAACAATTTGGGTATATAGGACATGTGACATTTCTATCTAAATTTGAATTCAATTTGCTTTCAAGCTCCCATTCTGATGTTGGTAGGGACCATTTATAATTGTCAGTTCAGGTCCTCTCATTTACTTCAGGTTTATAAGTTGTTTGCCTTAGAGTAAGCATTTAATCACAATCAGTTTTTCTCCCTTCTCCTTTCTTTTCTATTTTCGTTTCTGGGTTGCCTCTAAAGGCAAGCTGAAGTTTCATGTAATATTTTGAACAAATAAGATGAAAGGAGTGTAAGAGGCTTAATTTTTGCCTCCAATGTTCATTTGAAATGTATTTTGTGGAGGAAGACAGTATTATTTTCTACTTATTGTAGGATAATAAAACTCCTTCAGTGAAGTTAAGTGGAAAATAGACTCAGTCCGGTACTTAGAATAGTCTGCCTTGTTTTTTTCTTTTTCTTTTAATCTCTTCCTTCTCTTCTTAATTCTTTGACTTGAGTTTCTAATTTTACTAACCACTGATACCTGAAAATCAAAGCAAGGAAGAGACAGAGATACCAGTGACTGAATGTTCGTACCTGGATTCTCCTAAAATGACTGGACCTTGCAGGTTCTTAGCGCTTGAGTTTTTCCTCTAAAATGGAATTGGTGGCATCAATAGATTTTCCAGTGTTGGTTTCCTGCCTTAGTTTGGGCAAAGCAGTTCCTCAGTGGCTGGTGATTCACTGCTTCTACAGCTCTGCTTCAGAAATGGACCCTTGCTCAGGTCACATTGCCCCCCTCAGTGATCCATTTGGGAAGGTTCTGATGGAATTCTTATGCTCGCTTTCACTTGTGGGGTCCACATCTTTCAGATGGTAGACTCTCATGCCATTTATGACTCTGGCAAACAAGTTAAATCCACTGCAACAGCAGTTGCCTTCTGTGATGCAGCTGGAGCACCTAACTACCTTGTTCCTCTCCTTCTAGATTTCCAAACAGAAATCAATTTTCTCTACCCACTAAGGCTAGAATTCATGACAAAATTTTTTTGGAATACCCAGTTAAGTCTAGCTGAAATTATTAACGGAAGTAATAGCTAGCTTTTGGCTAGTCCTGCATCTTGGTGGTTAGGAGGGCGCTAGAAACATAGCATAACATATAACATCACTGACTCAATGCATATGAGTTTGAGCAAACTCCAGAGATAGTGAAGGACAGGGAAACACGGTGTGCTGCAGTTGATGGGGTCACACAGTTGGACACAGTTGAATAACAGCAACAAAAGCATAACATCTCTCACAGAAACTCTCTTCAGAGACTCTTGCAAATCTCCAAATATTCAACGTGGATGAGTTTCTAAATTACTTCTAAGCCCTTCCTTGGAAACTGTGTGATGTGGCTTAAGAAACCAAGATTTAGTTCCATTTTTTTTTTCCCATCTGTTTATACCATTCTTATGTTTTCTTGGTAGAAAATCTATTATATCCATCTTCATTCCCATCTTATTACTTGATTTAATTAACATGAAACTTCAAAACCAACTTTCTTGAGATTAAATATCTTTAAGCAAAGAACATCTATGTTTATTTGAGTTAAAATCTATACATTTAATCCTTAGGACCTTAAATTTCAGTTGTCAAAGTAGTTGAAATAAAAATTACTAAATATTCTGTCAATTTTCCAAAACTTATCTCAATTCTTATGTAATATCATTTGTGTAACAAATTATCAAAATATTATAGCAATGTGATAAACACCTTCATATTTAAAATTTAAAGGTAAATGATTTATGAAAATGATAATTCTATGATTCATTATAAAATAGGCAAGTGACTAATGACTTCTGGTTATCTTTTTGTAAATGAAATTGTTTTACTTGTTTAGTGTTCTATTTTCTAATTTTGTTAATATAATATTATATAAATTAGAATGGAAAGAGTGCATGGTTCTAAATCACTTTTCAGTCAGTGTCTCACATACTTCATAGGAAATTGAAAGTTTACTAAATGCTTTAGAGGTCAACTCTGCAAAAAAAAAAAAAAAAAAAATTCCTACATTTTAGTAAGGAATTTAGTATTGTGTGGGAAATATTGACATTGGTTAATCATTGGTAAGGTAAATGGGTCATCATCTCTAAGCATATGAAAAATATATTTTCACCTAAATGGGACAAAAATAAATCTCTGCAGATTATACATTATTCATCTAAATGAGAATGATGCAAAACTGATTCCTGCTAGCTTTAAAGAATTTATTAAGAGATAATGTTTAATTACCACTAATTATATTAGCAGAATGATGTACTGGTCAATGGAAAAACTTCACTACTTTCACATTAAAAAGACTTTAATTCATGACGTTAAACATTTGATAACATAGTACTCTATATAAATATTGAAAAAGGCTTGTTAAATTTTAGTGAAGGTTTGGACAATGAAAAGAAGTTGATATTTATCTTTTACCCCTTTTTAGAACTTTATGCCCTAGAAGTAATAGAAATGACTTATCAGATAAAGAGGTAAAATTCCCCAGTCCTCCTCAGAAATCATATGCTCTTTTTTTTTTAAATTTTATTTTATTTTTAAACTTTACATAATTGTATTAGTTTTGCCAAATATCAAAATGAATCCGCCACAGGTATACATGTGTTCCCCATCCTGAACCCACTTCCCTCCTCCCTCCCCATACCATCCCTCTGGGTCATCCCAGTGCTCTAGCCCCAAGCATTTTTGAAAAACAAAACTTGGGTATTAATTTGATTTAGCAAGTAAAAGAAAATTATTTGAACTTAAGACTATGTCCTGTGCCTTTGCATTAGTGAATATGCATTTCTAATATGTATCAAATCATTGTGCAGAAAGATGCTTTGGAACTTAGCACACCCACAGTTTTATAAGACTAAATGGTTTCCAGAGGAAAAACTTCAAGCTTTTCTAATCCTGCATTTTTGAGTGTATAAATTGCTCAAATGTTGGCTTCTTTCTGAAGCTATTTAACTTACTGTTTTAGTAAATTTTTGTAAAAGAGCAAAAGGGAACTTTATACAACTTAGTGAAAGTATAAAACTACCAATTCCAAATGATTAGGAAATGTGAAAAACTATGAAAAGTAATTTTAAATGAATGGATGATATAAATCAATGATTGCTAATAAGTGAATGAATAAACCATAAGAGAATTTATGGAATTTTGAGAAATGATTATAATATTTTATAATATTTTCTGTATTTCTACTTGATTTCTTAAATTTAAAAAAGTTTTATTTCTTCCCAAATTGGGAAATGGGTTCCTTATTACTTCAACTGGAAGTTTTCTTTCTATGGTTGCTTTCTATATGTCTCCTTTTAATCAAAATAGAAAATGTAATTAGAAAACTTAGTCATTGGTGAAAGAAGATGAAAAGAGTATGGCAGTCAAAGCAGTACTTGTGTCACCCTTTTTATAGGATACAGTCAAGTCAGTGATTCAGTTGGGGAATTTGGAAGAGGAAAACAGCAATTAAATGGAAAATCCCTCTAGTCAATCAAATGCAATTGTGAACACACTTGAAAAGGAAAACAGCATATGATCAAATATTACATAAAATGTAAGATACAATATATCTAATAAAAATACCTATTGAGGCTTTACAATGTGCCTAGTATTTATAGTCACGTATTTCCTTTCCTAAACTTATAGCTTTAACACGATAAGCATAACAAGTAGTAAGCAAAGAAATGCTTGCTTATGTTTGAGGGGAGGAGAAGCAGAACTTCCCTGGCGTTTTTTTCTGTAGCTTCTTGTGCTGTCATGGAGCTTGGAGCTGCTTTATAACATTTGATTTATATTTGGTTTCTAGTGTTTCACAAGTGCATAACAACTAGAACTGAAGCCAGAATCTTATTAGTGGAGATGCTCTGCAGTGAAATGTCAACACGGGGCATTTGTGTTTTACTTTTATTGCTTTAATAGATAGTCCATTTTGTGACAGCATGATCTATTTGAATAATGTGACATTTGGGGGAAGTTTTAAAATTGATTTTTATTCAATTGATATTAATTTTGGGTTAAGACCTGATGTAATAAAGAAAATAGAGATGTCATTCTCCATCTGTCTTTTAGAGGGAAGGAGTTTGGGCCAGGAGGCCAACAAGTTGGAAAGGCGCTTCATATTAGCATTAATGCCATGTGTTCTACCCCATCTGTTTTTCAGAGCGGAATGACTGGCAGATAACAATCAGATAGAGCTTAGGCAGTAGCAAGTCATAGACAGACAAAAACATCTTAGTGGGAAGATGATAGAGTCCTTTACCTTATAGATGATCATAATGGGTATTTTATTCAAACATGCTTTATGTGGTATACAGCCTCAAGTTAATGGAATAATGTGAATATACTTCTTCCAAAGTCTTAAGGAAAAAAAATGGGCCAAATGAAAGATAATTAGATCCTCATATCACTTTTTCATCATTACTCTCAACATTCTCTCATTGCTTCATTAGTGTATCCTGAGTATACCAAACCCTGAATAAAGCTATTGGCTTGTCCTGGAATTCCTGCCCTACCATTGTCATGCTTTCCCCAGCTACCAGTGGGGTCCCAGTCTCTTTCTTATATCCTAGCATGAAGATGCAATGCCTTAGTTTCCATTTTGTATTTCACAGTAGCCACTTTAACTTAATATGAAGGAGTGTAAGGTCTCTCTCCATTATACAGAAAATAAGAGAATTAGAAATGTAAAACAGAATACAAGGAAACAAACTTACAATGTAGGCCTTGTGAGATAAGTTATCACTTGGATATTGTTAAAAAATACTTTCACACTAATATAGAAATACAGGCTCTTTGTATCACAAAGGATGCATCCCCAAGTTGCACCAATACGCCTGGCACTCACAGCGCAAACTTGCTTTCTGCCATTCAGCCGAGGAACTCAACTTAATGTCATAAAGCAGAAGTTTTTTCTTCATCCTCTTCAATACAGCATTTCTTTATCATTTTTCTTCTCATTACGTTTGTTTGAGAATAAGAATTTTTGTGCTTTCCAAGGATTATTCCATTCTTAAATAATATTTTATTTCCTTTCTTTCATGAAGTATAACATTTAGGGGATGGAGAGTAGGAAATTGATCTTAGAAGTCAGATAATACTTCAAAGTCTAGCTGTATTGTATTGGGTGTTATGGAATCTAGATGGTAAGGAATCTGTCTGCAGTGAAGGTGATCTGGATTGGATCCCTGGGTGGGGATAGTTCCTGGAGAAGAGAATTGCAAAACACTCCAGTATTCCATGGAGAATTCCATGGAGAGAAGAGCTTGGTGAGATATAGTCCATGGGGTTGCAAAGAGTCAAACACAACTGAGCGACATACACTTCACTTCACAAAGGTCTTGACACATAGTAATAAATATCCTGTATCTCAAGAAATCCTTTCCAGCTTAGGATCATCAAAAAATTGTTTTCTCCATATTTTTTCTGCCATATCACTTCCAAAAATGCCAAAGAGGACAACTGATCATTAAGCTATATGGCTAGCAGCTGAATTTATATTTGAAAGTTGAAAATAACAATCATATGATTAAGATCAATACATGATTTGTTGGAATATTTAAATGCACTATCAACTATATATATATATTTTCTAGCATATTTAATAGCAATGTAATTCTCTAATGTCTGTTTTCCAAATTTTTATAGAAATGGACATATTTTTCCTACTATATTAGTTGTAGTCTAGAATAACCGTCATCTCACATGTTAGCAAAGTGTAATGGTCAAAATTCTCCAAGCCAGCCTTCAACAGTACATGATCTGTGAATTCCAGATGTCCAAGCTGGAATTAGAAAAAGCAGAGGAACCAGAGATCAAATTGCCAACATCCATTAGATCATTGATATCATCCAGAAAAATGTCTACCTTTGTGTTATTGACTATACCAAAGCCTTTGACTTTGTGAATAACAACAAACTGTGGGAAATTCTGAAAGAGATGGGAATACCAGACCACCTGACCTGCCTCTTGAGAAATCTATATGCAGGTCAAGAACCAAGAGTTAGAACTGGACATGGAACAACAGACTGGTTCCAAACTGGGAAAGCAGTATGTCAGGGCTGTATATTGTCACTCTGCTTATTTAACTTATATGCAGAGTACATCATGAGAAATCCTGGACTGGATGAAGCACAAGCTGGAATCAAGATTACTGGGAGAAATATTAATAACCTCAGATATGCAGACATCACACTTATGGCAGAAAGCGAAGAAGAACCAAAGAGCATCTTGATGAAAGTGAAAGAGGAGAGTGAAAGAGTTGGTTTAAAGCTCAACATTCAGAAAACTAAGATCTTGGCATCCAGTCCCATCACTTCATGGCAAATAGATGGGAAAATAATGGAAACAGTGACAGACTTTATTTTCTTGGGCTCCGAAATCACTGCTTGTGGTGTAGCCATGAAATTAAGACAGTTGCTCCTTGGAAGAAAAGCTATGACCAACCTAGACAGTATGTTAAAAAGCAGAGACATTGGTTTGCCAGTAAAGGTCCGTCTAGTCAAAGCTATGGTTTTTCCAGTAGTCATGTATGGATGTGAGTTTTGGACTGTAAAGAAAGCTGAACACTGAATAATTGATGCTTTTGGACTGTGGTGTTGGAGAAGACTCTCGAGAGTCCCTTCAACAGCAAGGAGATCCAACCACTTCATCCTAAAGGAAATCAGTCATGAATATTCATTGGAAGGACTAATGCTGAAGCTGAAACTCCCAATACCTTGGCCACCTGATGCGAAGAACTGACTCTTTTGAAAAGACCCTGATGCTGGGATAGATTGAAGGTGGGAGGAGAAGGGGATGACAGAGGATGAGATAGTTGGATGGCATCAGTGATGCAATGGTCATGAGTTTGAGTAAGCTCTGGGAGTTGGTGATGGACAGGGTAGCCTGGCAGGGTGGCAGTCCATGGGGTCACCGAGTCAGACACGATTGAGCAAGTGAACTGATAACCTTCAAGTTATCAGCCTATTTCAGAGAACAAATATACTAGTAACAAGAAAAATAATAAAATGAAATGACGTTAGGAAAAAAGGAATGGATATATGGATATAAAATAAACTTAAATATTATTATATACTATTATAAACTAATTTTCATAAGATAAAACCAAGCCAACAAGATAGGTTTCTGAAAGAGGTAAAACAGAGTTGAGCCCAGCATTTGATAGAATATTTTACTTCAAGGTCTTTGCCAATGAATAACTCTGGGCAACCTTCATATAAACCAAAAATAATAGAATAAAAATATTAAACAGGATCCTAGAGACTGAGAAGCAAAGTTTTAATCTTTATGATTTGAAAGAACACAAATTAGGTACCGATTGATTGGTGTACTGTTATACCTTGGTAGTTATAATTTAGATTATCCAGAGAGATTTGCTTTTGTAAAGACTTACTCTTCGCTTTAACTTAAGGACAGATTTGAGGAAGGTCAATTGCCCAAAACTGATGGTGGCAGACACACTCTCAGGTGACTCCTTGGTGCTTATGTCTTTGTGTAGTCCTCTGCTTTTGAAGGCAGATAGCACTTGTAACTTGCTTCAAACCAACAGAAAATGGTGAATGAGACAGGATGTCACCCCTATGATTATGCTATGTTACCCAAGAATCCATCTTGACAGCAGACCCACTCCAGAGAGTCTCTTCCCTGGCTTCATGAACAGACTGACCACAGTGGCTTGCAATGTCAGTGGCCTTTAAGAGTTGAGTGCGGTGTTTAGGTTCACCCACGCTCAGACTCTGTTGCTCACCTCAGTTTCCCCCCTTTACACCAAAAGATAACCCCTGGTTCTTTGATTGCTGTTGGTTTCCCCAGTCTCACTTCTGTTTTTTTGGAGGAGAATAATTCTGTTTTTTTTGGAGGAGAATACCTTAACACCTAAATTAGCTAATTTTACTGTAAAGTTTTTTTTTTTGGTGGTTCTTTGGGTTTGCTATTGAGCATGTGTGTGCACACACACAGATACACTGCACCCAAATGTACAGAAGACCACATACACATGACTGTACAAGACCACAAATTAATGTCAATAAATTTTAAAGGATAGAACATATGAATACAGAATAAGTAAGGTAGAAACTGGTAACAAAATCTAAGTAGGAAAAATATTTCTTTGGAAGTTAACCTATATACTTCTAATTATCCTGTAGATTTAATGAGAAATCAAAGAAAATTAGACAGTAAAATATGTAAAAATGACAAAACATGGTATAAAAACTTGTGGGACACAGTTGTAGCTGTGCTCAGAGGAAAATAGCTTTAAACGCTTATACTAATGAAGAAAGATTAAGAATCAACCTATGTATCTAGAAGAAACTTTAAAATACCTCAAAAGTACATAAAATAATACAAACAATAAAACACAAGCAGAAATTTATAAAATGGAAGTGTTTTCAACTGAAAGAAAAAAATCTGTCTGGAAAGAAGAAAACTGAGGCCTTGCTGAGAACTAATGAGAAAGTCAGAAGGTACAATTTACTAATATTATCAACAAAAGAGGGGGCAGTATTGTAAATTCTATAGTATTTGCCCACAAGAGAACCGTTAAGTCCCCTTTTTGCTAATAAATTTGAATACTTTGAAATGTACCAATGTCTAGAAAAATTCAACATAGCGAACTTAGAACGTGCTGTGCTTAGTCACTCAGTTCTGCCCCACTCTTTGCAACACCATGGACTGTAGCCTGCCCGGCTCCACTGTCCGTGGGGACTCTCCCAGGCAAGAATACTGGAGTAGGTTGCCATGCTCTCCTCCAGGGTTCCCAGCCCAGGATTGAACCCAGGTCTGCCGCATTGCAGGTGCATTCTTTATCATCTGAGCTGCCCAGGAAGCCCAGGAATACTGGAGTGGGGAGCCTCTCCCTTCTCCAGTGGAACTTCCTGACCCAGGAATAGAATTGGGTTCTCCTGCATTGCAGGCAAGTTCTTTACCAGCTGAGTTACCCAGTAGTGTATTTGAATAGTCTGTATTCTGTTACTGAAATGGAAACTCTAACTTTAAAAAAAAAACTTCTACATAGACTACAGATACAACAGCTTTAATAATTGTCTCCATAATGAAGTCTTCCAAATACATTTGGAAGAAATAACAGCAAAGGCATATTCTTCAAGGAGATAGAACAAAAAGAGGAAAAATTTTAACTTAATAAGACCAGTGTAAAGTTAATACTAGAAATTAACATCTAACATAAATGGTTAAATTTTGGTTAAACGAATGGTTAAATTTCAAAAATTTCCTACTGAAATCAGGAACAAACGAACAGAGCCTACCATGTCTTCCTTGATCTAGTGTTGGCTACAAAGTCATGGGGGCTTTCCAGGTGGCTCAATGATAAAGAATCCACCTGCCAATACAGGAGATGCAGGTTTGACTCTTGGGTTGGAAAGATCCCCTGGAGGAGGAAATGGCAACCTACTCCAATATTTTTGTCTGGAAAATTCCATGGGCAGAGGAGACTAGCAGGCTCAGTCCAGGGAGTTGCAAAGAGTCAGATGTGACTGAGTGCACACACATACATAGTCATGGACCATTTCAAAATTTGCTCACTTCTCTGTTTGAATATAATTCTTCAATTTTAAAAGTGAAAAATAAGATTCAAGTCACTTTCAGCCTTATATTCTTTGTCTATCAATATTTCTGTCCTTAAAACTAAATTAGTAGGCAATTTATATGGGTTAGGTGAAAAGACCAAATGCTTGGGACCTTCCTCTCTTACTTTGGATATCACGTTTGAATCCCTTTAATGCTTATTAGTAACTGGTACTATACAGGCTAGTGAAGGATAACTTTCTTCAAAGGAGTTGGGGACTACCATGTATGAAGTACATTTGTGAAATGTGTCTTCAGTCTTGCTAGTAGAAAGTATGTATTGAATACTTTTAACATCACTGTATGAATACTTGAAACATGTGAAAATAAAACATATTGCTTTTAGAAAAGTTCTATCAAACCAGTGCATGACATTAGTGTTATCTGCTACCTATAATAAATGCTGCAGCCATAACTAGTTTGTCATTCATTTCATTTAAGGCCATTGAAGAGGTCTCACATTATCAAGCTAGTGCAATTTGTCTGGATTCTATTGATAATCTATTCTTAGAGAAAATAGTCTCTGTTAGGTGTGACATGGAAAACAAAGGAATGTTCTACTTGAATTGATGTTGCCTGAGTTAATATTTTAAGAGAATCCTGTCACTGATTAATCTATGGGAAGAAGTTTTTAGGTTTACTCTTTTTGGTGGGTATTTGAATGGTAATAGAATTTCTATTTTCAGAAAATGATTTCTCTTTGGCAGTGAACCAGTCTGTTATCTATGTTTCTTACTTGTAATTCCTCAAAAAGTGTATAAATTTCAATGCCTTTATACTTTTTATAACTCCTTTAATAGCCAACATTTTCACATAATCCAGATCTGTTTGTTCCTCAGTGGTTACTGAGTAGTTATCTATTTCCTGTTCATTTCTTAATTTTGTTTCTTTAGTTTCAAAACATTTCCATATGTTCTTATAACACACTTACTTACAAACCAGGGTGAAAAAGACACTCAGTGTTGGAGACATAATTATGATTATTTTGAAACAAATATGCCTTAACGCAAGTTGTTCCACTTAGGGATGTATTTTAATAGGTTGCTGAGTATTTTGCTAGTAGATGTTAACATTACACTTACCCCAATGTATGTGGCAACAACCCATACCTTGTACACTGCTTTTAGATAAATAGCAAAAATAAGTCGAAGCTAAGGACTGTTTTAAGTTCTTCTTGATTAGGGGAACAAAAATAATAAATGTTAGGAAATTTTACTTGATACACATGTTTATTCAATCATCATTCTCATTCAAATGCTTTCAGTAATAGACATGATAATGAATATCCATATAAATAAGAGACTTTAGATTTTTACATCTCTTTTCAATCTAGTAATTAGCCCTACTAATATTACTATAAAAAGTTGCAGCTTATCAAAAGATAGCACTACAGAAGAATGTAGGAAATTCCTTATGTGGAAACTATAGGTTTTCATATTGCTATAAATAGTTACAACAAATTGGTCATCTAGAATTAAGGAACCAGTATCTCATTAAACTTAATCGTATTTCTGAGAATCTATAATTTGGATACAAGAAAACTTGTCAAACTTCCCATTTTAATCTTACAAGTGCCTTTTGAAAGTTTTGCAGAAATAACAGCGATCATAAGCAGAGGTAAATCCTGCACATGTACCACCTGTCAGGTTATATATTTACCTGTGTTCTCTCACAGCGCACAATTTCTGATGCCTCTCAACTTCTGTTGGCAATTTCAAGAAAGTTTTTCTTCAAGACTAGTGGATTGCAGTGTCTTGTTTATCTTTGGGCTTGAGAAATATACAAGCTGTGCTCTCTGTTAAGTAGTCTAGGCCTGAAGCAAGGATCTCAGAAATAAACTAGATGCTATGGACTGCATGATGAGAAACAATGTTCTTGTCCAGTTATCATTCTGCTGGATATAACTGGAAACTATTTTATTACTGCTTATTTGAAAGGTATACTTACTAAATCACTTTGGGGAGAAATCTTAACAACATTGAACCTTACATTCCATGAACATGGTATATCGTTCTTTTGTTTCAACCTTCTAACATTTTTTTTGCAGTTTTTTTTTTTCCAGCTCTCAATTTATAGCATTTTTATGCCTTTTTTGTTTTGGTAAGTTTGCTGTTTAAAATGGCTCAACTGTAGTGCTGAAGTACTGCCTAATTGTATGAGAAGGCTCTGATGTAGAGCTTAAGTTATGGTGCTGTTGGCTATGAGTTCAATGTTAATGAATCAATACATTAAATACAATATTTATAAACAAACACATATACAACAAAGTTATGTATTAATCATATGATGAAAATGTGAACAGAGGTTCATAGAAACCTGACTGTGAATTTCTTCTATGTGCAATGGTCCAATATCTGCTAGTTGAGTGTTTTCTGTGATTTAATAGAACACAACTACCTTGAATTACAGAATTCAGCTATAAGCTAATACATATGAAGAATTTAATGTTAATTCATTAGTATTGAACATATTTATGAAGAACTTACAATGTGCTATCAACTGTGACCATCAGGAGTCCAGCAGAGAAGAATAGCACTGGCCACATCATTTTTTTTTCAAATGTTGTCTGACAAACATTACTCTAAAAGGCCTTAATTTTACTACATGATGATATACTTACATCTTCACAGAAAAATAACGTGAAAAATAATTTCACTTGTCTGAAAATGGACCTATTTTTTAGTTAATAAAAATAACCAACCCTTCATGCCTCAGTGCATAAAGATCTAGGCAATGATAGTGTAATGGTATCAGGGTAGTCATTATAAAATTGGGTTACACATTACAACAGAAATTCTTGTGTATACTCCAATTTGTCTATTTTAAGAAAACATGAACTTATCTACAATTTTGTAAACTATTTTTTATGGCTGAGATAAGTTACTTTTTGTCAAGTAGCCTCATGAGAACATAATGCCCTAGTAAAACAAACTCATAAATTCTGTATCCAATCATAATTTACTCTAAATATGACCATATAGTCATTAAACATTTGTTCAACTTTAGTTCCATTTCAGAATTAAAAATAATTTTATCTTGTTCACTGAGAAGAACGCTGAATAATAACTGTATTTTCTTTGGCTGAGCTGGAACAATGTGCATAAGATTCTCTTGTCAACTTTAAGAAATAAGAAATCACCCTTGTGAAATAATTTATTTTCTTAAAAACAATTCAAACATTTTTTACATGTTATATGTATGTATAGTAAATGATTACCCTCATTATGAGGCATAGTTACAGTGAATTTCTGTCTACTCTGAGCACTGTTGAAAATAAAATCATAAACTGCCCTCCTGCATTCAGATGACTTGGTTTAGTTGTTTTTCCTGAAAGCTAGGTTATGTTTGTTTCATTGAGCTGCATATTAGCTTTAACTAGGGTCACTGTTTTGTGACTTCAACCTGTCTCTTTTTATCAGTGTGTATATACTTTGCATGCTTTTTAAAAATCAGGGTATTTTTCTATTAAAAATAATATGTTAAAGCTATGATTTACATCAGACCTAGAATTAATAACATTGCCCTGAGAATAAGGTCCACAATTTTTTAACAAGGCTTTTGAAACTTTTTATATGTAAAATGATTCTCAGTATTTTGGACTCTTACCTTCCAGTTTCCCATTTTCTGCAATCTTGTCACAATGAGTGTTGCTCTGTTACTTTATTTCATAACTGTATCTTTATCTTCAGTGTTTCTTCTATTTTATATCCATGTCTAGTATACCCTAATATCAGGCAAGATAGTACTACTTAATATCTTTTCCTTCGAGAGAATAAATTTCCTTTTCTGTGTGCTTTTGTAGCACTCAATATTTTGCCCATCACAGCACTTATTTCATTCCATTGCACTTGACAACCAATTTATTTTTCTGCCCCATTAAACTGGTAGTTTCGTGAGATCAAACACCATTTTTAGGTTTTTTGTTTTGTTTTGTTTTTTAACTTGGCACAGTGCCTGATACATTATATTCAATATCTTTCATTTTTTGTTAAGAATAGTGAAAAATACTCTGAAATGTGGATATTGGGTGTCATGTTGCATAGTTGAGAACCAGAATTAAAGTCAGAGGGAAAGAAAAAAAGTGGACATATGTTAAATACCAAGTTTTATTCAGTTCAGTTAGCCTACGTCTAGTTCTAGTTCAGCTTTTTCCTTTAACATATACAATTACCTTGTGATTTATTTTGAAGATAATGTATTGGGTAGGCCAAAAAGTTTATTCAGGGTCCTGAACAAACTTTTTGGCCTACCCAATACTAAAGTGTAAGATTCTCTTACTTTGTGTATTCGTGATGGAATAAAGTTGTGTGCATATTATCCTATGCTATTAAGAGTCCTGAGTGAGAATGTATCTAGTTACAGGTAATCTCTGAAAGTAGGATGGGAGATGTGAGGAGAATTGAATGTGCAATTACTATTATGTGGGAATTGTATATATTCTTTATAAATATTTTAGTTAGAAAATCACTAGAATAGAAATATATACAGAAATTTCAAATAAGAGGCAAAGAAGGCAGTTTCAGTATAAACTTGATTAATACAAGTGGGAAAAGTCAGGTAATTGGAAAGGCAGCAAAATATATATATATATATATATATATATTGTCCATAGAAGCATGAGCTTTACAAATAAGATCAAATATTAATGATATATAAACTAATGTAATTGGATTTAGTTAATATATTAAAATATAAGGAATCCTAACCTGAGTTAATGAACAGGTTAGTTCTATGATATTCTTAATAGATCATGCTAGTATAAAAGGCACAAAAAGGTTGAAGACAGGGATATTTATAAGTGAAATGCTACAGAAATGGGAATGTGAGCATCTGTAGTACTGCCTGTAAGGCAACCTTAAGTGGAGGGAAAATGGCATTTTGTATTAACCATGGATGCAATCTTTGAAGAAGATGTAGTATCCAGGAAATTTAATGAACCAAGACATGTGAAAACTGAATATGAATAACAAATTTAGAAATAAAAGGAGATTGTAAACCAGAATCATAGTGAAAAATGTACATTTGTCAGATATTAAGAGTCAATGAAAATGTACAAATGATATAAATGACTGCAGTAAAATAACCATCATGCTTCAGTATGTAATTTACAGAGAGGCTAGAAAATAGGAAAAAAAAAAATAGAATTAACGTGAAAGCACTAACACTTGGTAAATATTATAGATGCAATCTATACTTTATTTAGAAAACAACATTCAAACAGTATATTATAAAGGTGTTGATGATATTATAAAACTTTATAATACAGCAGTAGAGAAAGCTAAATATTGGATTGTATGAAGATAAAAACACATAACAAAATAGTTAAAATCCCATGGCAAGAATATCACACACACACATAAACAAATGATTAATAGCGACATATTTAAATAGCATCTAAGTTGAGAAAAAGGAAAAGGGATGCTCACAAACTAATATGTACATATAGCCTATTTACTTATGTACTTGAGATTCCTAGGTATTTTAATGTAAAATAATCAAATTTAGAAGCCAGTTTTTCATCTCTGAAGTGAGCAAGAGTTGAAGATTGACTTTAACAAAATCTTTTCAGGTGGTTGGAGTATAGAGGTCTACTATGTAAAAATAATATAAAATGTTACACCTTTTAAAAGGAAATTGGGTAGTAATGAACCCACTTCTAAAATTCTAGTGCAGATGTGCACAAATAGTCTTCATAATATTAATAATATTTTATTAAAATTGATTAAATTGAACTGCAAACATTCCTAATGTTAATATATTAGGGTTCAATTATGGTACATTAACAATATTATAAGTATATAGCTATTTTTAATGTAATAGATTTCAATAAATAGAATGTGTTTATCGTCAGTAAAAAATGCAAAATAGTCTGAACACAGAACATTTTTTGTATAGAGAAAAACTTGTGTGTTGTAAATGCACAAGTATATTACTTAGAGCATGGAAAAGTACATGGAATGCTCTGCACCAGTTGAAGTATAGTAAGTATCTGTGTCCACTGGAATTTCACAATGATGTTTGGGTGTACTTTGCTTTTTAATCTTGTAAGCTTTTTAAAAATGGAGAATTAAGTCTTAATTTATAAAGGCACAATCACCTTCTCTAAACACAGATTAATGTTTTTATGTATTTTATAATATACATAGAAGTATTAAAAGATGTGCATAAAAGCTAAACAATTCTTCAAATGGGGAATATATTTCAGCACATATCATTTCAGTTCAGTCTCTCAGTCGTGTCTGACTCTTTGCGACCCCATGAATCGCAGCACACCAGGCCTCCCTGTCCATCACCAACTCCTAGAATTCACTCAGACTCATGTCCATCGAGTCAGTGATGCCATCCAGCCATCTCATCCTCTGTCGTCCCTTTCTCCTCCTGCCCCCAATCCCTCGCAGCATCAAAGTCTTTTCCAATGAGTCAACTCTTTGCATGAGGTGGCCAAAGTACTGGAGTTTCAGCTTTAGCATCATTCCTTCCAAAGAACACCCAGGGCTGATCTCCCTTAGAATGGACTGGTTGGATCTCCTTGCAGATAAAGCCCAAGATTTGAAAGAGGTATAGATACTTCTGTTGGCAGTACAGATCACTCTCACAACTCCTTGTACGTCTCTCCTTGTACCTGAAAAGCAGCATCGACAATATACAAATGACAGGGTATGCCTTTGTTCTAATAAAACTTTATTTACAAAAACAAGTGTTGAACTAGCTTTGACTCATGAGTAATAGTTTGCTAATCTCTCCTTTAACTATTTTGTTAATTATTCTAGCTTTAGAATATGTCTTAAAACCAGGTATTGTTTGATTCAATTTGATTCTTTTTAAAAATTGTTTTGGTTGAGTCCTTTATTTAGTCATACACATTACAGTATAAGCATGTCTATACTAAGAATCCACCTGAGGTTACATAAATCTAAAGATCACTTTGGCTAGAACTAACCTTCTGTTAATTACAGTTAAAATAAATTTTGGTAGATTCTTTCTTATAAGCAAGTACATATTCTGCAAATATTCTTAGTTCTTTATTCCAATCTAAGTGATTTTTATTTTTCTTGTTGAATTTGGTAGAATTTTCAACATGGTATTGGATAGGAGTGGTGAGAATTGATATTTTTGGCTATTAATCATAGGAATGCCTTCAGTCTTTACCCATTAGGCGTGACTTAGCTATATTTTGTAAATGTCCCTTAATAGTTTAAGAAAGTCCTTCTATTTTTTTTTTTTTGGTGATAGGTTATCATGAATGAGTCTTGAATATTATAGTATGTTATTTTTCTCATCTATTGATAAAAAACAATATGCTTTTCTCCTGTTAGTCTGTTAATATGGTATATTACCTTGATTTTCAAGTGTTGAACAAGATTTGATTCTCAACATATTTCCCATTTGATTGTGATACATTATTATTCTTATATGTTGCTAGATTTGACTTGCTAACATTTTGGTAAAGATTTTTACTCCTTTTTCTGTGAAGTATATTGGTGTGAAACTTTATCTTTGTATGATTTTAAGGTAGTCTCATAAAATGGGAGAATTCCCTCTTCTAATTTCTAGAGGAGACTGTCTAGAATTATTTCTTCCTTAAACAAATGAGCAAAATGATGTGGGCATGAAGTTAGAGTGCTTTGTATAACTTTCCTTTTTTTTTTTAATATGACTTCAAGTTTTCAGTAGCATTGCTTATCTGTTTCAATTCTGAGTCTTGTTAATTTATTTCCTTTAAGGAATTGGTCAGTTTCCTCTCAGTCAAATTTATGGGCATAAAATGATTCTTCATATTCTGTTTTTCTTTAATTTCTGCATGGTGAATAGTGATACCCTCTCATTTGTCAATATCCACAACTAGCTTCTGCTCCTCCTTTGGGGCTTCCCTGGTGGCTCAGACAATAAAGAATCTGCCTGCAATGCAGGAGGCCTGGGTTTGATTCCTGGGTCAGGAAGTTCCCCTGGAGAAGAAAGTGGCTACCCACTCCAGTATTCTTGCCTAGAGAGTCCCATAGACAGAGAAGCCAGTCCACGGGGGTTGCAAAGTTGGACAAGACTGAGTGACTAAGCATACATGCTCTTCCTTTTACTGTGTAGTCAAATGGCTGGAAGTTGATCAATGTCAATTACCAGGTGACTGATTTTGAAGAATCTTATTTCAATGATTTTTTTCCATTTTTGTTTTCAATTTTATTAAGATTTCCTCTTTATTATTACCTTCATTCTGCTTGGTATAGGCACAGTTTGCCCTTCCTTTTCGAGTTTCTCAATTTGAATTTAAATTACTGATTTTTCTTTTATAACATAAACTTTTAAGGTTAAAGTCCCACTGAGCTGTTTAGCTGTAAATAGCCGATTTTTATGTTACAGTTTTAACAGCTTTTTACTATTCTTTTTTTCTCCCACTTCTATTGAGATATGATTGATCTGTAATATTGTATAAGATTAAGGTGTAGTATGATATTATATATGTATATATTATAAAATGCTGACCACAGAAATATTAGCTAACTATTACCTCATCATGGCATCTGTTCCCATCACTTCATGGCAAATAGATGGGGAAACAATGGAAACAGTGACAGACTATTTTTTTTTGGCTCCAAAATCACTGCAGATGGTGACTGCAGCCATGAAATTAAAAGATGCTTACTCCTTGGCAGGAAAGTTATGACCAACCTAGATAGCATATTGAAAAGCAGAGACATTACTTTGCCAACAAAGGTCCGTCTAGTCAAAGGTATGGTTTTTCCAGTAGTCAGGTATGGATGTGAGAGTTAGACTATAAAGAAAGCTGAGCGCTGAAGAATTGACGCTTTGTACTGTGGTGTTGGAGAAGACTCTTGAGAGTCCCTTGGACTGCACGGAGATCCAACCAGTCCATTCTAAAGGAGATCAGTCCTGGGTGTTCATTGGAAGGACTGATGTTGAAGCTGAAGCTCCAATACTTTGGCTACCTGATGCAAAGATTTGACTCATTTGAAAAGACCCTGATGCTGGGAAAGATTGAGGGCAGGAGGAGAAGGGGATGACAGAGGATGAGATGGCATCACCGACTCAATGGACATGGGTTTGGGTAGACTCCAGCAGTTGGTGATGGATAGGGAGGCCTGGCGTGCAGCAATTCATGGGGTCGGAAAGAGTTGGACACGACTGAGCAACTGAACTGAACTGATAACCTCACACAAACATTTTTTTTCTTTTTGGAAGTAGGATATTTTAAGATCCTGCCCTCTAAGTAATATTCAAATATACATTACTAACTAGACACCATGTTGTACATGAGATTCCCAGAAGTTATTTATCTTATTGGAAGTATACATCTTTGGCTAACATCACCCCTTTCCTCTACTCTTAACCCCCTGCTCCTAGAAATCACCAATGTCATTTCTGAGTTTGTTTTTTTTTTTAACTTAGATGTACATATAAATTAAATCATTTGTTAACCTTTTTTCTTTTTATTTTGCCAAACCACTCCCTAGTTCTTTCATCCCTGAGTCCCTAGTTACCACTTTGCAACTCTGTCTTTGAATTCTCCCCCCCCTTTTTTTTTTTTTTTTTGGTTGCAGATATATGATACCATGCTGTATTTGTCTTTGTTTAATTTAGCATAATGCCCTCAAAGTCCATCCATGTTGCACAAATGACAGAATTTCCTTCTTTTGTATGGCTAAATAATAATCCATTGTGTGTATATATATATATATAATACACTTTCTTTATTCATCTGTCAGTGGTCATTTGGGTTGATTATACACCTTGCCTATTGTGAACATGCGGGTGCAGTTCAGTTGCTCAGTTGTGTCTGACTCTCTGCGACCACACGGACTGCAGCCCACCAGGGCTTGTCCATCACCAACTCCTGGAATTTACTCAAACTCATGTCCATTGAGTTGGTGATGCCATCCAACCATCTCATCCTTCTGCTCCAACCATCCGTGTTGTCCCCTTCTCCTCCTGCCCTTAATCTTTCCCAGCATCAGGGTCTTTTCCAATGAGTCCGTTCTTCACATCAGGTGGCCAGAGTATTGGAGTTTCAGCTTCAGCATCAGTCCTTCTGATGAATATTCAGGATTGATTTCCTTTAGGATGAACTGGTTGGATCTCCTTGGAGTCCAAGGGACTCTCAAGAGTCTTCTCCAACACCACAGTTCAAAAGCATCAATTCTTCAGCACTCAGCTTTCTTTATAGTCCAACTCTCACATCCATACATGACCCCTGGAAAAACCATAGCTTTGACTAGACGGACCTTTGTTGGCAAAGTAATGTCTCTGCTTTTTAATATGTTTTCTAGGTTGGTCATAGCTTTTCTTCCAAGGAGTAAGCATCTTTTAATTTCATGGCTGCAGTCACCATCTGCAGTGATTTTGGAGCCAAAAAAAAATAAAGTGTGTCACTGTTTCCATTGTTTCCCAAACTATTTGCCATAAAGTGAGGGGACCGGATGCCATGATCTTTGTTTTCTGAATGTAGAGCTTAAAGCCAACTTTTGCACTCTCCTCTTTCACTTTCATCAAGAGGCTCTTTTGTTAGTTATTTTATTTATTTATTTTGGATTTAGACCCCAAAGTAGAATTACTGAATCATTCAGTAGTCCTATTTTTAATGTTTTGGGAAACCTCCATACTCTTTTCTGCAGTGTTTGTACCAATTTACATTTCTGCCAATAGTGTACTGTTGCTTTTTCTCCATTTACTTGCCAACATTTATTATCTCTTTTTAATACAACCATTTTAACAGATATTGAGAGATACCTCATTGTGCATTTGATTTGCATTTCTCTGGTTAGTGATATTGATTACCTTTTGAAGTACTTGTTAGCCATTTGAATATCTTTGGAAAAATATCTACTCAACTTCTCTGCCCATTTTTTAAATTGGTTTGTTTACTGTTAAACTGCTCTTGAGTTCTGTGAGTTCCTTGTATATTGTGGATATCAACCCTTTATCAGATACATGATTTGTAAATATTTTCTCCCATATCACAGGTTACCTTTTCATTTTGTTAATCATTTCTTTTGCCATAGAGAAGCTTTTTTAGTTTGATGTATTCCCAACAGTATCCATTTTAATTCAGTAGACAATGTTTTTGAATTTCTCTTGAAACTTCATCTTTGATTTATGAGTTAGATATGTTATAATTTTTGAATAATTTGTGATTTTTCATATTTCATTTTTTTCAGTTACTACTTTTATAATCAGAAACCAAACTTTGTATGTCTTCAGTTTGCTATTAAAAATAAGACTTGTTGTGCCAAGGAGCTGATCTATCTTAAATGTTTCATGTGCCCTGGAAAAGAATGTGTACTCAGCTAACTGAGGATGGAGTGTTCCCTAAGTATCACTTAGGTCCAATTAATTGATTGTATTGTTCAACTTTTCTACATCCCTGTTGAATTTTTTGTCTACCTGTTCTATGAATTAGCACTGACCACTCAAGTTTAACTGTGAGTTTGTTTCTCTTTTATTTCTGTTAGTTTTTTCCTGCCACATTTTTGCAGCTGTAGTGCTAGGTACAGACAGTTTCTTTGTCTCCTTGGTGACCTAACCCTTTAACAATTGTAATTGTCCATCTATCTCTGGTCATTTGCCTTCTTTATATGATATTAATATAGCAATTCTACTTTACTTGGATTTTTGTTAGCATGGTGTTTCTTGTCCCATCATTTAAATTTTAACCTTTCTATACCATTATACTTCAAGTGGGTATTTTATAGACATATTTCAAGTGAATGTTGGAGTCATATATTTAGATCCTTTGTTTTGTTTGGTATCTTTTGTTATGATTTTTACCTTTTTCATAAGTATATATTTAGAATAAGGTCTAGCATTTTATTAGTAGTAGTTTCATTCTTTTGTTTTCTATTTTCTTTTTCCCTCTGTATTTTGTACTGTTGGAATTTTTCTTAAATTTTATTGTATCAACTGGTTAGAATTATACCTTTTTATAGTTTTATTTAGTGTTTTATAGGGATTATAATCTTTATATTCTTAGAATTTTAACTCTTCAAGTGCAAGCAAGAGATCTTATCATCATATACTTTACCTAAATTTCCTCTATGAATTAGCATTCATATGTATTATATCCAGCTTTGGTGAAAACTACATCAGTGTTATAATTTTGCTTTCACCACTGTTGCATATTTAAATTAAAGGGCACAAAGTCTTTTTATTTATCAACATTTTCTCCTTTCTTTTCCTCTTTCTTCATTCCTGACATTCCATATGTCCCTCTATTATTTCCCTTCCACTGAAAAACTTACATCAGCATTTTTTTTAAAGCAGAGCTACTATTGACAAATTCCCTTAGTTTTATTCCTACTGAAATCATCTTTACTTTGGCTTCATCTCTGAAGAGTGTTTCTGCTAGATATGATTCTGGGTCTGTCATTTTAGCACTTTAAAAATACTGTTCCACTGCCTTTTGACATTTTTGGTTTTTCATGAGAAATGTACAGTCATTTAATTCCCCTTTTTAAAATGTAATACATCATCTCTTTCAAATGTAACATATCATTTATTTCTGGCTTCCTTAAAAATGTCTTTATTTTTGGTTTTCAGTGGTTTGATTTAATGTATCTGGTCATGTTTATCTTTAAGTTTACCTAATTCAGGTTTACTTAGTTGTTTGGGTCTTTTTATTTATGCATTTCATCAACATTGGGAAGGTTTCTGCCATGATTTCTTCAAATACTTTTTGTGTTCTAATTTTTCTTTTTGCCCTCTCTTTTATGCCACAAATCTTAGACCTTTTGATATTTTTCCTCTGAGCCTCTACACTATTTTTTATTCATTTTTGGTGATTTCTGCTACTCTATCTTAATGTACACTTTTTCCTTTATCATCTCAATTCTAATTTTAAGGCACTCAAGGAAAATTTTTATGTCACGTATTATTGGATTGGCTAAAAAGTTCGTTTAGGTTTTTCATAACATCTATAAAAAACCTGTATGAACTTTTTGGCCAACTCTTCATTCGTAATTTACTTTTTAACTTTAGTTCATTGCTGACACCTCTGTTTCCATTTATTGCAACAGTTTGTCCTTTATTCATAAATCATGGTTGTAGTAATTATTTAAAAGTATATATCTTATTTGTAGCATTTGTGCCATCTCCACATTGGTATCTGTTTGTCTTTTCCTGATAATTTTTTAGATTTTTCTGTTTCTTGTTGTTTTTAAAAGCTTAGATTATATTCTGGGCCAGTCACATTATATTCTTGTCTGCCCCCACATATATTCCACTGTGGTCTAGTCTGTAATTTAGCCTCACTCTCTACTTGTTCTGAACATCTTTACTGTCTGAATACAGTTGGATTCATGTACTTGCAATTTGAGAGTGGACTGGGACTCAGTGTACAAATGTAAAAGATCCCTTTCTTCTGCTTTCTCCTCTCCATGGTCCTTGCCCCTCTTCCCTGGTTTCCCCGTGTGTTCATCTTTAAAAGTTGGGACTTTGGCCTCTGCACTGCATTGCACAATTTCCCGCAAAGAGACCCAACGTGGGCAAAAAGATGAGAGAAAAAAATCCTACAGGGCTGATCCAGCCACAGCCAGCCATGCTGCCTCTGCATCAGGGGTGTGGTGTCACTACTGAAGCTCACTTGTAGGGCAGGGAAACTCAACCCCGACCTGCACACATGGGTCTCAACCATGGCGGGGAAGAGGGATGTGGGCCACTGGATTGCTGGTGCTGTACAGCTATAAGATGGGCAGAATCAAAAGACTCTTCTCTGAAGGACTGTTGCTGTTGTTCCCTTTTAGTACCAACCAGGGAAGGGGATGGGGGGAGTTGCTGCTTCATTGCTGTCTCTCACCTGGGGCAGAGCAGGGAAATTCCAAGGTCTGTCCTGCAGGGGTTGCCTCCTGATTCTCTAACTAGAAAGAGTAGTTTTCTCCAGGAGCTTTTTCTAACTGTATAGAGTTCTAGGATTTGAGCTTACCTAGAGTCCCATTGGAGAAGGCAATGACAACTCACTCCAGTACTCTTGCCTGGAAAATCCCATGGATGGAGGAGCCTGGTAGGCTGCAGTCCATGGGGTCGCTAGGAGTCAGACACAACTGAGCGGCTTCACTTTCACTTTTCACTTTCATGCATTAGAGAAGGCAATGGCAACCCACTCCAGTGTTCTTGCCTGGAGAATGCCAGGGATGGGGGAGCCTGGTGGGCTGCCGTCTCTGGGGTTGCAGAGAGTCAGACACGACTGAAGTGACTTAGCAGCAGCAGCAGCAGCAGCAGCAGAATCCCAGCTGTGGGTTTTTTCCAAGGTCTGTACTAAAGAATATAAAAATTATTCAAAATAAAATGTTGGATTGGACAAAAAGTTAGTTCAGGTTTTTCTATAACATCTTAGAAAAACCCAGACAAACTTTTTGGCCAATCTAATATATATTCATTAATACTGGAGTCCTTCTACATTTGAAATATATGTGTATACTAGGTGGCTCAGACAGTAAAGAATCTACCTGCAATGTAGGAGACCCAGGTTTGATCCCTGGGTCAGGAAGATCCCCTGGAGAAGGGAATGGCTACCCACTCCAGTATTCTTGCCTGGACAATCCTATGGACAGGGGAGCCTGGTGGGCTACAGTCATGGGGTCACAAAGTGTCGGACACAACTGAGCGACTAACATTTACTTATAGTAGGTGATACAGCTATTTTATTTTCTCAAGTCATACAGTAAATTGCCAAGTGCCATTCATTAAATAATCTATTATTTCTTCTCTGCATTGAAATACTTCTATTGCTATATATCTGACTTCCTTTCTATACTCTATTCTGTTGTAATTTTCTATTTGTCAACTGTGTTTCCATGTCAAACTGTCTTAATTAGAGTAGGTTTATTTGTTTACACCTCTGTTTCTAGATTCCAATTCCTCTTAGATTTAGATTTAAATTCTTACAAGGAAGAATTCATCTTTTTAGTCCTAGCTTATCATATTTCTGACACATAGCTATTACCACTGAATTATTGTCTAATTTTATTGACTTGAAACTTTATTGCTCTAAAACTTATGCTGTTCCATTTGGCTAAATACTTCAAAATATATTCAACATCATAAATATTTATGGAGTATCTGCTATATATAAAAATTGTATTAAGAACTATAGAGAATGCAAAAAATTATTTTGTTTTAAAGAACTCCCAAGCTAGTGTGATAAGAATAAGTTCATGCAAATAAGAGTAAATAAGTGATGTAAGACACTATGGAAAGTGACTTATAAGAAGCACGGGTATACCTGTGGCGGATTCATTTCGATGTTGGGTAAAACTAATACAATATTGTAAAGTTTAAAAATAAAATTAAAAAAAATAAAAAATAAAATCAATACACCTAAAAAAAAAAATAAAAAAAAGAAACAGCATGTGTCAGAGGGAGAAATAACAATATAGTTGTTTCTCTTGGTCTTTGAAAAAAAGTTTATATAAGGCATAGATATTTCGTGTTGCCATCTTGACTGACTAGTTACATAAGTGAATATAAAGTTATATAGATAAATTCTGTGAAGAATTCCCTTGCCAGAAAGCCTGACTCCATACAGTACTTGAGTCTTTGTGTCTTGTGGGACACAGGAGTTGACCAAGTTAGAGTAGAATTTTGTAGTTTGTTTTTTCTTTTTTTTTTTTGCTTTCTCAAAGAGCCCTGGTTTGGATCATTGATTTTTAGTACTTTTTTGTTATCTGCATTTCTCCTAAGTGTTCTTACCCAAACGTAGCTTCACTCAAGTAACTTATAGTTACATCCCCTGAATGTTTGTTTGCCACCTGCAGACCTTTGTGCTTTTCTGACTGCATGTCAGACCCACTTGGTAATTGTGTTTCAGGTAAGGGTGAGGTGGGGAAGGAGGAAGCTCTTCTGTGTCCACAGTCATACATTCCAGTGACAGGAAAAGAGACCCTGAAGAGAAAGTGATAAAACCATTTGACTACAGTTACAGAAGTCTGTTGATAATACCATAAAATATATTTTAAATACTTGATGAGGTTAATGGATATTCCCATATTTCTAAAAAATGTGGACATTTGTCAAATACTCATTAGACACTAACCAGTGATGTAAACTGTACATCACATGAAGATGTGAAATATCTTTGGTATTATACATTGATTTTCTTATTGAGCAAATCTCGCATGAAAATTCTGAACTCAGTTCTTTAAATATTCTGAGCAAATCACAAAACTAAATTCCTTTAAAAATGTACATAATATATATTTTCTAAAATGTTAACATTTGTGTAGCTAACATTCCTGGACCTGTATTATGCATACTTGTAATTCATAGTCTTGTGTTCTTTATTTGATTTAAGAAAGAGCTATTTTAGCTCCATTGGCTTATGGGTCATTTGTACATATTACTGCTGCATGTTTAAATGTACCGCCTTCAAAAGTGTTTGTTTGCTGTGGTCTCCCCAGGGAACTTGGGAGCTGACCTCTCATTTTGATGTACACTGTAGTTTCCAGGGCACCCATAGAAACTATTTAGAACCCAATTCCCTGGAGCCCCAGGACTTTGAGACAAATGCTTGACCCCTGCTTTGTCTGTGAACAATATTGAAGCACCTTTCTGTACAGTGAAATGCCAGGGTGACTGCATCTACCGTGGTTCACCAAAAGTGACATTTTGGAGAGAAATAAAACATGTTGTGCGGGCATGTTTGGCTTCACATTTAAACCAAGTTTAGAATGGGAGCAACTTGTCACTTTGAGCAAAAATATTTTCCCAGGGATCATGATAGATGGACAATCTGTTTCTAACCTTACTCTTTTATGATTGTACCTTACTTGTTACCTCCCTTGAAACATGTGTTTTCCATAAATCACAGACAGCTATCTTAAATAGTGATATACATTGTTGTTTATAAAGTTAGCTGTTAAAACCATATTTATGAGAGAGAAAGAAATTGATGACAAAGATAGAATGCCATAGGAATACAATGCAATAGGTCATAAATAAAATGAAAAGAGAGCTTTCTAAGTCATCCTGCTCTCAAAGCATTTATAAGTTTAATAAGAAGGTAGGCACCCCTGGAGTAGGAAATGGCAGCCAGCTTCAGTATTCTTCCTTTGAAAATTCCATGGACAGTGGAGCCTGACAGACTACAGTCCATGGGATTGCAAAGAGTTGGACATGATTAAGTGACTGAGCACAAGGCATAATGATGTTCCCCTGAATGATGGGAATCTGGGGTTGGGGATGTGAAGGTTCAGGAGTGGAGAGCAGAGAGGCAGAAGGTAGAGCCCTAGAGAGAAATGGCAAGATTGAGTCAGTTCAGCAGGTCTTAGTATATGTGACTAGGTCAGTTGATGAATGAAGACCATGAAAACATGGTTTCTTCTTATCTTCAAGTATAGACACATACAGTCTGGGTAATGTTTCTTTGGTAGTAATATGATGACTGTAAAATAAACTAAAAATTAACATGAAAGACAAGATTATACATAAATTGTCAAATCAGCAACACTACATGTTATAATAGTAAGATGGGAGATGATCAGTCAGCTGATTTTACAGGGGTTCTCAGGTCTTATTTGACCAACCTGCTTCCCCTCCATTCTGGGTGCCAAATCTGTTCACTGTTCAGCCAGTAGAAGCCTGGAGACGGGGCACTCGAATCCTGGTTCCCTAAATACACCTGATACATTGATGAAGTTTTGAAACTGGTCAGGCTTCACATTAGAATAAATTATTTTCTATGTAATATGCACTGAGAATAGTTGATCCCAATACACTTCTCCCAAAGATTTTTACCAAAGTATGAGAAGCCAAGGAAGGAAGGAAAGAAGGAAGATAAGATGGAAAGGGAAAAGGTGGCATCACATTAGTACAGAGTACAGACTGAAAGCCAGCCTACTCTCCATTGAAGCTACCTTGCAAACACTGCCTGTGACCTAACCATCTGTAAAAATGTCCTTGTTTACTTATAGAATTGGCCTGTCTGTCTGAAATACAGTGCAAAGATGGTGACTCTTAGCCCTCCCAGCCAGAGTGTATCCTACTCACTTGTCAGAGGACCAGACTGGGACACAAGAAGCCAGCCCCCCTGCATAGCCCAGGATCGCCAGGGGAATGGCATTGGGAAGAGCAAGCTGTCTGCCATGCCACATGCTGTGACAGGGCCATCGTCCTAAGCCTGAGACCTGTGTGGTCACTGATCAAAGCCAAGGGAAGATGCCAATGTTGTCTAACTCCCTCCTTGTGGAAGATGAGAAAAGTAATGAAATCCAACACCATGGGGCTTAAGAGAATATATTGCAGAGCAGACTGGAGGAAGTGGAATCTGTGTGACTCAAAAGAAAACACACTTCTATACATGGTTTCCTACAGAGCACATAGAACACCTTAGAAAGCAATTTGACATCCTTGGTAGGTTGCTGGGGACAGCATGGTCCTGGGTTGAGAGGAACAGAAAGCCAGATTGCAGTAAAAATATAGTTAGGAAACAGAAGATGAATGAGTAAAGCAGTGCTGACGTGGTGAGAGCAGAATTAAAGTGCTTACCTGGCAGGAATCCTGGGGCCAGAGGTACTCCCCGGGGGGTCTCCAGGAATTGGATGGTGGTTATTCACTTGAAAACAGGGCTTTGTCATATTGCTCTGGTTTCTTTCTAATCACAATGTTTGCTTTAATTTAAACTTAAAATAATATTTAGTCTTCTGGACTGTAACATTTATCTTGTTTAGCACAGTATTCCCAGTGTCCAGCACCATGCCCGGATGTTGTCAGAATCCTGTAACTGTGTGTTCAATCAATCACTGAATGATGATTTTATACTTGTCAAAGTGGGACTGATGGGACTGGTCAATTTGAGTCTACTGCTAATCCCAATGCTTGTTAGCTATGTGGCCTTGAGCAAAATGACCTCTTTGTGCATCAAATTTTCTCATTTGTAAAACAGTGATTAGAACAATATCTTCTGAATTTTGTGAGGTTTTTATAGAGATAAGGAATGTAAGGTATTTACCCTAATGCTTTTACAGATAAGTGCAGAATAAATGTTAGCAATTGTCATTCTATTAAAACAGCAACAGCAAAAGAGAACCATGTGTAAAATGAAGATGATTTGTTGTTCCAGTCAGAATAACAAAAGGAGTTTCACCTCCTTAGACAAGCTCTGTTAAGATAGTTAATTATATATCCTTTTAGAAAATCAAAGACATGTTACAAAATGGTAAAAGTTTCTCACAAAGATAAAGCCATTTGACAAAGAAGTTCAGATTTCTCTGTGAATTTAAGTGCTAGGAGAAAAAATCAATAAATTTAAGTTTCAGGGAAAATGGTGGTGACCCAAGTATTTAATTCGTAGGGAACAATCAGAGATGAAATAAGAGGGTGATACGCAGTACACAAAGAAACACAATTCAGTACTTACAAATAGGCAAAATGATGCCTGTGTCAGGCCCTTCAGTGAATTGCTGAACCTAATCTAGGGAACCCTCCTGGAGTTCCTCAGTGATGTAAGAGATTATATAAGGGTGTGTATTTAAGTGATCAGGTTCTTTCACAACTCTGCAGGAGTTGAGATCAACTTGTAGAAAACAGATACAAAGCCTGAGATTCCTATCTACACTAATGCAAATAATTTTGTCCAGTTGAGAATATACATCTAACTCAAATTCTCATTAAATATTCTCTCAAAATTTGACACAATTTGTTTTTTTTTTACTTAACTCTCATATTAAATAAGTTTGGCATGTATTTTCCTAATTAATCTTTGACCATATATTCACATTTTAAACTCTTTGAAAATTATATATATATTTTTTTCACAAGATTATGTCCTGTAATTTTATTTTATTTTTTTCCATAATGAGTTTTCCATTTATTTTTTTTTTAAACTTTACATAATTGTATTAGTTTTGCCAAATATCAAAATGAATCCACCACAGGCATACATGTGTTCCCCATCCTGAACCCTCCTCCCTCCTCCCTCCCCGTACCATCCCTCTGGGTCGTCCCAGTGCACCAGCCCCAAGCATCCAGTATCGTACATCGAACCTGGACTGGCAACTCATTTCATACGTGATATTTTACATGTTTCAATGCCATTCTCCCAAATCTTCCCACCCCCTCCCTCTCCCACAGAGTCCATAAGACTGTTCTATACATCAGTGTCTCTTTTGCTGTCTCGTACACCGGGTTATTGTTACCATCTTTCTAAATTCCATATATATGTGTTAGTATACTGCATTGGTGTTTTTCTTTCTGGCTTACTTCACTCTGTATAATAGGCTCCAGTTTCATCCACCTCATTAGAACTGATTCAAATGTATTCTTTTTAATGGCTGAGTAATACTCCATTGTGTATATGTACCACTGCTTTCTTATCCCTTCATCTGCTGATGGACATCTAGGTTGCTTCCATGTCCTGGCTATTACAAACAGTGCTGCGATGAACATTGGGGTACACGTGTCTCTTTCCCTTCTGGTTTCCTCCGTGTGTATGCCCAGCAGTGGGATTGCTGGATCATAAGGCAGTTCTATTTCCAGTTTTTTAAGGAATCTCCACACTGTTCTCCATAGTGGCTGTACTAGTTTGCATTCCCACCAACAGTGTAAGAGGGTTCCCTTTTCTCCACACCCTCTCCAGCATTTATTATTTGTAGACTTTTGGATTGCAGCCATTCTGACTGGTGTGAGATGGTATCTCATTGTGGTTTTGATTTGCATTTCTCTGATAATGAGTGATGTTGAGCATCTTTTCATGTGTTTGTTAGCCATCTGTATGTCTTCTTTGGAGAAATGTCTATTTAGATCTTTGGCCCATTTTTTGATTGGGTCATTTATTTTTCTGGAGTTGAGCTGTAGGAGTTGCTTGTATATTTTTGAGATTAGTTGTTTGTCAGTTGCTTCATTTGCTATTTTCTCCCATTCTGAAGGCTGTCTTTTCACCTTGCTAATAGTTTCCTTTGATGTGCAGAAGCTTTTAAGGTTAATTAGGTCCCATTTGTTTTTGCTTTTATTTCCAATATTCTGGGAGGTGGGTCATAGAGGATCCTGCTGTGATGTATGTCAGAGTGTTTTGCCTATGTTCTCCTCTAGGAGTTTTATAGTTTCTGGTCTTACGTTTAGATCTTTAATCCATTTTGAGTTTATTTTTGTGTATGGTGTTAGAAAGTGTTCTAGTTTCATTCTTTTGCAAGTGGTTGACCAGCTTTCCCAGCACCACTTGTTAAAGAGATTGTCTTTAATCCATTGTATATTCTTGCCTCCTTTGTCAAAGATAAGGTGTCCATATGTGCGTGGATTTATCTCTGGGCTTTCTATTTTGTTCCATTGATCTATATTTCTGTCTTTGTGCCAGTACCATACTGTCTTGATAACTGTAGCTTTGTAATAGAGCCTGAAGTCAGGCAGGTTGATTCTTCCAGTTCCATTCTTCTTTCTCAAGATCGCTTTGGCTATTCGAGGTTTTTTGTATTTCCATACAAATTGTGAAATTATTTGTTCTAGCTCTCTGAAGAATACTGTTGGTAGCTTGATAGGGATTGCATTGAATCTATAAATTGCTTTGGGTAGTATACTCATTTTCACTATATTGATTCTTCCAATCCATGAACATGGTATATTTCTCCATCTATTAGTGTCCTCTTTGATTTCTTTCACCAGTGTTTTATAGTTTTCTATGTATAGGTCTTTAGTTTCTTTAGGTAGATATATTCCTAAGTATTTTATTCTTTCCGTTGCAATGGTGAATGGAATTGTTTCCTTAATTTCTCTCTTTTCTCATTATTAGTGTATAGGAATGCAAGGGATTTCTGTGTATTGATTTTATATCCTGCAACTTTACTATAGTCATTGATTAGTTCTAGTAATTTTCTGGTGGAGTCTTTAGGGTTTTCTATGTAGAGGATCATGTCATCTGCAAACAGTGAGAGTTTTACTTCTTCTTTTCCAATTTGGATTCCTTTTATTTCTTTTTCTGCTCTGATTGCTGTGGCCAAAACTTCCAAAACTATGTTGAATATTAATGGTGAAAGCGAGCACCCTTGTCTTGTTCCTGTCTTTAGAGGAAATGCTTTCAATTTTTCACCATTGAGGATAATGTTTGCTGTGGGTTTGTCATATGTAGCTTTTATTAAGTTGAGATATGTTCATTCTATTCCTGCTTTCTGGAGAGTTTTTATCATAAATGGATGTTGAATTTTGTCAAAGGCTTTCTCTGCATGAAGAACCCCAGGGTTAGTAGAAGGAAAGAAATCTTAAAAATTAGAGCAGAAATAAATGCAAAAGAAACAAAAGAGACCATAGCAAAAATCAACAAAACCAAAAGCTGGTTCTTTGAAAGGATAAATAAAATTGACAAACCATTAGCCAGACTCATCAAGAAACAAAGGGAGAAAAATCAAATCAATAAAATTAGAAACGAAAATGGAGAGATCACAACAGACAACATAGAAATACAAAGGATCATAAGAGACTACTATCAACAATTATATGCCAATAAAATGGACAACGTGGAAGAAATGGACAAATTCTTAGAAAAGTACAACTTTCCAAAACTGGACCAGGAAGAAATAGAAAATCTTAACAGACCCATCACAAGCACGGAAATTGAAACTGTAATCAAAAATCTTCCAGCAAACAAAAGCCCAGGTCCAGACGGCTTCACAGCTGAATTCTACCAAAAATTTAGAGAAGAGTTAACACCTATCCTGCTCACTCTTCCAGAAAATTGCAGAGGAAGGTAAACTTCCAAACTCATTCTATGAGGCCACCATCACCCTAATACCAAAACCTGACAAAGATCCCACAAAAAAAGAAAACTACAGGCCAATATCACTGATGAACATAGATGCAAAAATCCTTAACAAAATTCTAGCAATCAGAATCCAACAACACATTAAAAAGATCATACACCATGACCAAGTGGGCTTTATCCCAGGGATGCAAGGATTCTTCAATATCCACAAATCAATCAATGTAATACACCACATTAACAAATTGAAAAATAAAAACCATACGATTATCTCAATAGATGCAGTGAAAATTATATTTTATGAAAACAACTAGACAGTACTTTGGAAGATATATTTCTTACATATATTTCTGCAGAATCCTGTAATGATTTATGACCCTTAGAATTTCACTGTAGACAAGGCTTTCATCATAAACATGAGTCACATGGCTTTTCATGATCTGGTCTCAGTTTAATTCTTTATCTTCATCTCTTACTATTCCTGGCCTCATGTCCATCACGCCAGATGTGTTGATTGGGTCATACTGCGTCTTACCTTCCCCTCTGTTTTCCTACACCATGTCCTTTGCCAGGCCTACCCTACTTCCTTCCCATGGTGCACACAGACATGACCCCCTTCTCCTGAGCAGCTGATACTCGTCCTTCAAGTCTTAGCTGCTACTTCTCTCTGATCCTTTCCTCCCACCTCAGGACCTGGTTTGGTTCTGGGTTTGCGTCCCTAGAGTTGAAGCTTAGTCACCTTTCCTATCAGAGCCAGTGTTCATCAGGCTGTATTAGACTGTGTGCTCCTCCACCCATGGACCATACAACATTCCTGAAAAATAGCAACGATTAATGGTTACATTCATTATCACATCCTTAAGTCTATTAGTTATCTGTTGTTACATAACAAATTAACATACATTTAGCAGCTTTAAAGAGCAAATGTATTACCTCACAGTTTCTGTAGGTCAAGAGTCTAAGTGTAGCTTAACCGAATATCTACTTGGAAATCTCTCGTAAGGTCATAACCAAGAAGTCAGTCAGTTGTTCAGTCACTCAGTCATGTCCGACTCTTTGCAACCCCACAGACTGCAGCACTCCAGACTTGCTGTCCTTGACCATCTCCTGGAGTTTGCTCAGACTCGTGTTCGTTGAGTCAATGATGTCCTCCTACCATTTCACCCCCTGCCATTCCCTTGTCCTTTTGCGTGCAGTCTTTCCCAGCATCAGGGTCTTTTCCGAAGAGTCGGCTCTTTGCATCAATCAGGTGTCCAAATTATCAAACCAGGTGTCAGGTAGGAGTCTCATTAAAGGCTAAGATGAGGAAGAATCAGCTTCCAAGCTCATAGAATTGTTGACAGAATTCAGTTGGTTCTTGTTCTGTGACCCTCTCCCCAGAGGCTGCTTGTTTCTTCAAAGCTGGCAGACTGATGCGACAACAGAGAGAGTTTGTTAGCAGGATGGCAAATTACACTCTTAGGCTACAGCACTATAAAAGTTATATCTCATCACCTTTGCCACATCCTGTTACACAGAAGCAAGCCATAGGTCTGTTCACACTCCAGGGGAGAGATTACATGAGGCAGGGATCATGGAGGCCCTCTTAGCATCTGTCCACCACAGTGGGCCCAGAGCTGTGCTAGCGCTTAATAGGTACTGAAATAATAGCCTCCCAGTGAATGATTTATTCAATGAAAAAATGGTTTACATGGATGCTTGATTACAGAAATATGAGAAAACCCCTTCCTCTAAGCATAAGACAATGAATTTGTGTCACCATGTTCATGGTTTTTCTTCTGATTGATCCTTTCCTTTCTTACTCCCCATTGTTATATCAGTTTTCAAAATATTGTTAGAAGATGTGGCCAGTTAAGCTAAAATATAGGGAATCAGAAAAAGTACTTCTGGTATTTTTAAAGTATGCATGTGATGTGCCCTGCATTTGTTTTTCTTGTATTTTGAATCTGCATCATGCTGATATGTATCCAGAGCAAGGTGAGCATTGCTGTAGCTATGTATAAAATCTCCTACTTAAATGATTTCATCCTAGATTTTCCTCAACCTCTTGAATTATGACTTTAACGGTATACTCTAAAACTACTTCATGTACTGAAATTGACTTCATTGAATTTTATGACAGGAAACAATTTTGACTTCCAATGAAAAGATTAATATCATCTTTGCAAATTTTGTCTAAACGTTGTCAGTCAGAATTGCAGAGTGATTCTATCTCCTATCAGACATCTGAACATTTCTTTCATCCATGTTTTTGATTCCTCTAAAGTAATAGATGAAGGGCCAAATTAAGCTGAAGAGGTGGTTACATAAATATACTTAATGGTTCTTGCCATATATACAGTCCCTAATATTACAGAACAATATTCCTGGAGCACGCATCCACTGTTTCCAAGGATAAATAAACTCTTTTCAAAAGTGTATTGTATGTGGGTTAATGTCTATAAAGGTTAAAAACATCAAACTCGGAAATATCATGACCTGACATTAATGACCCAATAATAGGTTGACATTTGCAATTCTTCTTGGGGGGTAATAGCCCACCATATGCAAAGATCAGCTTCTGCATTTAGCTGCTATCTCAGAGGGGGGGAAAAAACCACTATGAGTAATAATAGTACAAGGGAGGTTAATAACAGGTACAGGCCTAGTATAGCTTTTATCAGTCTGTTTAGAAAATGAACTGAGAATTGCTGTCAACTCAATTGGGAAGGGGAAGGGAAGAATGGATCCATATGGGAGGCATCACTCAGCTTCCAGTGTGTGTGTGAAGGTTGTTTGCAAGGTTACCCTTGCTGATGCAACATAAAGCTGAAATTTGCATGTCAAAGCTTTGTTCCTTTCGTAACACCATGCCACACAAATCACTGGCCCCGGGGTTTAAATTTCACAGATGTCTAAGCTCATTTAAAAATTAAAGTGCAATAATTTGTGATCCACAGTGCACCTAATCATTCTACTTTTCTTCAGAATGTTTTGTTTAGCCATTATGCTTCGTTTTACCCTCTAAAATCGCAATTTTTCATAGGTTATCTTGGTTTTTCCTTTGAAAGCTAATGTATTCTCTGACAAGAAAATTTTTCTTTGCTGCTGTTGTATTAGTAGTACCGTTAAAAGATTCAAATCCCCACAATATTGATCTGTATTTAAAAATCAGAACCAGAAATAATTCAGCATTAAGCTGACCATTATATTTTCCTGAGTTCTTAGGAAAAAACAGTACTCATGCGTGCTAGATATCTGTCCTTGTTTTTATTATTTCAGTTACCTTCCAGGTTTCAGAACACATTGCAAGGAATGTTTGCACTATTTTTTGCTCTATGAATTATTTCATCAGAATTAGTGGCTTTGGGTTACTAGAAAATATCCCAAGATGCGGCGAGCCAGTAGACTTACAGTGACTCACTATAGGTTATGTTTATTACCATGGCCATAAATTAACATCTTTTTTCAGAATTGAAAGCATTATGTGATAAACATTTTAGTGTAAAGGTCACAGAAAATTACAAATGATGAAGGAAGTAGAATTTTACTCATTCAGACTAAGATGTATATTTGCAGCTTCATTTTGGTACAGTGTAAGTATGAAGAGTAAACACAACTTTTGGTCCTTTTTTTTTACTTTATAGGAAATGCTAAAGCAACATTCTGTGGCTTACAACATGGGGATTAGTTTCAATTACGCCTGATTGATTCACTCTTTCAACTTTTGCCCTTTTCCTTATTATTATTAAAATAAATAACAGAAATAATTTCACAACTCTTTTTCATTTTACCCAACTCTTGATTTTTTTCAAGGGTGTGGAGAACAGACATGCACCATGGGTCTGGAAACACTTAACAGCTTTAGTGTCCTTGGGCAACAAAGAGGAAGGCAAAGTCAGTGATTGCAATGAGATTTCATGGGAAACACAGAAATGAATTTTAAGTTGCATCGCAGGTCAAATTAATCATTTTATGTTTATTCTAAAGAAACAAGAAAAAGATTTGGATAATTTTATAAGAAATACAATTGTATTTTTATTTGGTGCCTAATAACAGCTAGGGCTTATGTTCAAGAATGATCAAACATTAGGATGGCATATGATCAGTAAAAGCAAAGATTATACATCACTTATTATTTTGCCTGAATGCTGAAAATACGTCTCCAAGTTCCAGAATACATGTAAATTAATGATTCATTGTTCCCTGTTGCTAATAATACTTAGTAAGACATGTTGAGAATACATTAAAATTCAATGTGTAGATTTTAGTTTTAGTTTTTTATGGCAGCTAACTTGGCTATTGTAAAATTAAATGGTCAAAAATTTTTATGTTCAAAAACTGAGATAGAAAATTTGGATCATAAAAATGGCATTGCAGACCAATTTTCTCAAATTCTCTTTATGAGAAGTATCCATTTAAAAGGTAATCCATGAACAACTGATACACAAATAATATGGATATTAGAGGGTTATACTGTGAACCCTGGCTTGATGGTTTTTAGACACAAGAAAAATAGTCACGTATTTGTAGTATGTCTCTAAATACTATTTGATTAAAACTAGTAACATCCAGCATAAACAGATGAATCCTAAGTAAAAATAAGTTTTTATTTTAGAAAGAAACTAGAATTTCAGAATACATCTATCTAGTTTGAGCCAAAGATCCTATTGCTTTTAAAAAAAAAAGGGCAAATGCAAATATTACACTTTTATTTTTTAAAGTATAAAAGTTTTACTTCTTTGTAAAGTACTATGCCTTCTGCAAATAAAGATGCTTTCACTTATTTTCCAATTTGGGTGTCTTTTATTAGTTTTTCTTGTTTAATTACTCTAGATAGGACTTCAAGTAAAGTGTTGCATATTGGTGGTAAAAGTGAGAATCTTTCTTGTTCCTAATCTTAGAAACTGAGCTTTCAGTCCTTCACCACTGGGTATGCTGTGAGGTTTTGTCATGAATGGTTACTGAATTTTGTTAACCACCTTTTCTGAATCTGATAAGATGGTCATATTTATTGTTTCCTTTGTTCTGTAAATATGGTGTACTACATTGGTTAATTTTCTAATTTTAAATAGAAATATTCTTGCATTCCTGGGATAAATCCCACTTGGTCATAGTGTATGATCCATTAAATGTGCTGCTAGATTTGGTTTTCTAGTGTTAAAAGACGCTTACTCCTTGGAAGGAAAGTTATGACCAACCTACACAGCATATTCAAAAGCAGAGACATTACTTTGCCAACAAAGGTCCGTCTAGTCAAGGCTATGGTTTTTCCTGTGGTCATGTATGGATGTGACAGTTGGACTGTGAAGAAGGCTGAACGCCGAAGAATTGATGCTTTTGAACTGTGGTGTTGGAGAAGACTCCTGAGAGTCCCTTGGACTGCAAGGAGATCCAACCAGTCCATTCTGAAGGAGATCAGTCCTGGGATTTCTTTGGAAGGAATGATGCTAAAGCTGAAACTCCAGTACTTTGGCCACCTCATGCGAAGAGCTGACTCATTGGAAAAGACTCTGATGCTGGGAGGGATTGGGGGCAAAAGGAGAAGGGGACAACAGAGGATGAGATGGCTGGATGGCATTACTGACTCGATGGACGTGAGTCTGGGTGAAGTCCGGGAGTTGGTGATGGACAGGGAGGCCTGGCGTGCTGTGATTCATGGGGTCGCAAAGAGTCCGACACCACTGAGCGACTGAACTGAACTGAACAGTTTTGTATCTGTATTCAGAAAAAGTACTGGTCTGTAGTTTTTGGTTTTCTTGTGGTATTTATATTGACTTTGATTATCTGGGTGATTCTAGCCTGATTGATTATCATAGGCAGTGTTTCCTCTCATTTTTTTTTGAGAAGTCTGAGTTGAGAAGAGTTAGTTTTAATTATTTAAAAAGTTTGGTAGAATTCGCCAGTGAAGCCATCTAGTCTTGGATTTACTTGTCAGTAGGTTTTTAATTATTTATTCAGCCTCTTTATTTGTTATAGGTCCACACAGTGTCTGTTTTTTGGGGGAGGGTCAGGTGAGACAAAGCTAGTGATTTGTATGTTTCTAAGAATTTATCCATTTTTGTCTAGATCTAACATCCTGTCAGTATGATTGTTCATAGCATTTTCTTAAAATCCTGTTTCTATAAAGTTGATAGCATGCCCCACTTTTATTGTTTATTTTAGTTGTGTCTTTCCTTACTCACCTAACTAAAGGTTCCTTAACTTTGTTGATTCTTTCAAAGAACCAATATTGGTTTTGTTATATATTCTCTCTCTCCTAAGCTTAGCTCCTTTCTTCTGCTAACTCTGGGTTTAGTCTGCTCTTCTAGTTCCTTAAGATGTAAATTTGGGTTATTGGTTTGAGGTCTGTCTTTTTTAATGTAGCTGTTGACAATTGTACATTTCCCTTTGAGCACTTAGTTTGTGGCATTCCATAAGTTTTGGTATGCTGTGTTTGTTTTCGTTCATCTCAAAGTATTTTTTAATTTTCCTAATTATTTATTCTTTGACATTATTGTGAGCCGAATTGGATTTCTCCAAAATTTGCATGTCGAAGTCCTAACTCTAGAACTCTATGATGTTACTGTTGGGAGATAAGGCCTTTGAAGAGGTAGATTAAGGTAAAATGAGATCATTTGGATGGTCTGTAATCCAGTGTGACTTGTACTCTTATGAGAAGATATTAGGACACCAACACATGGGAGGAATATCTTGTGCAGACTGAAGATGGCTGTTTCCAAGGCAAAGAGAGTCCTTCAAAAGAAACTCTAGCCTCCAAGAGTATGAGAAAGCAATTTATTTAAGCTTCTCAGCCTGCAGTACTTTGTTATGGAATCCCTAACAATCTACTACAGACCCATTGTCTGTTTAAGAGTGTACTGTTCAGTTTCCACATATCTTTCTTTGAGTTATCTAGTTTTCTTTCAGTTATTGCTTCAGTTCATTATGGTCAGAGGAGATACTTTGTATAAATTCAATCTTGCTTATTTTTTTTCTAGTTGATTATATTTTTTTCTTATCTTTTTAACTTGGATAAATCTCTTAAATATAATATCACTTGCTCCAAAGAAACTTTTACTAGATATCCAGCAATTTCTTCAACTTCAAGACCATTTTAGTCTTTGCTAATTTCAAGGAAAGTGAAGTTAAGTACTTTTACTTTGAAATTGTGTATAATGTGATTGATTTTTAAATTATTTTTATCTGATTACATGCATAAAAAGTAGTCTGTAATGTTTGCCAAATTTTAATGGCTATTTCTAGGTAGAATTTTAAATGACTATTTGCTTTCTTCTTTCACTGTTTTTTATTTCTGAAATTTTAGACATATAGCATGTATTTTTAAAAAACTATTAAATAGCTTAAAAATTGCATCAGTTTTCAGTCTTTATGTAATTGTATGGGAGCATACCTTTGCCATATATATATATATATATTAACTCTTGATTGGAGTAAGTGATGTTTTGTTGTCCTCATTTATATTTCTCTTTTAGCTAGATTGGATATTTTCTCATTATTCTTAACCATTTCTTGCTGGTAAATACACTCTATTTCAATTCTTCTACATTGTTTTGTTGGCATCTTTAGCATGAAGATAGTTTTAAAGACTGTCTTTCAATTAATTATGCTATTCTTTTTTAAAAAGTATCAATCTTATTTAAATGCTAGAGTTGTTTTATAGCCTCACATATGGTCCATTCTGGAGAATGTTCCCTATACACTTGAGAAATGCTCACTCTGTTGTGTGGAGTGTTCTGTATGTGTCAGGTATAGTTTGTTTATGGTGTTTTTTAAGCCATTTGCTTCCTTATTTGCTCTTCTGTCTAGCTGGTTTATCCACTGGAGTCTCCAATTAATATTGTAAAGCTTTTTATATTATCTTTAAATTTCATCAAAGTGTGCCTTATATTTTGAGGCTCTGTTATTTCCTGTATATAGGTTTTAATTGTTTTATATTCTTTTTTTTTCTTTTTAAACTTTACATAATTGTATTAGTTTTGCCAAATATCAAAATGAATCCACCACAGGTATACATGTGTTCCCCATCCTGAACCCTCCTCCCTCCCCGTACCATCCCTCTGGGTCGTCCCAGTGCACTAGCCCCAAGCATCCAGTATCGTGCATCGAACCTGGACTGGCAACTCATTTCTTACATGATATTTTACATGTTTCAATGTCATTCTCCCAAATCTTCCCACCCTCTCCCTCTCCCACAGAGTCCATAAGACTGTTCTATACATCAGTGTCTCTTTTGCTGTCTCGTACACCGGGTTATTGTTACCATCTTTCTAAATTCCATATATATGCGTTAGTATACTGTATTGATGTTTTTCCTTCTGGCTTACTTCACTCTGTATAATAGGCTCCAGTTTCATCCACCTCATTAGAACTGATTCAAATGTATTCTTTTTAATGGCTGAGTAATACTCCATTGTGTATATGTACCACTGCTTTCTTATCCATTCATCTGCTGATGGACATCTAGGTTGCTTCCATGTCCTGGCTATTACAAACAGTGCTGCGATGAACATTGGGGTACACGTGTCTCTTTCCCTTCTGGTTTCCTCAGTGTGTATGCCCAGCAGTGGGATTGCTGGATGATGAATTACTACTTTAAACATCCTACTGCCTTCTGGTCTCCATAGTTTCTGATGATAAATTAACTGTTATTATTCAAAGTCCCTTGTTCATGGTGAGTCACTTCTTTCTTGGTACTGTTGAGATTTTTCTCTTGTTATTTGGCTTCTAGAAGTTTGATTATGCACTTGACCCTTGAACAACTCGGTGTTTAGGGGTGCCAAATCTCTATACCATGGAAAAAATAAGCATATAACTACAGTCAGCCCTTTGTATCCACGGTTTCACATCCATGGATTCAAACAAATATGGGTCATGTAGTGCTATAGAATGTATTTATTGAAAAAAATCCACATACAAGTGGACTCAGGCAGTCCAAACCCATGTTGTTCAAGGCTTAGCCATAATATGTCTAAGTGTATATCTCTGAGTGTTTGATGTTTTTCATAACATTTGCAAGGTTTTTAGTCATTATTTCTTCAAACATACTTCTTTGTAAAAAAAAAAAAAACAACATAGAAATGAAGGCCATAATTATATGAATTAGCTCTGAGAACACTTTATTACATATGCCATAATGTTTTTTATTGATAATAACTCTCATATCAACTAAGAATTTTTACTGTATATCAGAAACTATTAATTGCCTTTCATAGTATCCCAAAATAATCAGTGAATCCATGAGGATTATGATACTTCACAATTAGCTCTTCTCATTTTAGATTTTATCAACTTAAAAACAAGGTGGATATGCCAATATCGGAAGCATCACCGTCACTTTTCCCATAGCATTAATATTTTTAGAAAAGCAGTAAAATATGCTTTTCTGGATACTTGTTTCCTAAAGTTCAAAAGCTGCCTAAAGATTCCCTGAAAGACTTCTCAAAGCAACTTATAAATTATCCCTTTAACATTTTTCTTTGGAATTTTATTACCATGAGTCTTATATTTGTTTAAAATGGTTGCAAAAGAAATTCAGAAATTGGAAGCTAGATGGAAAATGCACATATTGTTTACACACATTCTATGGTATAGAATCATATTAAATACTTCTTAAAGTAGCAGTTAGGGGATATGTGTCTTATAAAACTGAAAAATTATACAAATTTAAGGTAATATTAATTTTGAAGTATTTAACATAAAACAGTGTCAACGTGTTGTTATAAAACTTTGAAGTGCTATCATAAAACACAAATTTATGAAACATGAAACTTTCATAAATTTGAGGCTACAAGTATGTGTTAATTGGTAGATTATTATGCAACTTGTTTGCCCATTGCTATAAAAATACAGCCAATATACTTGGTGAACAATCTAAGCCTGTATTGTAAAATAGCTTGTATGAGGTGTAATGGATTTGAATTACGTTATTTTGATTCTCACAGCACTTTTCCATGAATGTGAATTATAAGCAATTTGACGGATCCCTTAAATTTTGCATATTTGCTGATTAAAACAAATTCTAGCAAAATTTTTGGTTAATATAAAAAATTGAAATAAACTGTGAATCTGAAATTCGAAATCTCTTAAATTTAGACAATGACAATATCATTACATTTTGTTTCCTAGCTCTTAAAATATCATACAATATTGTTTTCCTTGTCCCAAGTTTTATGACAAAAAAATCCTTGTATTAGAGGCCATAGTTTGGAACTTCAAAGCATTCCATATGATAATCCATGGGTTATCTTAATTTCTGGAGGAATGAAAATTTCTTGACAGGAACCAATATACTTAGTGAATAAGTCTTGATTCATTAAATATTTGAAAAAAGCTGAAACAGTAATATGATTATCCTACCTCCAAAAGAAGTGGCTATGAATAATGACTGTAAATAACATTCAGAATTATAAATGTTAATTTCCAATACTAAAATTTCCTTTTAAATTAAAATACTAAAATATCAGAAAAATCTTGCCAGCTATAGCTCATTCCTTTTATGACAAAATTACTTTTTTAGAGTAAAAACAAAATATTTGATAAATACAGCATAAATTGTTATGAAATAGAGATTTTGTCTGTTTTCTGAAGATGATCTCTGACCGTACCTGATTATTTCTGAATCCTGAAAAAAGTGAAGGGATTACTATTTCTGAATCCTGGGGGGAAAAAAGTGAAGAGAAAACTATTCTAATTAAAAAATATAAGTAACCATTTGTGTTTTCATTTTTAATAAATAAAATTATGTGCACATTTAACTTACTAGGAAATCATTAGTAACGACTTTTCCAGTGGGTTTTATTGAAGAATATGATTCTTTTATCTAAGTATTGCATACTTTGTAGAAATGTCCAAGCTGTTACTATATGGCTATGTTGCATCATTTGTATTATTTGCAAATTATATAGTCAGCCTGAGGCTTGTGAAAACTGGCCTGTGAAATTTACATTCTGTAAGGAGTGTTCCTCACTTAATTTGCCCACCCTGGAACTGGATTTTATAATGTGAGAACTGATTGTAACAATACCTAGAAGGGTTGTTTTTTTAATCAAATTCTTTCTGAAAAGAATTAATTAATCCCTGATGAAGCAATGAAACTACATTCAATTGAAGTTGAAATCACATAAAGCTGAAATTTCTAAGTCTTTCCTAAAGACAGGTTTTCTGGAAGCACACCGCTTACTTGCAGAGGAAGTGGATAACAGTCTAGAACACTGTTTTGAGGGGATACAGGACAATAGTGGGGAAATGGGACTACATACAAAGTGCAATGTGATTATACTAAAGACCTATCCCCACAACAGGCTGCACCCTTTTCCCTGATTTTCTTTAACTCCTTCAGAGAGTTGGGTTTTCTCTTCTTTATTCTCACTGTTTAATACCTAAAGCAGTGGTTCTCAAACTTCAGCTTCAGTAGACTCACTTGAAGGATCTACTGACAGATAAAATTTGCATCAAGAGTAACCTCTTGATGTAAAGTCTCTGCAATTGGTAAAAATAGATTCTTAACTAATAGGGTTGCCATTGCAGTTTATACAGCAATAAAGACAGAATATCTGCTAATCCCCTATTGAAGCAGGATAGTAATGTACTAGTACATAAGAAAAGGGAGGGAGTACACTAAAAACAAAAATATCCACTTAATAAAATCAGCGTATCTGGAAATAAAACCCCTTTTAATCTTATTCTGGAGGAACTATTGGAACTCGGGACAGTACAGGTTCTTCTGTACATAACAAGTTGAATATAACTTCAGTTTTCTCGAGGTGGAAGACCATGTAGTCATCTTCTAGTCAGGAGTCAAGAAGAGGTTTAAAGGGCTTGGAAAGATGAAGACTTCAGAATTCCTATTGTTGGAAATGGGAGAATGGGCTGTGCCAAGATATGTTAAAAGGATTTCTGAGAGTCTAGTTAAATGTGTAATTATGCATAGATAGACACTCAAATATATTAAAACATAGTAGCAAGATGATAGTTTGAAAGCTTGTTGCCTGCAAAATTCCAATTCTGCACTAATTTTGTGACATAGTACATACTGCCTCACCTATTCATTAGTCTATTCATTTTCAGTGAGCATTATACATTTTCTATTATCATGTTGTTAAGGATTATATAAAAAAGGCCACAACTCTAAAGAATTTTATAAATTGTAAAGTTAGAAGTCTAAGATTTTATTTGACTGATGTGATTATATTTTAAATTCCTCTTGTCATGCAGTTGAATATATATAATAATATAGTGGAGCAAATCTATCATGCAGAGATATACATGAATTATGTATGCAAATATTCATAGGTACATAATTTTATATAATGTAGATATAAGTTTGTGATATAATACCTTTATTACATGGGCATAGATATAGTATGTTTTTATATATAGATATGAATTTTCATATGTAGATATATATGAATAAATATGAATTTTGGCCTCTAGACACTAAATATCCCACACATTAGTTTAAAACATTGTAAGTACAATGTTTATACTAATCTTCTGCATTTTAATGTTGCACTTAATATTTGTTTTTTCTGTTATGTTGTTTGAGGACTGTTAGGTAAGATAATGCCCGTGGGGAAAAGAAGAAAGTAGCGCATAGATTTTTTTAAGTGCTTCTATGTTCATGAATTAAATGATCTCAGTATAATTAGTATAAAGGAAATTGTGAAATTGAATGGTGCCCTTGGACATAACCCAAATGCAAACCTCATTTTGTTGCAGTAGTTTTCTTTAAAGGAAAGAAGGTAACAAACAAGAACTCAAAAGATTCATATTTTAAATGGAGTACTGCATGTATATTCTTTATACCTTTTGTATAAGTAGTCTGGACTATCTATTTCTATAGAAATAATTAAATTGACATGAAAAAATCTATTTTTTTAATGCTTATAATTATGTCTGTCATGTTTTCTAGAATAGTTATAAGTACATTATCTTGTCAGCATTTTATGATAAGTTTTGGCCAACCATGTATTTATGCTGAATAACATTACCTGGACTATTCTCTTTTTTAAAATCAAAACATCTTTTTATTCCCTGAAGAATGACTCACAGCCTTTTAGAAAAAAAAAAAAAAACTACTTAAAATCTCAAACTCATGTCTTTCAGTTTGCTCTCTTGCAATAAAACCTTCCCCCCTCCTGTTACTCTTAGGAGAGGATCAAAGTACTGAAGAGAAGGCTGGTCTTCATTACTATTGCTCTACTCATTAAAAAATTTTTTTTTTCATTTTCAAAACCATTTCTGTGATGCATAATTACTTTTCCACTTATGATCTAGACTCACTTTCATCTTTTCCATTTGTAACCAATTCCTCTCTTTTTCCCCTTCATTATTATTTTTTCTTTGGTTTCTTTACTACAACTTTGAAGTATACAGAGTACTACAGGTCTTATAGACGAGATAGAACTATCCAGTACAGAGCTGTGGGGGTTTAGGGGCAACAGTGTTTGGGATCATGTTTGGTCAGTTTTAAGAAAGACAAACAACATCATGCCAGAGTCTTAGTAACAGTACAAAGGATGCCTGAGCATTATCTGTTAAACAAGGTGTCACACTGACTCATAAGGTTCAATGTTCAGAAATTACAAGCAGGTGCAGAATATCTAGTTCTAAAAGACTACAAACTCAAAGAATTCAAGCATGCAGGGTAGGAATGAGCAGATATTAGGATTCCAAACAGAAAGATCAGCACTTGAAGACTATTAGGACTATTAATGCAAATTTAAGAAAGATGAATCCAGATGGCCAGGTAGAATTGCTATCACAGAAACAGACCATTAGAGACAAATAACAAGGGAGAAGGAATGGAAAGTGTTCACTTGGCCATCTACTTCGAATTTAAATTGTCCCTTGGAATCTAGATTCTGAAAGTAATAAAGAAGTAGACATTCTTACTACCTTTATGCTAATTCTAGTGTGTATTGTAAAGAAATTTAGCTCCTATAGATTCTTTCTTTGAATGGCCAGAGGTACTTTAAGTAATTTTTCAAACATATATCTTAAATGTGTACATTTAAGCTTATAATTTTTCAAACTTATAAATATTACTTTAAATACATTTTTAAAAAGATTATACATTTGAGTTGTTTAGTTGCTCAGTTGTGTCCAACTCTTTGTGACCCCATGGAGGTCACATGTCCCTGGTGGACAGAGGAGTCCACCAGGCTCCTCTGTCCATGAAATTCTCCAGGCAAGAATACTGGGGTGGATTGCTATTCCCTTCTCTAGAGGATCTTCCCAGTCTAGGGATTGAAACCAGGTCTTCGGCATTGCTGGCAGATTCTTTACCATCTGAGCCACCAGTTAAGCCACTAAACTTACACTCAAATGAATTCATTGTGAGATATGAGTCATGATCTTAGAAATTAATTCTCAGTAGTTGAGATCCATTTTAATACACCTTAGAAAGGATGTGAGGTGAATATAGTCATAATCATTATCTCGAATATGTCTAAAAATTTATTTCCAAATATTAAAAAAGTGATTGGATTGTCAGAATAACTTTGTATTACTCATTACTCATACCCAATGAGCAATGGATACCCAATCTCATTTTCATACAAAAATACAATATGGACTGTGCATGTGTGCATGGTAAGTCACTTCAGTTGTGTCCGACACTGTGCTCCACTGGACTGTAGCCCACCAGGCTCCTCTGTCCATGGGATTCTCCAGGCAAGAACACTGGAGTGGGTTGTCGTGCCCTCCTCCAGGGGATCTTCCCATCAAAGCTACATTCTGCTACGTAAAGGGCAAACATGTATTACCATCCTTTAAAAATACAGGCTATTTGAGTCTAAAAACATCTTTAAAAGTGAAGTATAATAATTAAGATACACATATCATATGGGTCCAGTTCATCTATTTTTTTTAAAGTAGGTAGAAATGTATAGAATCTGATAATATCCCAAATAAGGTATAAGATATTATCTGTCAATAGATATTCCATCAAATAAAATATATCTTAGTATACACTAAAAAATAAGATATCTGTCCCTCAGTCTTGGCCTTCAGCGCATTTCTTTGACTGAATCAACTGGTTGTTTTTTGTATTCTTTCTTTCACATAGTCCTGCCATGTAAATATTATGGGTTAAGGACCTGGATTGTCAAGATTTTAAAACAAACCACATTTTACTTCAAAAGATAATCATGAAAGAATATATCATTCCAAAGAAAGTATTTCAAATTTGTCATTAAGTTTATGTCCATAATTTTTCTAGGAATAAATTCATTTCTAAAAATTCATTCTTCACAAGCATTTGTTAAGCATCTAAAGTGGTAAGGACTCTGATATATTTGATTATATTTGATAGAAGATTTGGCTCCAAATCTTCAGATTCCAAGTCCACTATTTCTTGCCCTGCCAGGTATAGCCTTGGTCATGAATTGTGACTGAAGTCATTAGATTCAATGATGGACTTGGGGGAATAATAGCTTTTAGGGGAGCATAACTGTGATAGCACTTTGCCTAAAAAGGGCAAAGAAGAGTTTCTAAAGGAAAGAATCATCAGGTGTTTGAAGTGATAAAGAGATGGGAAAGGATGTGGACTGAGGGGAGCAAATGAATGGTCTTATCCATTAAGTCCAGCTGTGACTTTTAAAAGATTGCTTCAATCGAGTAGGGAGATTGGAAACGAGATTGCAAGATGCTCTAGAGTAAATGAGCAGTACGAAATTAAATGAAGTGTGAATAGACTTTCCAAAGTTTGGATTTTTTTCAAAAGTGGAAGTCCTTTTAAAAAAAAAAAAAAACACAAACAACTGAGATCTGTGTGAAAGTCTGCAACTGGGAAGAAGTAGAACTTTAATTTTCCTACCACCCCCCTGCCCCACCCACCTTACTCTGTTTTCTGGATATCTCAGATGCAGTGTCTATAGAACATAACATGTGAAAGCTAAGGTAGACTGTCACTTTGAGATGTTTAAGAAGGTAAGAAGGGAAAGGAATAGAGAAGAAAGGAGCACAAAGGGAGGCGTCCAGGACAGTGTTGAACTGGAAAACATAGACAAGCTTGAAGGATCCTTAGAGATGACAAAATACATTCACATAAGAGAAGGCTTCATGTGGGAGACGGCCTAATGGAGACTTGACTCTAGTCAGGTATGTCCTCCTAACTTCTCAAAGCTAATCTTGCCCAGACTCTGCTCACAATTCTTAATCTAAACAGGAGGCATGTAGTGAATTGTGGCTTCAGAGGGCCTTACCCTTAACATCAAATCAACACCCCCTCCCCACCCCCATCACCTTCAACCTACTACATTATTCTGTGTCTGAGCTTAATTGTCCAGCATCTTTGGAACCAGTTAACTGAGAAGAGTTTAATATAGTGGGGTTTTGGGGACAAAGATCTTATAGTAGAGAGCAAGAGAGCCAAAGTCAGTGAAAGGGGGCCCACAGGATATTGAAAACGTCGGTAATTTAGCTATGTTGCTTTGCTGTAAAACGTAGGTTTTTATTTATTTTTTATTTTAAAAAATTTTTTGTTTTTTATTAAAGGTTTTTTTTTAACTGTTTTTTTTTTCACTTTACAATATTGTATTTGTTTTGCCATACATTGACATGAATCCGCCATGTGTGAACATGTGTTCCCCGTCCTGAACCCCCCTCCCACCTCCCTCCCCATCCCATCCCTCTGCGTCATCCCAGTGCACCAGCTCCGAGCACCCTGTATCATGCATCGAACCTGGACTGGTAATTCATTTCACATATGATATTTTACATGTATCAATGCCATTCTCCCAAATCATCCCACCCTTGCCCTCTCCCACAGAGTCCAAAAGACTGTTCTATACATCAGTGTCTCTTTTGCTATCTCGCATACAGGGTTATCATTACCATCTTTCTAAATTCCATATATATGCGTTAGTATATTTATTGGTGTTTTTCTTTCTGGCTTACTTCACTCTGTATAATAGGCTCCAGTTTCATCCACCTCATTAGAACTGATTCAAATGTATTCTTTTTAATGGCTGAGTAACATTCCATTGTGTATTTGTACCACAGCTTTCTTATCCATTTGTATGCTGATGGACATCTAGGTTGCTTCCATGTCCTGGCTATCATCAACAGTGCCGCGATGAACACTGGGGTACACGTGTCTCTTTCGATTCTGGTTTCCTCGGTGTGTATGCCCAGCAGTGGGATTGCTGGGTCATATGGCAGTTCTATTTCCAGTTTGTTAAGGAATCTCCACACTGTTCTCCATAGTGGCTGTACTAGTTTGCATTCCCACCAACAGTGTAAGACAGTTCCCTTTTCTCCACACCCTCTCCAGCATTTATTGCTTGTACACTTTTGGATCACAGCCATTCTGAGTGGTGTGAAATGATACCTCATTGTGGTTTTGATTTGGATTTCTCTGATAATGAGTGATGTTGAGCATCTTTTTCATGTGTTTGTTAGCCATCTGTATGTCTTCTTTGGAGAAATGTCTATTTAGTTCTTTGGCCCATTTTTTGATTGGGTTGTTTATTTTTCTGGAATTGAGCTGCAGGAGTTGCTTATATATTTTTGAGATTAGTTGTCAGTTGCTTCATTTGCTATTTTCTCCCATTCTGAAGGCTGTCTTTTCACCTTGCTCAGAGTTTCCTTTGTTATACAGAAGCTTTTAATTTTAATTGGGTCCCATTTGTTTATTTTTGCTTTTATTTCCAATATTCTGGGAAGTGGGTCATAGAGGATCCTGCTGTGATTTATGTCGGAGAGTGTTTTGCCTATGTTTTCTTCTAGGAGTTTTATAGTTTCTGGTCTTATGTTTAGATCTTTAATCCATTTTGAGTTTATTTGTGTATGGTGTTAAAGAGTGTTCTAGTTTCATTCTTTTACAAGTGGTTGACCAGTTTTCCCAGCACCACGTGTTAAAGAGATCGTCTTTTCTCCATTGTATATTCTTGCCTCCTTTGTCAAAGATAGGTGTTCATAGGTGCATGGATTTATCTCTGGGCTTTCTGTTTTGTTCCATTGATCTATATGTCTGTCTTTGTGCCAGTACCATACTGTCTTGATGACTGTAGCTTTGTAGTACAGCCTGAAGTCAGGCAGGTTGATTCCTCCAGTTCCATTCTTCTTTCTCAAGATTGCTTTGGCTATTTGAGGTTTTTTGTATTTCCGTACAAATTGTGAAATTATTGTTCTAGTTCTCTGAAAAATACCATTGGTAGCTTGATAGGGATTGCATTGAATCTGTAGATTGCTTTGGGTAGTATTTTCATTTTCACTATACTGATTCTTCCAATCCATGAACACAGTATATTTCTCCATCTATTTGTGTCCTCTTTGATTTCTTTCATGAGTATTTTATAGTTTTCTATATATAGGTCTTTTGTTTCTTTAAGTAGATATATATTCCTAAGTATTTTATTATTTTCATTGCAATGGTGAATGGAATTGTTTCCTTAATTCCTCTTTCTGTTTTCTCATTGTTAGAATATAGGAATGCAAGGGATTTCTGTGTGTTGATTTTATATCCTGCAACTTTACTATATCCAATGATTAGCTCTAGTAATTTTCTGGTGGAGTTTTTAGGGTTTTCTATGTAGAGGATCATGTCATCTGCAAACAGTGAGAGTTTTACTTCTTCATTTCCAGTCTGGATTCCTTTTATTTCTTTTTCTGCTCTGATTGCTGTGCCCAAAACTTCCAAAACTATGTTGAATAGTAGTGGTAAGAGTGGGCACCCTTGCCTAAAATGTAGCTTTTTATCAGAAGGTAAAATTTGACATATTTCTTCCAACCATTGACTGTTCTTTTGTTGAAATGACACATATGATAAGGGAAAAGTTGTTTAAGGAATTTTCTTTTTAGCATGTATCTCATTTTAAATCTATTCTTGCATTATCAATATCTCCTTTTCCTTGGTCTCAAACTCGTATGAAACAAAAGACATCTGAAAACTGAGCCAGATACAGGTATTGAGATGAGGAGAGGTTAAAAAAAAAAAAAAAAAGCACAAGAAGGAAACACATACACAGACAGAAAAAAAAACTGAAAAGGTCCCCAAAGTATACATGTTACAGATAGAGTAAAATAGGACTGGATGGCATCACTGACTTGATGGACATGAGTTTGAGTAAACTCCGGGAGTTGGTGATGGACAGGGAAGCTTGGTGTGCTGAGATTCATGGGGTCGCAAAGAGTCGGACACGACTGAGTGACTGAACTGAACTGGCATTAAATAATTTGCTCCTATTTTTCTCACCATCTAGGTATGAATAAATATTTTCCAGAAGTGCGTGCCTTCATTGTATAGGGGACTGAATTTTAGATTGTCAGGCAGAGTGACAGCTGAAAATTTAAATTATTAAGTCTCTTAAATATACTGTTTGTATAGATCTTTCTCAAGGTAATCACTGTGTCACCCAAGAAGAATAGTGTGGTGGCTAGAAGCATAGTCTGTGGAATCGGAAAAACCTGTTTCCTATGCCTCAGGTTTCTGATGACAGTTGACCCTGAAACAATATGGGTTTGAAATGTGAGGGTCCACTTAATATGCAATTTTTTTTTTCTAGTAAACACTGCAATACTTCCTGGGCTTCCCAGGTGGCGCTAGTGGCAAAAGAACCCTCCTGCCGATGCAGGAGATGCGGGTTCTATTCCTGGACCGGGAAGATCCCCTGGAGGAGGGCATGGCAACCCACTCCAGTATTCTTACTTGGACAGTTCCATGGACAGAGGAGCCTGGTGGGCTACAGTCCATAGGGTTGCAAAGAGTTGGACACGGCTGAGGTGACTTAGCATGCTCACAAAGTACTAGACAGTCTGCGGTTGGTTGGTTGATGCGGAACTGAGGATATGCAGGAACCACAATACAGAAGGTCAACTACAAATCATATTTGGATTTTCAAATTCAGAACCAGAGTTGCTAACCCCCATGGTATTCAAGGGTCAACTGTATTACTTCTTTAACCTAGGCTAAAATAACTGAATACTTCAGACTTTTTTTCCTTATCTGTCAGTGAAAGTTATAAAACTTAGTCTGTCAAAATTAAATGATTGACCCATAGAAAGTGTTTGCACTGTACCTGGCACACAGAATATTCAAAAAATGTGACAACTAGATACTAGAGTCAAGAATAGGGGGATGAGGCCATGTTTTGGAGTGGCATTTTGTTTCTGTTTTGGTATATGAATGATAGGTTTCAAATAATTTGCCAGTTTCAAATAATTCACTGCACTAATTCACCATTCACTAGTTTTCATTTATTAAACACTTTTCTGTGGAACTCAGAATACATCAGAGAAGCAATCCTATTCTCGAGGAACATGTCCCAGTTGGGGAAGTAAAAACTATACATTTATAATAACTAAAACATCTTACACAATGTATATGAATGTATAGAGCATCTTTACAAATGGAAACTGAAAATCTTTGTTTGAAGAACTCAAAGGTTTTCTGACAGGGCATGGCCATTTCCTATTTAATTATGTTTTCTAATTTCCATTGTAGATAGATAATTTAATTCCGTAAAAATTGGAAAAAGAGATTCAGTAGGAGCTTCTCTTATTGACTTTGGGAAGGGTTCTTAAGTTTCTTCTCAATAATCCTCTAATATCCTTTTCTGTGTTTGTTCTTTCTTAGCACAAAGCAAGTTATGGTTCAATTGACTTTCTGTCTGCTTAATAAATATTGATAGATTGGGTGCATTCAAGCATGGTCATATGTGATCCATCTTTAAAGGTAGAGGCATTATGCAGGGAGGTTGCAATTTATTTATTCCTCGTTCATTCTCTCATCTTTTCACAGGAATCATTATGCAAATATAGAACACATTCATGAAATGAAAAGAAAAAAAAACTAGCTTTTTAATAGTTATTGGAAACAAGATAGCATCCGTAGCAGAATGGAGTGAATATAGAATGAGTGAATATTGTGTATGTTGTAAAAGTATATATTTTTTTAGGTAATAGAAGGTAATTGAAGGTAAAATGTGCAATTTTTCTGACTGTAAGAACTGCAGTACACTGCAATGATTGGGAAAACAATATATACATTTTTTTTCCACTGGAAATTTATAGGCACAAGATTAATAACTAAATTCTTAAATATAATACCATACAATCTCTCAAAGTTTATTTTAGGTATCTAAGAATTCATGACATAATGTATATAATTAAATATTTGTGTCATTCATATAGAAATAGAACAGTTTAAATATATTTATAGATAGATGTATCAGATTATATTTGTTTATCACACTATTAGTTCAGGCCACTGGTTTGATCTCTTATTCCTTTAGCTTATTGGATAGTAATTAAGTAAACAGCCCTTAAGAATATATTTTAATAACATGACTTAAAAATCTTAAGTTAGCAGTGTTTTTCTTTTTTATAATTTCACACATTTGAATGAATAAATTTTCTGCTGGGTTATACATGAATAGGCTGGTGTCTTGAGAACAAAATTGCTGGATATTGTTGCATTGAATCTGTTGTCATGTTCCTCAATTTCATATGTATATCAGTCTATGTTATAGCAAAAAGAGACGTCTATCTCTGACAAAAGTTTAGCCAATACTGTAGCTAAACCTTTCTGGAAAGCAGGAACATGGGTTTAATGGGAGCTTTGCATCTCATTCCTTGCAAGGTGCTTTAGATGGCCTTCATAAAACCATTTGTGCAAAGTTCTCTCAAAGTAGATGAGTGGGAAATTCAAACATGGATTTTACCCATTGACTGGCCATATCATAGAAAGTGGCAGATTTTCCAAAATGTTTTATAAAGTCTTTCACCTTCTCTCATGGAAAGAGTAACATGGAAACTTACATTACCATATGTAAAATAGATAGCCAATGCAAATTTGCTGTATGGCTCAGGAAACTCAAACAGGGACTCTGTATCAACCTAGAGGGGTGGGATGGGGAGGGAGATGGGAGGGAGGCTCTAAAGGGAGGGATACATGTATACCTATGGCTGATTCATGTTTAGGTTTGACAGAAAACAACAAAATTCTGTAAACCAATTATCCTTCAATAAAAAAAATAAATTTAAAAAGAAATTTAAGATCACATTTTACTACCTCTTTACTGCCTTTTTCTAAGATTTTAATTTCATTTCTTCTCATTCTCTATATATATCTATATATATATCTCTCCACAAAATATGAAAACACTATACACTTGAACTTGCACTTTGTATACAAATAACCACCTTATAGGGTTATGGGGAAAATGGTGAATGGCTATCAGATTCATAAAGATAGCATTAATAATATCTTTGAAGGAAAGTTTGAGTAAGTGCTTGGATGATTATCCAAATTGAATGTATCATGTCATTTTTCCATGAATATCTCTTATGTTTAGTAGCATGTAATTTTCAGGTTTCCAGTGATGAAATAGCCTAAGATTAAAAATTGAATTTTTCTCTTTTAATTTTCTAAGATTCACATAAGGAAGAGCAGTTTAATATTTTTTTCCAGAACAAACAAGTACAGAAATAGTTGTAAATTCATATATATGATGTACACATATGGGAATCCATGTAAGAATATATAAGAATAATTCTAAGTTCAAAAACTAGTCACATAGTAATTAAAAATGTGAGACAATGTCATTAGCTGAATTAACAATATCTTTTATAATGTGTAATGGGACTATTTTAGCCACTGAGGATAGAGCAATGAAGACAGTCATGGCCCCTGCTCTTGCTGGATTTTCCTACTATTAAAGGGATTGAAAGTGAATGTGAAGTTGCTCAGTCATGTCCTACTCTTTGCAACCCCATGGACTGTACCTACTAGGCTCCTCTGTCCACGGGATTTTCCAGGCAAGAATACTGGAGTGGGTTTCCATTTCCTTCAGTTCAGTTCAGTTCAGTTGCTAAAAATGTCCGACTCTTTGCAACACCATGAATCGCAGTACTCCAGGCCTCCCTGTCCATCACCAACTCCTGGAGTTCACTCAGACTCACGTCCATCGAGTCAGTGATGCCATCCAGCCATCTCATCCTCTGTCATCCCCTTCTCCTCCTGCCCCCAATCCCTCCCAGCATCAGAGTCTTTTCCAATGAGTCAACTCTTCGCATCAGGTGGCCAAAGTACTGGAGTTTCAGCTTTAGCATCCTTCCTTCCAAAGAAATCCCAGGGCTGATCTCCTTCAGAATGGACTGGTTGGATCTCCTTGCAGTCCAAGGGACTCTCAAGAGTCTACTCCAACACCACAGTTCAAAAGCATCAATTCTTCGT
>NW_011494919.1:911373-912921 GCF_000754665.1 Bison bison bison | reverse complement strand
ACTCCATCTATCAGATCTAGGCCCTTAAATCTATTTCTCACTTCCACTGTATAATCATAAGGGATTTGATTTAGGTCATACCTGAATGGTCTAGTGGTTTTCCGTACTTTCTTCAATTTCAGTCTGAATTTGGCAATAAGGAGTTCATGGTCTGAACCACAGTCAGCTCCTGGTCTTTTTTTGTTGACTGCATAGAGCTTCTCCATCTTTGGCTGCAAAGAATATAATCAATCTGATTTCGGTGTTGACCATGTGGTGATGTCCATGTGTAGAGTCTTCCCTTGTGTTGTTGGAAGAGGGTGTTTGTTATGACTAGTGCATTTTCTTGGCAAAACCCTATTAGTCTTTGCCCTGCTTCATTCCGTATTCCAAGGCCAAATTTGCCTGTTACTTCAGGTGTTTCTTGACTTCCTACTTTTGCATTCCAGTCCCCTATAATGAAAAGGACATCTTTTTTGGGTGTTAGTTCTAAAAGGTCTTGTAGGTCTTCAAAGAACTGTTCAACTTGAGCTTCTTCAGCGTTACTGGTTAGGGCATAGACTTGGATCACTGTGATATTGAATGGTTTGCCTTGGAAACTAACAGAGATCATTCTGTCGTTTTTGAGATTGCATCCAAGTACTGCATTTCGGACTCTTGTTGACCATGATGGCCACTCCATTTCTTCTGAAGGATTCCTGCCCATAGTAGTAGATATAATGGTCATCTGAGTTAAATTCACCCATTCCAGTCCATTTGAGTTCGCTGATTCCTAGAATGTCGACATTCACTGTTGGCATCTCTTGTTTGACCACTTCCAATTTGTCTTGATTCATGGACCTAACATTCCAGGTTCTTATGCAATATTGCTTTTTACAGCATCGGACCTTGCTTCTATCACCACTCACATCCACAGCTGGGTATTCTTTTTGCTTGGGCTCCATCCCTTCATTCTTTCTGGAGTTATTTCTCCACTGATCTCCAGTAGCATATTGGGCACCTACTGACCTGGGGAATTCCTCTTTCAGTATCCTATCATTTTGCCTTTTCATACTGTTCATGGGGTTCTCAAGGAAAGAATACAGAAGTGGTTTGCCATTCCCTTCTCTAGGGGACCACATTCTGTCAAATCTCTCCACCATGACCCGCCCGTCTTGAGTTGCCCCGCAGGCATGGCTTAGTTTCATTGAGATAGACAAGGCTGTGGTCCTAGTGTGATTAGATTGACTAGTTTTCTGTGAGTATGGTTTCAGTGTGTTTGCCCTCTGATGCCCTCTTGCAACACCTACCGTCTTACTTGGGTTTCTCTTACCTTGGGCTTGGGGTATCTCTTCACGGCTGCTCCAGCAAAGCGCAGCCATTGCTCCTTACCTTGGACGAGGGGTATCTCCTCACTGCCGCCCTTCCTGACCTTCAATGTGGGATAGCTCCTCTAGGCCCTCCTGCGCCCCCGCAGCCACGGCTCTGGGTTGTTCCTCCCGGCCGCGGCACTTGGCCTCCGGCTTAGGGGCGTGGGGTAGCTCCTCCTGGCCGCTGCCCCTGGCCTCGGGCGTGGGGGCGTAGGGTAGC
>NW_011494919.1:910954-911273 GCF_000754665.1 Bison bison bison | reverse complement strand
GTGATCACACCATCGTGATTATCTGGGTCGTGAAGATCTTTTTTGTACAGTTCTTCTGTGTATTCTTGCCATCTCTTCTTAATATCTTCTGCTTCTGTTAGGTCCATACCATTTCTGTCCTTTATCGAGCTCATCTTTGCATGAAATGTTCCTTTGGTATCTCTGATATTCTTAAGAGATCCCTAGTATTTCCTATTCTGTTGTTTTCCTCTATTTCTTTGCACTTATCACTCAAGAAGGCTTTCTTATCTCTTCTTGCTATTCTTTGGAACTCTGCATTCAGATGCTTATATCTTTCCTTTTCTCCTTTGCTTTTCAC
>NW_011494919.1:910512-910854 GCF_000754665.1 Bison bison bison | reverse complement strand
GCTTGGGGGCGTGGGGTAGCTCCTCCTGGCCGCTGCCCCTGGCCTCGGGCGTGGGGGCGTAGGGTAGCTCCTCCCGTCCGCTGCCCCTGGCCTCTGACGCTGGGCATCTCCTCTTGGCGCCCGCCCCAGCCCCCGCCCCAACCGACCTCGGACGTGGCGTAGTTCCTCCTGGGCCGTCGCAGTCTGGTACTCTCTGCCGCTGCCCCTGACCTCGGACGTGGGGTGGCTCCTCTCGGCCGTGCTATGTGGCACGCCCGTCGCAGCCACCTGCGTTATCTTGATTAATATTTGATTTTTTTAAAAATTTCCCTTTTCATTAGTTTGAATGTATCATGCCACTCC
>NW_011494919.1:902932-910192 GCF_000754665.1 Bison bison bison | reverse complement strand
CATGCCACTCCCTTCTGCCCTCAAACTTTCTGCTTAAAAGAGTCAGCTGAAAATCTTACGAGTTTTCCCTTGTATATGGCCAGTTGCTTTTCTTTCTTGCTGCTTTTAAGATTGCTTAATTTTTGCCAGTATAATTACAGCAGATCTTGGTGGGACTTCTTTGGGTTCATTTTGTTTGGGGCTGTCTGTGCTTCCTGAACCTGGAAGTCTATTTCCTTCCCTCAGGTTAGGGGAAGTTTTCAGTTAGTATTTTTTCTAAAAAGACCTCTGCCACTTTCTCGTCTCCTTCTGGGACCCCTATAATGTAAGTATTAGTACATTTGACAGTGTCTCAGGTGTCATCAACCATCTTCATTAAAAAAAAAAACACAAACTCCTTTTCCTGTTCAACTTTGATTTCCACTGCTACATGTTCCAGAAAACTGATGTGTTCCTCTGTATTATCTAACCTATTTATTTTTTCTAGTAATTTTTTTATTTCACTTTAGTCTTCAGCTCTGTTTTGCTCTTTGTATTTTGTTAAACTGTTAAAATTCTCAGTGTGTTAATTTGTTCTCTATACTTTAAGCATCTTTATAATAAATAACTTGAACTCTTAATTGGGTTGATTGCTTATCTCCAATTTTACTTTGTTCCTGAGGTTGTCTTGTTCCTTTGGAACATACTCATCTGTTTCCTAATTTTGTCTAATCCTGTGTTTATTTCTGTGGGTTACATTAGTTAAGTTATATGTCTGGGTCTTGGAAAGTGACCTTATATAGGAGATATCCTATAGGTCTCAGAAGACTACTCCCTTCTATCCCCCAGAGCTATATGCTCTGGGGGTGCCTTTATGTGAACTGTATAGGTCCTTCTGTTGTGGTAGGGCTAATCACTGTAAACACATTGGTAGGCAGAGTGGACCCTAGCCCAGTTGGCTTAGGGCCATTGCTTGTGCAGTAACTGCAAACTTACTAGAGGAAATGGTAGGCTTCATGTGTGGTTGATGGCACAGTGTGGGGCTGGGAGCTGGTGCTGGCCTGCTGGAAGTTAAGTCTAGGTTCCCTGCACATTTGTCTATGTGGTCTTGGAGGACTTGGGCTGGTATTGGTCCTCCAAAGGGTATAATAGGGTTCCCAGTACTAATAGGCTAGAGGGAGGATTCCAAAATGGTGGTCACCAGTGCTAGCGTGATCAAGGTAAAACAAGTTCCCCTCAGATGGCTGCAACCATCCTTTCTGTCCCCAAGGATGTCCCGAGTTGCCATCTTCCCTTTTGGGGGGATGGCAGATCTTGTTACCAAGATCAACAAATTGGTCTGATCCAGGCTCCTTTCAAGCTCTGCCTCTGTGCTTGGACTCAGTACCTGTGAGATTCTGTGACTTTTAAGAGCATTTAAAATAGCTCTCCAGCTCTTTCAGACATAAGTACTATTGGTTTTCAGAGTCAGACATCTGGAGGCTCACCTTCGCAGTGTAGAACTTCCAGGCTGGGGAGCCTATTGTAGGGCACTGACCCCTCTATCCTTGGGTTGAACTTCTACAACTGTGATATTCCTCCTGTTATGAGCCACTGACCCAGGGGTGTGGGTCCTGACTATACCAAGTCTCCACCCCTTATACGCATCTCAATGTGGTTCCACCTTATATCTTTAGTTGTGGAAAAATCATTCCTGTTAGTCTTCAGGTTCCTCTTGTAAATGTTTGCTCTGTAAGTAGTTGTAATTTTGATGTATACATGGGAGAATGTGAGTTTCATGTTTTTCTACTCAGCTATCTTGGTCACCTCTCTCCTTTGACCTTTTAGAATTCCATATACAAATGGTATCATATAGTAATTGAATATTTCTGTGTCTGACTTCTTTAACTTAGAATAATGTCCTCCAGCTTCCTCCTTGTTGTTGCACATAACAGGCTTTATTTCTCTTCTGGCAGAGTAATTTTCCATTGTGTTTATAACACTTTTCTTGATTTTTCTGTCATGGAACAATTTGGATTGTTTTCAGATCTCGGCTATTGTAAAATAATTCTGTGATGGACATTGGCATGCAGATATTTCTTAGAGATACTAATTTCACTTCCTCTGGCTATCCAGAAGTGGAGTTGCTAGATCATATGGTAGTTCTATTTTTAATTTTTAAGGAAATTTCATACTGTTTTTCTTATTGACTACGCCAATTTATGATCCCACCAACAGTGTACAGGGTTCCATTTCTTCCACACTCTTACTAACACTTGTTATCAACATACATCATTTTCACAGTCTATATAGTGACTTAGCATTATGCACTGAGTATTCAATAGCAGAATAAAATCCATTGACTTTAAAATTCCCTTTGAAGTTTAATCATAAAGTTCCTTTATATTGACATGACTTACTGACATAATTTTAAAGTGACATGAATAGAATGTATCTTCATGTCAAATTGGAAAAAAATTTTCCGTGAATATAGTTTTGTCTTTAATTTCTGTTAACAAGTAACATTTTTTTAATGACTTTAACATCAAATTAAATTTTTTAAATGTTTCTCCAACTCTTTTTAGAAATTGCTTAGACATTGAATATTAAAATCATCTATAGTAAAGAGATTATTAGTTATTCATATGGGTGAAAAATTTCAATAGTATTAACTTCAAGCTGTCTAATATTGAGGAAACAGGCTTCATGTAGTAACTCCAGAGGACTTCTTAATGTTGAATCATGTGGACTGTCTCCTTGTTAGTATAAAGAATAAGTTTTCTAAATAACAAAATTGCCATATATTGAAGTCAGAGCTGGGGTACTTAAAATATGCAGATTATGATGATCTGATAACTGAGAGGCACTAGCCATCTACAAGGTGGGTAACAGGTAGCTCCCTCAGCATCCCAGGTCCCACTTGGGAAAGGGAAACCCATGGGTTGTTTTTACTTAAGGGGTAATTTCAGTATACCTACCCAAAGGAAGTAGAATCTTAAGGTTTATAATAACTTATAGATCCTAGATGTGAGGGAGCACCATGGAGCCAGGGGAGGGATAGTTCTCTCTGAGGTCATGAGTGAACAGGAGATATCGAGAACAGAGTTGTTGTTTAGTTGCTAAGTTGTGTTTGGCCCTTTTGTGGCTTCATGGACTGTAGTCTGCCATGTTCCTCTGTCCATGGGATTTCCCAGGCAAGCATACTGGAGTGGGTTGCCATTTCATTCTCTAGAAAATTTTCCCCACACTGAGATCTAACCCACATCACCTGCATTGGCAGGTGGATTCTTTAGCAATGAGGCACCTAGGAAGCCCCAGAGAACAGGATGTATGCATGCTCAGTCCTGTCCCTCTCTGAGACCCCATGGACTGTAGTCTGCAAGGCTCCTTTGTCCAGGGGATTTCCCAGGCAAGAATACTGGAGTGGTTTCCTCCTCCAGGGGTCTTTGCAAGTCAGGGATCATACATCTTCTGTGCTTGCAGGCAGATTCCTTACTGCTGAGCCACTGGGGAAGCCCTGAATAGGGTAGAAAGTATCTATTTTTATAAGGTGGTTGGGGCAGAGGTCACTAATTTTTTATAGACTTAACTCTAAGTGGTTATTTTTAAAGTGCCCTGAGGAAACCAAAGTGGAAACTTAGACAAGACATTCTAAACACAAGCCCTTATCTCAGTGTTCAGACTTGGTGTGAGTAGGATTATCATACAGAAAAATGCCTAGGCAGCAACTCAGAAGTAAGGTTGTTTTCTTCACAAATTGCTTTTCTCAAAGATAGTTTTTCTCATCACATGTCACCTCGCTGTCCCTGGAATGGGAATTCTAAGTGTTTTGGGCCAAGGAAACTAGGGGAGAAAAAAAACAATGTGAGTAAGGAAATAAAATTGCAACACAGCTGCTGATACTCACCGCATTTTTTTCTAGCCAACAAGGTCACTGAAGTAGAAGTTCATGCCAGTTCTCCACTCCCCAAAGAATAACATACCCATATCAATTCCTTGGAGCTGTGCTAAGAAGAGTAACAGATTTTTTAATCTTGGCCTACCCAGTACCATTTATAACTAAAATGTTATACGGTCCCCAAATTGTATCCAGAGAATAGGGCCTTCTGCACTTCAGACAGTTGCAAATAATTTGTGACAAAGCAACTTAGGGAAACCAAGTGGAAAGTGATTAAAAATACAAGCCATATGATGTATCTACTGTTTCCAGAAGTTGAGGTTCTTTTTTTTTTTTTTTGGTGATTGTTCCAGAAGGGAAGAGTCTCTTATGTTGATCTAGTAAGACCTCAGCCATCCAACTTCTGCTTTGCCTGAGCAATGTAATAATAAAGGATGTATAGGATGTGTTGGTCTAACCGTTGGTCTGGACTTCTGCTCCAAATCCCTGCTCTATTCTTATCAATATAAGCCAATTAGGATCAAAGGGACTCCCCCTGCCCCACACTTTATCCTTTTCTTGAAGCTCAAAGGTCTAATCTGGAGCCAGACAGCCAAGTCCTGTTTAGACAACTTTATTTTCTGACCCTCAGCCTTTAGTTCCATGTTGTACCTTGTAAGGGAATACTCTTCATGAGAGTGAAGTACTGCACAATTGCACTCATCTCACACTCTAGTAAAATAATGCTCAAAATTCTCCAAGCCAGGCTTCAGCAGTACGTGAATTGTGAAGTTCCAGATGATCAAGCTGGTTTTACAAAAGGCAGAGGAACCAGAGATCAAACGTCCAACATCCGTTGGATCATGGAAAAAGCAAGAGAGTTCCAGAAAAGCATCTATTTCTGCTTTATTGACTATGCCAAAGCCTTTGACTGTGTGGATCACAATAACCTGTGGAAAATTCTGAAAGAGATGGGAATACCAGACCACCTGACCTGCCTCTTGAGAAATCTGTATGCAGGTCAGGAAGCAACAGTTAGAACTGGACATGGAACAACAGACTGGTTTCAAATAGGAAAAGGAGTACGTCAAGGCTGTATATGGTCACCCTGCTTATTTAACTTCTATGCAGAGTACATCATGTGAAATGCTGGGCTGGAAGAAGCACAAGCTGGAATCAAGATTGCTGGGAGAAATATCAGTAACCTCAAATAATGCAGATGACACCACTTTTATGGCAGAAAGTGAAGAGGAACTCAAAAGCTTCTTGATGAAAGTGAAAGAGGAGAGTGAAAAAGTTGGCTTAAAGCTCAACATTCAGAAAACGAAGATCATGGCATCTGGTCCCATCACTTCATGGGAAATAGATGGGGAAACAGTGGAAACAGCATTAGACTTTACTTTTTGGGGCTCCAAAATCACTGCAGATAGTGACTGCAGCCATGAAATTAAAAGACGCTTACTCCTTGGAAGGAAAGTTATGACCAACCTAGACTGCATATTGAAAAGCAGAGACATTACTTTGCCAACAAAGGTCCGTCTAGTCAAGGCTATGGTTTTTCCAGTGGTCATGTACGGATGTGAGAGTTGGACTGTGAAGAAAGCTGAGTGCCGAAGAATTGATGCTTTTAAACTGTGGTGTTGGAGAAGACTCTTGAGAGTCCCTTGGACTGCAAGGAGATCCAACCAGTCCATTCTGAAGGAGATCAGCCCTGGGTGTTCTTTTTCAGGAATGATGCTAAAGCTGAAACTCCAGTACTTTGGCCACCTCATGCAAAGAGTTGACTCATTGGAAAAGATTGTGATGCTGGGAGGGATTGGGGGTAGGAGGAAAAGGGGATGACAGAGGATGAGATGGCTGGATGGCATCACTGACTCGATGGACGTGTGTCTGAGTGAACTCCGGGAGTTGGTGATGGACAGGGAGGCCTGGCATGCTGCAGTTCATGGGGTTGCAAAGAGTCAGACATAACTGAGCATCTGAACTGAAGTCAATGAGAGAGATTTGTCCTATCTCCAGATGTAGTATTGATAATAATCTGGATAAATTTGAACTCTTCAATGGCTGTCCCTTAGTCTGATTTTATTGTGTGTCCTTCTGTCAATTTGAAAAAAACATAGCTCAGAACAGTAATTTATTTTAAAATTGCATATAAACTCTGAAATTATAATTTCATGGATTTATATTAATAGTGAAGGTTTTCTGGAGCAGATAGAGAACTGTAGCACATACCAAATTTCAGTGATACCGGCTCTTTCCTGAATTTTCTTGGAAACAAGTGCAGCTAGGTAGTTATCAAGTACGTTGTATCTCTCTCTCTCTCAATCCAGTTTGTTACAACTCCTGTGTCAGTTTCTTATAACTTCCAAACTTAAAATCACCTCACGTTTTGTACTCTATACTGCAGAGGGAAACCCTCACCTACTGAAATCAGTTCAGTTCAGTTCCTCAGTCGTGTCCAACTCTTTGTGACCCCACGGACTGCAGCACGCCAGGCTTCCTTGTCCATCACCACCTCCTGGAGTTTACTCAAACTCATGTCCATTGAGTCGATGATATCATCCAACTACCTCATCCTTTGTCATCCCCTTCTCTTCCCACCTTCAATCTTTCCCAGCACCAGGGTCTTTTCAAATGTCAGTTCTTTGCATCAGGTAGGCAAAGTATTGGAGTTTCAGCTTCAACATCAGTCCTTCCAATGAATATTCATGATTGATTTCCTTAAGGATGGACTTGTTTGATTTCCTTGTAGTCCAAGAGACTCTCAAGAGTCTTCTCCAACACCACAGTTCAAAAGCATCAATTCTTCAGCACTCAGCTTTTTTTATAGTCCAACTCTCACATCCATACAGGACTACTGGAAAAACTATAGCCTTGACTAGATGGACCTTTGTTGGCAAAGTAATGTCTCTGCTTTTTAATATGCTGTCTAGGCTGGTCATATCTTTCCTTCCAAGGAGTAAGTGTCTTTCATTTTCATGGCTGCAGTTACCATCTGCCAGAGAAGGCGATGGCGACCCACTCCAGTAGTCTTGCCTGGAGAATCCCAGAGATGGGGGATCCTGGTGGGCACGCATCTGTGGCGTCGCAAAGAGTCAGACATGACTGAAGCGACTTAGCAGCAGCAGCAGTCACCATCTGCAGTGATTTTGGAGCCCCCAAAAATAAAGTCTGCCACTGTTTCCACTGTTTCCCCATCTATTTCCCGTGAAGTGATGGGACCGGATGCCATGATCTTAGTTTTCTGAATGTTGAGCTTTAAGCCAACTTTTTCACTCTCCACTTTCACTTTCACCAAGAGGCTTTTGAGTTCCTCTTCACTTTCTGCCATAAGGGTGGTGTCACCTGCGTATCCAAGGGTATTGATATTTCTCCCAGCAATCTTGGTTCCAGCTTGTGCTTCTTCCAGCCCAGCATTTCTCATGATGTACTCTGCATAGAAGTTA
>NW_011494919.1:892967-902832 GCF_000754665.1 Bison bison bison | reverse complement strand
TGACGTACTCCTTTTTCTATTTGGAACCAGTCTGTTATTCCATGTCCAGTTCTAACTGTTGCTTCCTGATCTGCATACAGATTTCTCAAGATGCAGGTCAGGTGGTCTGGTATTCCCATCAATTCAGAATATTCCGCAATTTGTGGTGATTCACACAAAGTCTTTGGCATAGTCAATAAAGCAGAAATAGATTTTTTCTGTGAAACTCTCTTGCTTTTTCCATGATCCAGTGGATGTTTGCAATTTGATCTCTGGTTCCTCTGCCTTTTCTAATCCAGCTTGAACAACTAGAAGTTCACAGATTTTTGAAGCCTGGCTTGGAGAATTTTGAGCACTGCTTTACTACCATGTGAGATGAGTGCAGTTGTGCAGTAGTTTGAACATTCTTTGGCATTGCCTTTCTTTGGGATTGGAATGAAAACTGACCTTTTCCAGTCATGTGGCCACTGCTGAGTTTTCCAAATTTTTTGGCATATTGAGTGCAGCACTTTCACAGCATCATCTTTTAGGATTTGAAGTAGCTCAACTGGAATTCCATCACCTCCACTAGCGTAGTTTGTAATGATGCTTCCTAAAGCCCACTTAACTTCATGTTCCAGGATGTCTAGCTCTCGGTAAGTGATCACACCATTGTGTGACCTACTGAAATAACTGTAGCAAGGTAATTTTCTGCCCATTAGACATACCCCAAAGAGTTAGAAAGGAATACAGTTGGCTAATATTAGGTTGGCCAAAAATTCTGTTGGAGTTTTTCTGTAAGATGCTTTGGAAAATCTTGAATGAACGAAATTTTTGGCTAACCTAGTATTTTGCTAGATGAACAATATTGTGTTGCATGTTTTTATATATGGCACTTACTGAATAGTAACTGATTGTTTAAAAATAATTTATTTTTTCACCACTTATTTTCTTTTACTGCATACATTTTCAGGCGTTCTGTGTATATGTATCACAGATAACAAACTGAAGGGCTATTCCAATAGAGTAGTGAGGAAGAACAGGTTTCTATATAAACACAAAAATACCTGACCTACTCACTCTCAGATATTAAAGAGATAACTATAAAGCCTACACTTGGTAAATAAAAATTCTACTAATGAAGAGAGTGAAATTGAATAAGCATTCAGAAGAGTGTTTCAAAGTAAGATAAATTGTTTTGAAAATGTGATGATAGGAAAAAAACTCAAAAATACATGGCAACAGAAGAATTGAATAATAGTAATATGATGAGAATATGGAAAGATAATGAGAAAAACAAGGGCAAGGGTCAATTATAAAATGTCTTGTATATGATATTGAGGGCTTTGGCTCTTATCCAAAGGGCAGTAGAACTCTCGGTTTTAAATTCAAGGGTGATGAAATCAGATATAATTTAGTAAAAAAGGATTAACTTCTGGGTTAGAATATATTGCAAAAGGCACCAGTGGAAATGGAAATCCTTTTTGGAAGGTTCTAAAATAATCCAAGAATGAGACTATTTCTTAGACTAGAGTAATAGAAATGGTAATGGAAAGAAGGAACAGATCAGTGAAGTTTTGAGGAGTTGTGAGTGTGATAAATGGAAAAGAATCCTAAATTTCTTTGCAGGTGCAGATAATTGGATAAGGATTCACTTTCAAGATTCTGTTTTAGTTTCTTAGAAGTTCTCTTTACTGACCTTCACTGAAATAAAACAGTGGAATAACCAGATCTTCCCATTTGGTCTGGAACAATCTGATGCATGCCCACAATAACTTGAACTTCAGAGTTGGAAGAGCTCCTTTCCTGTTGCATCTACACCTCTTGGGAACTACCTATACTTTCAAATTTGGTTGTTTTCTTCCCACCCTTGTTGGTCACATTGATATTAGAAGTGTCTAGTTTAGGGAGATATGTAAACTTAAGGATGGAAATAGGGAAACTGAAGTGAGATTTTCCCATTAAAAATTACGACTCAAGTTGTAGAGCAATTCAATGAAGGTAAACTGCTCAAAGAGTTTTGTTGGATGAGATACAGATTGAGAAATCAACTAGGAAACATCTGAGAAGAATTACCACTCAGATTTATTTTTAAATGTTTTAATTTGTGCTATACTTTAAATAAAATTAGGAAAAATATAGATAGGTAATGGATGTGGTTTATGCAAGGACAACTCAGTTATTCAGAGAATGTTTTAAAGAAAAAGGCTTAGCTTTCTTTTAAGAGACTAGTGAATAAATATAACTCTTAAATAGTTAAAAAAATTAAAGTAATTGTTTGCATATAATACTGAAATAATTCCCTAGTCTAACTGACTTCAATAAATGAACTAACTATAATTTCAAATAGCATTGATTAGAATATTTTTGTTGTATTAAAAGTCTTTCTTCTTAGCATTACATTTGTCCTTTTTCTTGCATTTTAATCTGTGAATAATGCTCAAAAGGTAATGATCAGCAAGGTTTTAACAGAAAATCATAAATAATCAAAATGAAAATGAGAACTATGTAAACTTTAAGAAAGTCACTACGAACACTACTTTGTTTCTAGTGGAAATGGCTGAGTTTAAAAAAAAAAAACTTCAGGCTAATTACATAGAACACCCCCTACACACACACACACACGCACACACACGCTCACACACACACTCACACTGTCTTAAAAAGTAGGAAGAAAAGTAATATACAAGAATGGGAACTATGCAATAATTATTTTGCTTTCTTGAATGTAATGATTTCTTTAGTTTTTAGTACTAATCAGTCCTATTTTGTACCTCCATATATTCATTTAGCTTTCAATAAAATGACATTTTAGCCATGGAAATATAACTACTGAGGAGCCTAGCAAACTACAGTTGATGGGATTGCAAAGTCTGAACCAACTGAATCTGCATGCACAGTGTATATATATCTCGCGTCTTCCTAAATAATTTTCCGTAAAGGAAAGTGTAATGAAACTAAAAATATAAAATCAGTACTGAATATCTGTTAATCTAACTGAATGAGCATTGAGTCTGTTTAATAGACTCAAAGTGAAAGCTCAAATGCACAAAGAATGAAAATTATATATTTTCTAAGAATAGTATTACATTTGATAAACTAGCTGAAGATTACTTTTTTAGAGAAAAGTTACATGTGTATCTATAAATCAGTTTAGAAAGGAATATTCTGGATGAACTGACTGACTGATTCTGGATGAAGAAAGGCTTTTCCTGCCCAAATTTTGATGCTGAACTACGTTTCTTTGGTTGAATGTTTTCATAATTTTTGATTAACATTATCTCTAAGTACCTCAACTTTTTTCTTTTAATCACTCACTATTCTTATTTCTAAGTGCTAAATGTTACACTGTATTCCCACTCATGTAATAAATTGCTGTTCTTTGTGGTTTTTCTTGTTGATTCTATATTAAAAGTAAGCTGTAGAAAATTTTATATCAAATCTTAGCTTAAGAAATGATATTCACAAGGTCTCATATTTCTAAGTATATCATAGTTCACCAAAAATGACTAATGTGCAGCTGACCAGAGCCTTTTCCAACCCCCGCAAGTGTTTTTGGAGGTTGCCCAAGGGGCAGGATTCTTGAGATAAAAGTCATTATGGTGATGGATAGTGTGCCTGGAACATCAGCACAGATTGGGGCTGTGGGCTTAGGGGAATGGGGTATGATCAGTCTAAAATGTTGTCCATAGAAGAGTGGGAGGTGGCAGGATGAGGGAGAGGGTACAAGATAATAAGCAAGAAAAAGAGTTCTTCAGGAAAAATAAGGAATTTCTGGGAGTTTCAGATGCTGGAAATGAGAGAAGATAGGATTTTAATGGGATTTACATGCCTTGTGTTGTATTTAGCCTTTTTCTGTTTGAAATAGGCACAATGTTAAGATTTTAGTTGGATCCCGCATATGTAATTGTTGAACAATCTGGAAATCTTGTCAATAGAAGATTTTGAAGTATTTCAATGTAGTAAATTTCATTTCTGGATAATGTAATTCATGGGCAAAGACGTATTCCAGAAGTTAGTAATTAATGTAAGTTTGGTAGTCCCCTATTTGAAAACTACAAATATAAGCAGAGAAAATGTTATTCTTGTAGGTTTTGAATATTTTTGATTTTACTATCAGTTGTTTGATTATGAACATATACTTAAAAAAAAGTATGCATTTAAACACCTGCTTACATAATTCTTGATAATAGTCATCACATTTATTGAGATAATCTTTTAAGGGTTAGTGCCCCAATCTAATGCAGGATACATGAGTTTATACCATGCGAATAGTCATTCATCAATTAGATTATCAGCCACTTATTGTTGTAAAGTTGGCCACTATCTCTTGTGTTTTCTCATAGAATTACTGATACATATATTTATTGTATAAATTATCATATGTCCTATGTGTGCTTTACTAATTGCTGCAGTCTTTGTAAGGTGGGTTGATGTGTCTTTAGCATTTTTATTTTGTAAATATTTTATTCCACATCTTCAGGAATGCATGCAGGAACTGGTACAGAGGGTATTTTCAGTGAATGTCTGTTTTTCATAGGTTGAACGAATAAAAAACAGATACAAGAGCCAATTCAAGGAGAGCTCATGTATTTAAGCATTTATTTAAATGGAAAAATTATTTGTCATGATATCTTCATTTTCTTTTTCATCTGGTGGAGAGAAAGGTAAAGATGCAAAGGGCTGTAGTATAAGCATTTAAATTATTTTGAGTAGATTAAAAAATATCCCCAAAGTGGATATAATATTTATTGTTTGAATAAATGAGAATAAGAATGTTTATGCAGTTTTAAGGAGTGATTATTATTCCACTCTTTCAAGATTGATATTAGTGAATTAAATACATAATTGACCTTTGAACAACATGGGAGTTGATTTGAGTATACTTTATAGTTGGCCTTCTGTATCCTTAAATTGAACCAACCATCAACCATGTTGCACTGTAGTGTTCACTATTGAATAGTATCCATGTATATGTTTTTGTTGCTCAGTCTGTATGTCATGTACAATTCTTTGCGACCCTATGAGCTGCAGCACACCAGGCTTCCCTGTCCTTCACTGTCTCCCGGAGTTTGCTCAAACTCATATCCACTGAGTTGGTGATGCCATCCAACCATCTCATCCTCTGTTGCATCTCATCCTCTCCTGCCTTCAGTCTTTGCCAGCATCAAGGTCTTTTCCAATGAGTTGGGTCTTTGCATCAATTGGCCAAAGTATTGGAGCTTCAGCATCAGTCCTTCCAATGAATATTCAGTTTTTATTTCCTTTAGGATTGACTGGTTTGATCTCCTTGCAGCCCAAGGGACTCTCAAGAGTCTTCCCCAATTCCACAGTTCAAAAGCATCAGTTCTTTGGTGCCCAGCCTCCTTTATGATCTAACTCTCACATCCATACATGATGCTGGAAAGACTATAGCTTTCAGTATACAGACCTTAGTCAGCAAAGTGATGTCTCTGCTTTTAAATACTGTCTAAGTTTTTTATAGCTTTTCTTCCAAGGAGCAAGTGTCTTAATTTCATGGCTGTAGGCGTGCACAGTTCACATCTTTGTTGTTCAAGAATCAACTGTACATTCATTTTACATTTACTAAGGGAGAATGCTTTGGTAAAAACATGAGGAATTATAATTATGAGCTTTCTTACAATTTGAGGTCACAGTAGTTTTCCCCGTGGGAAGTCATCTCTAAAACTAAAAGAGGAATTTAGTTTAAAAATACGAATTAAGATGGAAATTCATTCTTCATGAAGGTCACCTACTCCTACCTTCATCATGAACAGTTTCTAATACTTACAGCACAGTCCATCTATGTTATTGCACAGATTGTCTGGCATGTCAGCATATACTTATTATATTCCACATAAACACTGAACTTCCAGAAGCAGACATTTTTATGATTACTCCAGTGATAGTTGACCTTTTGCCTTTCCTAAATGAAAAGTAGCTACTTTCTTAATATGTTAAACGTGGCTGACCCTTAATGAGCATTGTCTACCTGATAGACATACATCTATATGTCAGGTATACTATACAGTACAATAAATCAACATTAACACTATAATTTTTCAGAGAAATTTCAAAGAATTTTCAAAATCCTTGCACTGTGTTGTATTCCAGTCGTTAATTCAACAAGCTATGGAAAACAGTGCATTATGGTCTTTAGTTTCATTTACTCACGCAACCTCCGTATATTCTAAGTATCTAAGTATCATTAGCAACATATTAATAGAGTTTTATTTCAAGGTAATTTATCTATTGCTGTGTAACAGAGTCTCCTTCAGTCTAAATTAGGAAAATAAATGTAGGATGTTAGCTTATAAATTTACAGTGAACTCAGTATCACTTTGACTCTAAAGTTTCTTCCCAAGTATGAAGGAAATGCAAAGCCATGTTAGAACATGGAGTTTCATGCATTTTTGTGTTGAGCAATCTAAGAAACTTAAATTATTTATCATCTCAAATATTTCTCTTGAGGGAAAAGTAAAATCAACCCAACATATCACTGTTGTGTTAAACAAAATATGATACAGGATTAAGTACATTTTATAGAAGTTTACTCTTTTAAAGAAAAACACATTTCTCCAACATACAGGATAATGACATGCAGGTGTTTTTTCTAGCTGTTCAACTTTTACCTTTTAATAAATCTATTTTATGTCATTTCACTTGTAATTTTTGGCTTTGCTTTGTTTATTTAAAAGGCCATATAAATATAGTCATTCTTTTAGTACATGATGTTCCTCATAAGTGTTTTATTAAGCTAACTAATGAGTTCCAGCTTGCCTGATGCTGGATGCCTTAATTCTTAATGACCCTTGATAAGGGAAAATATACTTCTGTCTAAAATCTCTCTTTCTAATCAAAGCTGCAACCCTCTCATCAAAACATAAGGCAGATGCCAAATCTGATTAACAACTAGAAAGACTGTAGACCAAAAATTAATACAGGGCCCCAAATACCTAATTTTGCTGAGTTGTTTTAAAAGTTTTGAAGCATAATATAATTTATGAAAGAGAATATTTTGAAGATACTTTAATGTGGATTTTTAAAATAAATAATGATACACAAAATATATAAAACAACTTTTTGAATCTTTAACTCATTGATAATAAATCTCTGGTGCCTTATTACATTTGAATATTGGTATGAGTTATTTTGCTTTGATAGTAGCAAATTAGTACTGGCTTTTTCTTTAGTATAATGTAGAATTGTATTATTAGAAAGTGCCTTTCTAAAAAAATTGTGAAAGATTTGTCTGGAGTAAGCTACTCAGCCTATCTCTTAGCAAATGGGGGTGGCTTGAAGATCAGCCAGTTTAAAATCCTTTATAGATAAATACATCAATGGGTACTGTCATCTTTACATCAATGGCTTTCCAATAAATTATATTTAAAAAATAATTTTATACTTAAACGTTGTTGTTGTACAGTCACTCAGTCATGTCTGACACTGTCTTTCACTATCTCCTGGAGCTTGCTCAAACTTATGACCATTGAGTCGGTGATGCCATCCAACCATTTCTTCCTCTGTCTCCCACTTCGCCCCCTGCCCTCAATCTTTCCCAGCGTCAGGGTCTTTTCCATTGAGTCAGTTTTTTGTATCAGGTGGCCAAAGTATTGGAGCTTCAGCATCAGCCCTTCCAATGAATATTCACAGTTGATTGGTTTGATCTCCTTGCTGTCCAAGGGACTATCAAGAGTCTTTTCCAGCACCACAGATTAAAAGTAATTTGATTGCCGGGAGAAATATCAATAACCTCAGATATGCAGATGACACCACCCTTAAGGCAGAAAGTGAAGAGGAACTCAAAAGCCTCTTGATGAAAGTGAAAGTGGAGAGTGAAAAAGTTGGCTTAAAGCTCAACATTCAGAAAATGAAGATCATGGCATCCAGTCCCACCACTTCATGGGAAATAGATGGGGAAACAGTGGAAACAGCGTCAGACTTTATTTTTCTGGGCTCCAAAATCACTACAGATGTGACTGCAGCCATGAAGTTAAAAGACGCTTACTCCTTGGAAGGAAAGTTATGATCAACCTACATAGCATATTCAAAAGCAGAGACATTACTTTGCCAACAAAGGTCCGTCTAGTCAAGGCTATGGTTTTCCAGTGGTCATGTATGGATGTGAGAGTTGGACTGTGAAGAAGGCTGAGCCCCGAAGAATTGATGCTTTTGAACTGTGGTGTTGGAGAAGACTCTTGAGAGTCCCTTGGACTGCAAGAAGATCCAACCAGTCCATTCTGAAGGAGATCAGCCCTGGGATTTCTTTGGAGGGAATGATGCTGAAGCTGAAACTCCAGTACTTTGGCCATCTCATGTGAAGAGTTGACTCATTGGAAAAGACTCTGATGCTGGCAGGGATTGGGGGCAGGAGGAGAAGGGGATGACAGAGGATGAGATGGTTGGATGGCATCACAACTTGAGGGACCTGAGTTTGAGTGAACTCCGGGAGTTGGTGATGGACAGGGAGGCCTGGCGTGCTGCAATTCATGGGGTCGCAAATAGTCAGACACAACTGAGCGACTGAACTGAACCGCAGAAAAGTTTGTCTTTTACGAGGAAATACCTATATTTCACACGAGGAAGGGAGGAATCTGGTAAAGTTTTAGGTCAACTCTGTGTCTGAGGGGAGGAGGCAAAAAACACCAAGACATTCGTAAGTTAGAAGCAGAATTTCCACCTTGTTATTATAAGATTCTTCTTAGGAAAAAGTTAATAGTTGGATTTTACACTTCCTAAAATTAATCTCACTCTCTCTTTTTGCTAGTATGTTCAAGCATCTCTGAAGGAAACCGTTTAATGCGAGGCAATTCTATGAAACTGAATACATCAGAGCTTCAGTCTCAATTTTAATTACTATTTCTGAGCACCTAAACAAGGTACTTATTATTTTTGACGTCACATGTATTTTTGGTAAAATAGGGCAAAAATATTGGTTTGAATATGGTTTGAACTGGTTTGAATATGATGAAAAATTATTTAAAGGAGCTGGCACACATTCAGTTCAGTTCAGTCTCTCAGTCGTGTCCGACTCTTTGTGACCCCATGAATCACAGCACGCCAGGCCTCCCTGTCCATCACCAACTCCCAGAGTTCACTCAGACTCATGTCCATCGAGTCAGTGATGCCATGCAGCCATCTCATCCTCTGTCATCCCCTTCTCCTCCTGCCCCCAGTCCCTCCCAGCATCAGACTCTTTTCCAATGAGTCAATCTTCACATGAGGTGGCCAAAGTACTGGAGTTTCAGCATTCTGAAACATTCCCTCCAAAGAAATCCCAGGGCTGATCTCCTTCAGAATGGACTGGTTGGATCTTCTTGCAGTCCAAGGGACTCTCAAGAGTCTTCTCCAACACCACAGTTCAAAAGCATCGATTCTTCAGCACTCAGCCTTCTTCATAGTCCAACTCTCCGTACATGACCACTGGAAAACCATAGCCTTGACTAGACAGACCTTTGTTGGCAAAGTAATGTCTCTGCTTTTGAATATGCTATCTAGGTTGATCATAACTTTCCTTCCAAGGAGTAAGCGTCTTTTAACTTCATGGCTGCAGTCACCATCTGCAGTGATTTTGGAGCCCAAAAAATAAAGTCTGACACTGTTTCCACTGTTTCCCCATCTATTTTCCATGAGTGATGGGACCGGATGCCATGATGTTCGTTTTCTGAATGTTGAGCTTTAAGCCAACTTTTTCACTCTCCTCTTTCACCTTCATCAAGAGGCTTTTGAGTTCCTCTTCACTTTCTGCCATAAGGGTGGTGTCAACTGCACATCTGAGGTTATTGATATTTCTCCTGGCAATCTTGATTCCAGCTTGTGTTTCTTCCAGTCCAGCATTTCTCATGATGTACTCTGCATATAAGTTAAATAAGCAGGGTGACAATATACAGCCTTGACGCTGTATATT
>NW_011494919.1:884403-892566 GCF_000754665.1 Bison bison bison | reverse complement strand
AGTCCTGTGGCCACTGCTGAGTGTTCCAAATTTGCTGGCATATTGAGTGCAGCACTTTCAGAGCATCATCTTTCAGGGTTTGAAATAGCTCAACTGGAATTCCATCACCTCCACTAGCTTTGTTCGTAGTGATGCTTTCTAAGGCCAACTTGACTTCACATTCCGGGATGTCTGGCTCTAGGTGAATGATCACACATCGTGATTATCTGGGTCATGAAGATCTTTTTTGTACAGTTCTTCTGTGTATTCTTGCCACCTCTTCTTAATATCTTCTGCTTCTGTTAGGTCCCTACCATTTCTGTCCTTTATCGAGCCCATCTTTGCATGAAATGTTCCCTTGGTATCTCTAATTTTCTAGAAGAGATCTCTAGTCTTTCCCATTCTGTTGTTTTCCTCTATTTCTTTGCAGTGATCACTGCAGAAGGCTTTCTTATCTCTTCTTGCTATTCTTTGGAACTCTGCATTCAGATGCTTATATCTTTCCTTTTCTCCTTTGCTTTTCACTTCTCTTCTTTTTACAGCTATTTGTAAGGCCTCCCCAGACAGCCATTTTGCTTTTTTGCATTTCTTTTCCATGGGGATGGTCTTGATCCCCGTGTCCTAGACAATGTCACGAACCTCATTCCATAGTTCATCAGGCACTCTATCTATCAGATCTAGGCCCTTAAATCTATTTCTGACTTCCACTGTATTATAAGGGATTTGATTTAGGTCATACCTGAATGGTCTAGTGGTTTTCCCTACTTTCTTCAATTTCAGTCTGAATTTGGCAATAAGGAGTTCATGGTCTGAGCCACAGTCATTAGCACACATTAGGCATTCAGTTATTATTGCTTTCCAAAATTAATAAAAAGAGTATGTCTTATATCTTTGAAATTACTATACTCATCTAGTATCCTTCAAAAAATTATAAAAAATGTCTTAACTCTGTAGTGAGTATCTAATCTAATAATAAAAGTATCTTTAAAATAAATTTTTAAATTGATATGAAAGACTAAAAATTATCAAAAAGTCATTGATTCCTTGTACATGATTCCTGATTTTAAGAATAGAGTTTTAAAGTCCAAAAATAAAATGAATCCTTTGTTTTTACAAATATCCATGTTCTCCATGAATAAAATGTACTCAAAATACACTTTGTTTCAGAGATCAATATAGGTAGTATATCAGAGGAGAGGAAAAGAGAAATCTGTTAGTTCATGTGATTTCTAGCTGTCTAACAGTTCTTGCTTCAGTATGCTTAAAAAATAGTGTTTTATTGAAAAATTGGATACAGATGAATGTGCTTTTAGTAAAGTCCCTTTTTCTGTCGTCTGTTGCCTACTGTGATGTTTTAATGCAGTTTCCATTAATGAGAACTAACGTGAGCATCCTTATTTGTCGTGAGGTCCAATAATGTCATGTGTAACCTGTAGAGATTTCTGGAGTTATTTAATAAAAACTTTCTGAGTAAGTCAATGAAGAAAGAATTATTCCTTTTATATAGACTTGATTTTACAATATAACACAACATGATATAATACAAACATATCAAGGTATGTTTGCATATACAGGTTAGTAATTTAAAATTAAACAGAATAAGAAATACATGTTAATGATAACAGAAACAGTAAGTTGAGTATATTTGGAAAATTAATGTGTTTAATAGTAGTGAGTACTGAAAACTTCTACTGCTTGATATTTCCAGTGCTATATTCAAAATGATTATAGCAGTTTATAGAGCACATAAAGGTATGTATGATGCAGGATAAAATACATTATTTTAGAACTACCTCCACATTCTAGCTTATGGTTGGATGTAAAAATGTTTGCTGTAGGCCAGTTCAAAACAGTTCTCCATACCTGAATATTAATGCATAATGTTATCTTACCTTTGTTTGTATTCTGCAGTAAAGATAAAATATTTTAAACGCCTGGTTGACATAATAAATGAGAGTAAAGTTCAGTTAAATAGGTGGCAGCTCTCTGCTTTATTATAGATCAGCATAGATTAGAGGGCAAGAACCAAATTAAGAGACCTGAGGATAGAAATATGACTTTTAAAAAGATAAGACACCATGTTGAAATTTGTCATAGCATAATCTCTAATCAACATTATCTCTAAGTCAAAAATAATGCTGTAAAACATTCTACATACGTGTGTGACTTTTTACCTTCTCAGCATTTTTCTGTAGAGATTTCAGATGTACTGAATGTTACCGTAGACTCATCATTTCAAAAAGTGACAAAGTTTGATCAAGAAGGGTTTTAGAGTTACTAAGGAAATAGTGTATGTTTATCTAGGCATCCTCAAAATACTCCATCTCCCACAAAACAAAACAGAAAAGTGCTATAGAATGAAAGTGCAATTATATAGTTTAATTTGCAGAAGGAAAAAGCGGTTTTCCTAAATGTTTGAAAGGGAGAAAAGAAGTTCCCAAATGAAAGTAAATCTGTAAAAATACACCTGTGATAACTTCTGAAATATGTATTGATACATTTATATATGAATATTTTATGTATTTTGTATATTATACGTGTCAGAATCAGAATATGTCTCCTCAGACAAATATTGTAATCAGTCCACATACATCAATCCAGTGATTTTAATGGAACTAAGTGATGACAGAAAAATGACTGTGAATGTGCCCATGAGAGTGAAGAAAGAAAACAGACCATGCCTGTAAAAGTACATATTGATTCAGATTGGGTAAAGTGAATAAAAACGATCATGTACAGCTTAACAACTTGATTTAAGCACACTGGTCAAACTGGACTTGATAAATGGAGACAAAAGTAAATACCCAACACACTCCCACAGCTACTGTGCTATTCATGTGTTTGTATTCTAGGTGAATCGATAGTGCTGGAGAACAAACAGTCCATGTAGGCGTGAGAGGAATGGTGATTAGATCAGGCCAGTTGTGATTACTTGGAGGATGATGCCCTTTGTTCAGGAAGAGTACATCAAGGATAGGAAGAAGTAGGAAGGATGGATGGCTCAGATGTAAAGAATCCGCCTGCAATGCAAGACACCTGGATTTGACCCCTGGATTGGGGACATCCCCTGGAGAAGGGAATGACTACCCACTCCAGTATTCTTGCCTGGAGAATTCCATGAACAGAGAAGCCTGGCAGGCTACAGTTCTTGGGATCACAAAGAGTCAGACATAACTGACAACATGTTCACAAGAAAGGATAGGAATGGGGAAACACATCAAACAGGTGACTGAATGAACAAATGTAGTGTGTCCACACAATGGAGTCAACCTCTGTATTAATATTAAGAAGGATGAACTATTGGTATATACTATAAAATGCTTGATTTCAAAATAATTATGCTGAGTGAACTAAAACTTTGTACTATGTAATTCTATTTATATAAAGTGCTAAGAAATGCAAACTAACACATAATGACAGAAAGAAAATCAGTAGTTGTCTATGGATGGAGAATGGAGCAGAGAAGGAGGGGTTACAGAGGGACCCCCCTCAGTACATTTGATAGGTTTATTTTCTGATGGTGGTAGTAGTTTTAGGGATGTATGCTTGTTAAGGACTTCCCTGGTGTCTCAGACGGTAAAGAATTGGCCTGCAATGTGTGAGACCTGGGTTCAATCCCTTGGTTGGGAAGATCCTTTGGAGGAGAACATGGCAACCCACTCCAGTATTCTTGCCTGGAGAATCCCTGTGGATAGAGGAGCCTAGCAAGCTACAGTCCATGGGGTCACAAAGAGTCAGACATGACTGAGTGACTAAGCACATGCATGTTAAACTTATCCAAATGTACATTTAATTATGTGTAGTTTATTTTATGTCAACTGTGGTTTCCCAGGTGATGTTAGTGGTAAAGAACCGGCCTGCCAATGCAGGAGACATAAGAGACTCAGGTTCAGTCCAAGAGTCATGAAGATCCCCTGGAGGTAGGCATGGCAACCCACTCGAGTATTCTTGCTTGGAGAATCCCATGGATAGAGGAGCCTAACAGACTATGGTCCATAGGGTCACAAAGAGTCAGACATGACTAAAGAAACTTAGCATGCATGTGCTTCAATAAATCTGCTGCAATGCAGGAGACCCGACTCGATTCCTGGGTCAGAAGATCCCCCGGAGAAGAGATAGGCTACCCACTCCAGTATTCTTGGGCTTCCTTGATAGCTCAGATGATTAAGAATCCGCCTGTAATGCGAGGGATCTGCATTTGATCCCAGGGTTGGGAAGATCCCTTGGAGAAGGAAATGGCTACTCACTCCAGTATCCTGGCCTGGAGATTTCCATGGACAGAGGAGCCTGGCAGTCTACATTCCACGGGGTTGTAAAGAGTCAGACCACCCGAGCAACTTTCACTTTCCCTTCACTTCAATAAATAGGTTTAGAAAATATGACTTGCCAGTGCCATATTAACTAGGAATTCTTGAATCCCAGATGTGATTTTAAGATTTTCAAAATCACCTGAAGCAATCAATGTATTATTTAAATGTTGCCACTCTAAGTTGAGGATTAAAACTATGCATGGGGAAAAAAAAAAAAAGATTTTTGATGTTCTCATTCAAGTGTACTTTCTTCTCCCAGATTACCTGTCTCTGATTTTTTAAAAATTCCAACTTGCACAACAAAATGTATTGTTGAATTTTTTTTCTTTTTCCCTCACTACAACTTTTAAGAAAGTGCTTGCATGTGTATTTTCTTAACTAAACATTTATAACATTTTTCTCAAGTGACTCAGTTTTTTGTAGAAACCTAAGTCATTATGTATGTTTTTGTATATTTGTTTGATTTGGGTAGTTGACTGATTTTCTTTTAATATCTTCTGAGTCTACTTGACTTCATATTACATTTGCGATAGTGATAGAACTTTTAAGTGTTCATGAAAAAGAATTAACATTAATGGTTTGAAAAATAGTGTTTCCCAAGCTGGTCAAATATAAGCAATTCAGTAAGTTGGTGTCTTCTTTTTCCCTTCCTTCTTGTGTCCCAGCTGATCTATTTGTTCAAATGATGATTTCATTGATTACAGTGTGAGAGCCTTGTTTAATCTTTGGCTAGGTAAAGTAAAGGGAACATCTTTGCCTAACATAGTTTAAGTAATTTTTGCTCATTAATCAAGCCTTTGAATCAGTAGCCTTCTGTTTGGGGGCTACTTAGTTACTGTTCATATGTTTAATTTTTGTAAAGGGTGAACACTTTCTTTAAAGGGATTGTTTTAGTCTGTTCTGGCTGTAAAACAAAATACTCTTAAGTGACTTATATACAATAACATATTTCTCACAGTTGTGGAAGTTCAAGATCATGGCAGTGATAGACTTGATATCTGATGAGAGACTACTTCCTAGGCAGTCTTCTCCCTGTAACTTTACATGGCAGAAAGGACAAGGTAGCCTTCAAAATCTGCTTTTATAAGGGCACTAATCCCATTCCTGAGGGCTCCATCCTGATGACCTAATTACCTCTCAAAGTCCCCACCTCCTCATACACTGGGCATTAGGTTTTAATATATGAATTTTAAAGGGACACAAACACTCCATAGCAGGAATTATGCTTTGTTTCTTTTTAGGCACAAACACATACACACTCACATGCACACAACATATAGAATGCTATGTGTATAGGAAAGGCTTCTCAAATACTTTGGTAAGTAATTTTTAAGTCTTAGATAATTACTTATTTGTAAGTTAAAGTAATAACTTACAGTTCAAATAATATTGTATCAGTTACCCAAGAAAAATTGTGTGCCTAGCTATCACAGAATACATTATTATGTAGTTTCTTCATTTTGTGTGGGGAGAGTATGATGTGAGCTTGTGTATATTTGGAGGTGATAGGGAGATGTCACTGAAGCTGCTCTCACACAGCCTGAAGTGATGGATAAGCCTGTCCTTCTTGCCCTCTCTCCCCCACTTACATTGAAATATGGAGTGGTCCTGTAGTCAGCTTTTGTACTTTAATTGCTTTTGTGAAAGATGCAGTAACCTGTCCTCCTAGAAATCTGGCACCGTCGTTTTTTGATCAGCAGCTGTGTAGGCAAAGTTAATATAAATGGCTAGTGAACTTGGCAGACTCCCACCAAAACTATGATTCAGTCCCCATGGTTGCAGAGTTTCCCTTTTAGCAACACCTGAATAAGTATTATTAGGATTTTGAAAACAGTGAAACTAATTATAAAGTAACAAAATAACATCTGGAGTGAGTTACATATGGATATTTAACCAAGATATGTTTATAATGAAATCTTAACAATTGCACATAGCAATCAAGGCTATTTTCTCAGGATTTGTACTATCATTTAAAGAAAATTTGTGCTAATGTATCATTTTCAAAATCGTAATGAAATTCTCATACAAACGTAAAATTTGAATATATGCCAAAGATGTCATTTAACATTTTGAAAACCGAGAGGAAGTGTATAATGTTTAAGAATAGTTCAAAACAGAATGAAGAAATAGAGATTTATATATACTGGTCAGTTAAAGAAATGGTAAAATAAATGTGCTAAATAACAAAACTACTTCTTTCAAGGCAATATACAGAAGTACCTGACTTTATCTTTTATCCTGGACAGAAGTTATTATCTTCAAAATTATCAAAATTATCTTCATTGATCTCAATCATTTGCTTTCTTACTAGTTTTTGGTATGCTAACTTCAACTCTGAAATATACTTGATAGTTAAGTAGGGAGACCATGGTACACAAATCTTGAAAGTCATAATTCCTAAAGCAAATTGAGCTATTAGAATGACTTCTACTCAGCAAAGACATAATGAATTCTTTTACCTATTTCCAAACCGGGGGTTGTTTTTCATGACACTGGTTACAGCCACAGCCTCAGTCTGGATCAGGGTCTCCAGGCTCAGATTTCACCTTTGCCCTCATCACTCTGGTCTTCTGCTTTCTCTCTACCGAATGCTGGTAGAAGCAAGTTCTGGGTAAGGCTTATACCTTAATTGCTGCTACCATTGGAATTTTTCATTAGTTATTGGTCTTTTAAAAAAAATGTCATTATGAATTGCATTATACTATTGGAAGCAAGAGCCCTCTCTGTCTAGTGGAAATAATACATATCTTTTTCTCTCAACATTTATTGAATACTTTCTATATGCTAAGTGCTATTTGTATATTATCCTACTTTCTGTTGATTGCATTAACAGCTTTATAATCAGAATAATTTAATGAATCAGAATCTCTATTTTTCAGATAATAAAAACAAAGGAAAAGGGAGGGGGACTACTTTGCCAACGATAAGAGATTTAGTAAGTGATGGAATGTAGTAAGATTTGATTATAATTCTGCAAGACTGAAGTCTAGGTGTTCTATTAGGACAATAATTATTGCAGCAAATGACATTAATTTATTCTGCTTCAGTTTTCCTGCCAGTCACTTCTATCTTGACTAGTCTTTAGTTCCTTCCTAAAATTTTTATTTTTCTGTTTACTTCACTAAGCACAGGTATGAGGACATGTGTTCATACAGCAGTCTGCCTTCAGGCTGTATGGCCAGGAAGCAATGCCCCTTTCTAACTATAAACATTTCATTTTTGCCTACATGGTGACCCTGGCTGCAGTAGCCAGTGTGACCTCATATATGTATTAGCTTTATTCTTTACATCCTGTCTCTTCTGTCTTTAGCTTGGGTTAATCTGTTTCAGTGTTTCCTATGTTCATGATGCTCTGAGGATTAATGCTTATCCTGGTTTGGTGATTTTTAGTCTCTTTACAAAGTCCTGTTCATAATAATTTACTTCAGGAACCTAAACCCATTTCACTATTTTTGCCTTTGCTTTCTTCAAATCATTAGCTTTGGTTCCCAGCTGATATTAAAGAACCAAATGTCTAAGCTTTATTTACAATGTTCTTGCTAAATTCAGATTCACTGCTGTACCATCAGAACAACTCAGTTTCTCTTGTAAAACACTTTCCAGCCTAAAATTAACTCCTGTGTTTCGTGCTGTGTATAACACGTGCTTATGTTACCATTTTATACATTGGAGGAAATTATACGTGTCCAGTTCAGAAAATTATTATGCTTTCTTAAATATTCTGAAAGTTAAGATTTCCCAGATAATCAGCATTAAAGCTATCAAAGTAAGGACTGCCTTGATTGTAGGTCAAGAGGACAAGATCAGGAAAAATGGAGTATTTGCCACAGCAGAGCAGAGTGAATAATCTGTGCACCTCCCAGTAACAAGAGCT
>NW_011494919.1:866106-884303 GCF_000754665.1 Bison bison bison | reverse complement strand
CTAGTGAAGATCCAAGCCCACATTCATATTGAACTCTACTATCAGTATTATTATTTTTGTGAACCACAGACATAATCATGCTTGCTCTAATTTTAAAAGCTTACAGATGGCTTCTCAATTTCTTACAGAACAAAGTCAAAACTCTTTGCTGTGATACTCAAGAACCCTTCATTTTCTCCCCAGATTTTGTTCCTTCCATCATTTCTGGTTAAGTTTCTTATGACTAAATCCCTCACTTTCCATTGAAAGTCCAAGCCACTTAAAAGGCAGCTTCCTATGCCTGGAAGATTCTTCCATCTTGTCTTCACCGAGTCAAGTTTTAACTCATATTGGAAGTGTAACATAGCCCTCTCTGAAGCTTTTCCTAGCTAATCCTGACCCCTCCTTGAAAAGTGTTTTGCATAATTTTTATTGCCTTGCCTAGAGGCAGAAAGAGCTTTGTGTATACCTCTTATGGCTACTGTGATTCATCTAATTATTAACAAGTCATCCTTATTATAATGAAAACCCCTGGAGAGTAGAGAATGTCTCTTTTTCTCTTTGTATTTCTGGGAGTGTGCACACACCTGGCATATAATAGATCTTGAGTCTATATTTGTGGAAGGAGTAGGTGAAAGTCTGGGAATGTTGTGCAGTGATTTTCCTGGTAGGCAAAAGGAAGACAGCCACAGAAGAATCTGGGAGATTACAAAATACAGATGAACAACCTGGTAGGAAGTTCTCAAAAGGGAAATAACAGATACTTAAAAAAAAAAAGAGGGACAAAGATATGGGATCTGGGGATATTAGACCATTGGCATATTCTTAAGAGAGCAAGTAAAATAAGTAGAAATCTTGTTGTTTAGTCACTAAGTCATATCTAACTCTTGAGACTCCATGAACAGTAGGCCGCCAGGCTCCTCTGTCCATGGGATTTCCCAGGCAAAATTACTGGAGTGGGTTGCCATATCCTTTTCTAAGAGAACAAATAAAACAAGCGGACATCTTAGGCCCAAGTAAATGGGAATTTTAGGAGAAACATAAAGCAAGGCCTTTATCAGACAGGAATGAGAGTGACCATGTTACTGAAAGTAGACTGTAAGGTAAGAGTTGTTTATTTGAAAAGAACCAGGGTAGATTTTGCACATGACACAAGTAACAAGGTACCAAAGACTTAGCTCCTGAAACTACCAGGACCAGACTTATACCAGGGTGTCTACAGGTAGCCAAATGCATTCATATCTTCATTTTCTTCATTTCCTTCCATGAGAAGGAAAATAGGATTAATCAAAAGGCTTGTCAGTTTCCACACAACAAGGAGTTTCTTTAGGTTCTGGACTCCTACCTATTTAAAATGCTCTGGTCCTGGTTGGGTTTCCTACTAGTCATCACTTTTGGGTGATGCTTATTACTATTAGTTTTAATCCATACTGGATTCTATACATAGGAACTTGCAACCAATGATTTGGTATTTTAAGGGGGTTGGACCAAGTTCTGCCAGGTTCAACCACTTAGGATTCTGTGCTCCAACCTACATTTATGACTTGAGATCCTGTTTCTAAGAAGTTAAGGGCATGGAACGTTCAGGGAGTCTAAGAGGTTCTGAGTTTCCTTCTACTGAATGTGTTTAAAGAAGTAAGTTGGCTATCTCAGCATTCTGGGTTATCATCAATTTCTGATTCCCCTGTAAAAACAGAATTCAAACAGTATAAAAGTAGGGGAGGAAATTGTTCTTCTAGCTGTGTTTATTTATTCATTTTAATTCAAGGAGTTTATTGAACTTAAAATATTGGGCTTAGAAAAGGCCAAAAGACTATGGCTGTGGTAGTCTATTAATAGTGGCCAAAAAGACAGTAGAAAGCAGCCACAGTCTTCTGGGTTGATGAGCAGTAATCAAAGGAGGATATAAATTGTGGAGATGCCTCAGTGAGGGGCCTTCACTCCAGCTAGACAAATTGCCTCCTGAATAATTGTTCTGGAGTAGAAGAGGCTTTGATGTTATTAATTTCCCTATTTACAAAAGAGAACCAGTTATGAGACTATTAAGTTGTAGAAAAAAAGCTCTTTCCTTTTTCTCACACATCCATGCCTCAAGCCAATTTTTCCTAATTAGTCAGATGGAAAACTAATGGAGTTGTTGGAAGGCTGATTGAGTACTTAGCAGCTCAGCAAAAACATAAATCACCATTTGGAAATAAGAGATGTGTTGAGCAATGCAATGGGTGGGTATGCTGAGATGGTGCAAGTTCCAGCTCCAAGGGAAATTTCACAGTAACTTTTGTCCCAGTTATGTCTCCTTTCCTTGTTGACTAAAGGAGACTGCCAGGGATGGAGGAATTAGCTCCATGTATCTCTCCAAGTTCCTGAAACTCAATTCTTACTGAGGATATACAAACACCAGGTCCTGATGTAAGTCAGAAGTGAAATAATTTTTTGCAGAAGACTGACTCTTCATTCACTATTCAGTTCATTCATCCATCAAACAAGCAGTTTCCGTGTATATTTTAATCCTTTGTATGCAAATTTTTAAAAAGATGTGTGTGAGTTCATTTTTATGAAAATTATCAGAAACACTAAAATATTTTTAGTGTTGTTTTCCTGGCCCAGAGAGAGTAGAAATCAGAAGGTGAAGGACTTTTCATTTAAACTCCCTCTAAAATGTTTGAGTTCAGTAACCAAGTATTTAACTTTTTATTTTAAAATAATTCTGTTTGTTAGATATATTCCCTATTTCCCCAGAGAAGAAGCCAGAGGAAGAGAGACCATGTCTCCTAGGAAAGGGTATCCTTGGCCATTCTTGTATAGAAGACACAGCTCCTAATTTGGGGGTGAGACACAGCCGAGCCTTCGGGGAGAACTGCTGTTACACTCCTTGGTCAACAGTGACCCACCAAGAAGCCCTTGCTCCTTCCCTCCTTCAGTTCAGCTCAGGCAGTCAGTCATGTCTGACTCTTTGTGACCCTACGGACTGTAGCACGCCAGGCTTCCCTGTCTATCACCAACTCCTGGAGCTTGCTCAAACTCATGTCCATCAAGTCAGAGATGCCCTCCGACCATCTCATCCTCTCTCGTCCCCTTCTCCTCCTGCCTGCAGTCTTGCCCAGCCTCAGGGTCTTTTGCAGTGAGTCAGTTCGCATCAGATGGCCAGAGTATTGGACTTTCAGCTTCAGCATCCTGTGCAGGTTCAGCATCCTTTCCTTAACAGTAATAATAATATAATTCATCATTTTTGTTTACAAAGTTGATTGATTCTAAATAAAAACAGCAGGAAGTTCTTTTCTATCCTTAGAATTTAGGGTCACTTAAATTATAATTAACTTTCATTGCTCCCATCATTTTAAAATCATCTTAGGCAATTTAACAAAGAAGTCCAAATAGATTTTTAGAACATTCTAATAAGGCAGTTTCACGTGTTGAATATTTAATTGCCTATGTATTATTGCAGCTCATTCTTCAGTGAAGCCTAAGTGAATAATTTCTTCAATGATCCAGGCTGTCCCTCTTCCTTTTTCCCTCAGTCTTTAAGTGCACAGGAGTACACCCTAAACTCAGTGAGGCAGAAAACAAAGGCAAAATATATTTTAAAGCGTAATTATTACTAACTGCAGTTTAGATCTTCTCAAAATGAATAAAATCTGCAAGTTTAAGCTATTTCCTCTCATCTGTTTCCTCTCTTTGTCTTTGGATCCTTTGTCAAATAATGAGAAGTTGATGAATGATGAAATTTGAAGTTTCACTAACGAGAAGACTAAATTGAAAATTAGTTTGCTCAGTTTTTATATTCACAATAATGTTAATTATAAAGCAAAATGGCAGTGACTGAGCTATCTGGTTGAAATAAGGACACAGTAACACACTGGCTGGGTTGATGAGGAAGATTTTCAAATTGCCTCACTTCCACTAATCCAAGTGTAAATATTCAGCTTGAGATAAATTCCAAAAAATGATTAAAGTATATTATTTTTCGCTGAATGCTGAGCTGAAATATATAATATGAAATAAAAGAAAACATTATCAGTATATCAAACTTTTGCTCATCTAAAAAGCAGTCTTAGTTAAACCAGTTCACCAAACCATTACAATTTTTATTAGAAATGAGTATTTATGTGCTTACTAAGATGTACCCAGTAGGGGAGTCTTTATGATTTTCAATTCAATAGCAGCAGTAAGAAAAATTGCAGTACTGATTTAAACTTCCATTACTAAGCAAAGTAAGAAGTAGTTTCCATTTTCAATAGTACAAACACAACTGAGTATATAAACTATAATTAGAGGCACATGTGCAAATTCACCTTTTTATAGCACTAAACATCTTTGAGCTTGAGCTATTTCTTAAAAAGATAGTTACTAATATCATCAACTCCCACCACCCCCCAGTGCTGCCTCACCCCCATGGTGAACATTCTTAAATGATTCCTTTTTTTATGACGACTGATATCCTTCAACTTCATCACCAGTGCATTTTCACAAATTGTGATGGGATGTATCTGAAGCTGACTTTTGAAAGATAGTACTTCTTAATGGGACTTAATGTTTATTCTTAAGAATAAACATGCTGAGGATATTGTTTGATAGCTTCTGCATTGTTTTTCTCTCTTCTTTACCTGTAAGTGGTTTTTTAGCAGTGAGGGATAAAGATGATTGACAGACAATGAATAATGTTAATAGTATGAGCTTTGAAATCATGGAGAATCTGTGCCCATCACAGCTTCATTTACTCCTGGAATGACTTGACAATTCACTTGTGTAATTGCCTTGATCTTCAGTTTTCTCAATTATAAAATAAGAATTATAACGTCAATGTTGTGAGGAATAAGCAATCAACATATTAATATTATAATCATTGCAATTTAATTTGAAACAGATCATGCATTTTATTTTAGAAAATAGGAGAAAATCTCATTGTCCAAGAAAATAGCTGTTTATGACTCCTTTTTAAGTTGAATTAACCTCAGTTTTTTAAATATATCCAATCTAGATTTTTCTATGTATGTGAGATCAAATATCCTTAGAGTACTATCAAGTCCATGTTTATAGATAATTGGTTAGTTAAAACAGCATTTAGTTCATTAGTAACTGGAAAATGGATATAAGCATGGTAGACGTCTAGTTAATGTTATACAGCATGTGTCTCTGAATATGTCTCCTATCTTCATGAAATAAACTGAATAAATGTTGCACAAAATCCTTAATGGTTCTTTAAATTTTTCTGGTTTAATGTTGCTGACTACTCAAATATATATGGTCTTTTCATTTGAAATTTTTGAAGCAAACATTTAAAAATAGAAAATAATTTCCCGATCTTAACCTATTAGAGGTATAATAAAACATTCTGCCCTGCAGGACCATTTTTAATCACTAGCAAGGCAAACTGAGAAATACTGGAAACAGAAGATGTTAGAGACAATCTCTTATTTATACACATATGTCATATATTCACTTCTATACAGCATTTGTCTTTTGAATAGAAGTATTTTGAGATGTATATTGTCACCCTGCTTATTTAACTTCTATGCAGAGTACATCATGAGAAACGCTGGGCTGGAAGAAGCACAAACTGGAATCAAGATTGGATATATTTAAAAAATTGAGGTTGTACATTTGAGATGCACAGTTTCCAAAGGTGCTACAAACGTGTTATTTAAAAAATTTAACATAATCAGGTATTTGTTTCTACTGATCTTCCAGAAGGCATTAAAGGACAGTGAAAGCAAGGTATTCTTATTATTATAACAATTTTGTTTAAAACAAATGCTATTTTCTAGTAATTTATGCTTATTAGGTAGCTTAATTTTATGTCTGTATTTTTGCAATGAGTTTAAATGTATTTATGATGCTAAATGCACACACACACACAAATATATCTGCAGAAATGTTTATTTTTTTGTAATAGGCCGTAAGTATGCAGAGCGTTTGTACCTATGAACAAAAATACGAGGACAAGTACTTTAGTCAGGTGTTTACTTCTTGAAGCAAGTGTTTATTTTTGTCATTTTTCCATATTTCAGCAAAAATAAACTCAGGATAGAAATTAAGTATCAAAAAATAGAAAACAGCTAATAATATCTTAGTATTTAATGTTGAAGAGATGAAATTTGGGCTTATTAATGTCAATCAGGAAATATTGAGATATAATATATTCCCATAATAAATTTATATGCAAATAATTTTTACTTCCAAGGAAGCAGTGATGGCATATAATTATGAAAACAGGTCGAATTTGGGAAAGAAGCTTTTTGTTTAATGACAACGTTCATAATCCAAGCCAAAATTGAATATTAAGCAAGTAGATACGATCAAATCTCAGTATCTATCCCCAGTTTCTGAAATATGACTGAACCTACATTTTAAGTATTTTAAATATTTTTAACACTAAATGCTTATTATTTAGTTACAGAGAAAATAATCTTTGATTTCCCTTAAAAAACTTTATTTTCAAACAATTTTCTAATATTTTAAAAAATGTAATTTTGATTCCTTACTCTTTGAAAGGGCCAGACGTGAAACTGTTAAGGGATGATATGTAAGATCACCCACATGGGTGTACTGAAAAATTAAAAAAAAAAGCAAAACTTTATTATGGCTCTTATAAAAGCCTAAATATTTGATTTTTACTCCCAAGAGTTATAAAACTCAATTTGACTCTAAGGGATAAAAGTAATGAAAAAACTTTTCTTATGGTTCGTTTAATTCAGCATTTAGTTTCATCAGATAAGCCAACAGGTTGTAAAATATAAAAATATCATCTGAGGAACGTCATCGTGTCAAAATACACTGAAGAGCAAAAGTTGTGATCATTTGCTTGTTCAAAAATTTTGTTGACTTGCCGTACTCCTTAGATTTTAGACTGATATTTTAATTAGAGATATATTTTAAGAATTATATGGGAAAATAGTGAAAATAGTAATTCACTTATAGTCTAATTTCAAGAAAGTTTGAATAAAAAGAAATGTTTACCTTCTCAAGCAAATGCAATATTAGATGAAATATTTAGCTAAATGCAAAATTATAAGCATCATAATTTGTTCTGATTATATTCTTAGTAAAAAGGACTTTCCAGGGCTTTACTATTTCACAATAAATTTTATCTTAGCAAGTATTTATGGAGGAAATAAATTTAGGCTTAATCTCTAAAGGCACATTGCTGAATCAGATATTGGTATCACCTTGTAAACATTTGATATTTATGGAATACACTTTTTTACTGTTTAAGATCATACAAGAAAGTGTCATAGTAATCAAATCACAAGATTAAAAGAACTATTAGTATTTATATTAAAGTGTTGTGAATATTTTATGAATTTGTTTTATTGCAAAAAAAATATCGACCTAGAAGAAGCAGAAGATATTAAGAAGAGATGGCAAGAATACACAGAAGAACTATACACAAAAGATCTTCATGACCCAGATAATCACGATGGTATGATCACTCACCTAGATCCAGACATCCTGGAATATTAAGTCAAGTGGGCCTTAGGAAATACCACTATGAATAAAGCTAGTGGAGGTGATGGAATTCCAGTTGAGCTATTTCAAGTCCTGGAAGATGATACTGTGAAAGTGCTCCACTCAATATGTCAGCAAATTTGGAAAACAGCAGTGGCCACAGGACTGGACAAAGTTGGTTTTCGTTCCAATCCCAAAGAAAGGCAATGCCAAAGAATGCTTGATAGTCCCTTGGACTACAAGAAGATCCAACCAGTCCATCCTAAAAGGGATCAGTCCTGGGTGTTCCTTGGAAGGACTGATGTTGAAGCTGAAACTCTAATACTTTGGCCACATGATGCGAAGAACTGACTCATTTGAAAAGACCCTGATGCTGGGAAGGATTGAAGATGAGTGGAAAAGGGGATAACAGAGGATAAGATGGTTGGAGGGCATCACCTACTCAATGGGCATGAGTTTGAGTGAACTCCGGGAGTTAGTGATGGACAGGGAGGCCTGGTGTGCTGCACTCCACGGAGTCGCAAAGAGTCGGACACAACTGAGTGACTGAATTGAACAGAAAAAATATATTTTCAAATCTTCTTCATAAATGCCTTGATGACATAATTAAGAGTTGATGTACTGATTTCATAGGTTAAAGTTTATATAAAAATAAAATTTCAGTAATTACAAATGACATAACTTCCTGCCAAATAAAACCCTATTAATAATTTTTAAAATATTGTAATTTTGAGTATAATAAAGTGTTATAAGTATTTAGAAAGCATCTATTGAGGGGGGAATTTAATCAGCAAAATGAAGTACAAAGACAAAAGTTATGGTTATGAAAGCAGAGGCACATTGTGGTGGGTGTGGTAGAGAGAAATCACTTGTGTAGTACAAGGATGTTTATAAATTGTCTTGCTTTCATCCTAAAATTTCTACTTTTAACCTTTGGCTTGATATCTTGATTTCTCAATTCCCTAATATCTTATCATGAATTATTTTAGAATTTTCTGGAAACTCTCATCACCTCTAATTGTTTGACTCTTAAAAGCTCTGACCTCTTACATTTGCAGCTTCTTGCTCAACTCTGCCCTCTTCAATTGCCATGTTGTCCATTGCTTGTAACTCTAATTTTCTATTTTTATTTTATATTCTGTAGCTTGGTGTTCCCACCCATGTTTAATTAATCATCAGTTCCTATTGATTGCTCATCAGTAACTGATTCTCCCCTGGAACATTGCAATAGCCTCCTAACTAGTTTCTCTGTACCCACTATTGGTAAATATTACTAATAACGATGCCAAATGATGCCTTACCTATGTGAGTATACTGCTGAAGACTCTGCCATTTCTTCTCATTGCTTTTATGTGAAATTTCTAAGTCCTAACAAATGGAAAGTTTGTCACCACTTTGTTACTCCAGCTTAGTTAAGTATTCAGACATCATTTTCAGGGAATTTTTTTAAGCCAATGAGTGGTTTTTGTTATCATATTGCTTTACACACATTTTTTGTACTTCACTTTCATATATTACAACAATTAGTGTATCATTTTCTCATTCCATCTAGAACACAATATTTATATATTGAATATTTTAATTAAAAATTTAATAGCTAATATATGAAAGAGTATCATGTTGAGATATGAAGTTCACAACAGCTATTTGTTTTCTGTTTCGTTTAACAAGGAGCCAGTATTTGTCTGATTTCTTAGTTATGAGATAGGTCTGGTGGTGTCTGTTTCTCAGATTGTCAGAAAGTAGTGGGTGTTGAAACACCACTTAGACACTTACTGCAAAGTGATACTTTACCATCAGTTAGATCAATATGTCTGTGCCTACATCCCAGGAGCCAAGGAGAGCAGGAAATTGTTAATTACTGATAGAATTTGGAAGACCAAGTTCAGTTGCCCTGTATTATGAGAAAGAAAAGTGCTTTCACTTTGATTTTGTGGTTGTGCTAATATTCTTGTCCTTAAACTACTTTTATTTTGCTTCTCTCTGAAATGAAACTGTAATCATGCTGTTACTTTGTTTTTCTTAAGGCTGCTTTATTTCATTTCCTGCATACTCAGATTCTACCGCTTTTGACGAACTAGGCAAACAAGTCTATTTTGAAATGAGTCAGAAATGTACTGAAACATAATGATATTCCTTCAATTTTTAAATGAACCCATCTTAGCATGATTTTGTAAAATTAACATTTCAATAGCTTCCTCCTAACACAGACCACATTTCAATCAAACACACCTAGTATTCGCAAAATCAGTTTCAAATTTTGAACTAAGCAGCATAGCATTCATCATTAAATTACCTAAATGAAATGTGGCATAGTTTTATATTCTGCCAAAATGTGTTCTAAATAAAATATTTTATCATTTAATTCCTATTCATGTAATTTTACTGGATATATATTTTCTGTTCCCATTTTCTCTAATCTATTGTCTAGGCGTATAAAAAGAGTTGAAGCTGACAACAACGACAAGCCCAATCTCACGTTCAAAAGGCAAAAAATGAAGGGCTGTCTAAAAGATAAGGGTGAATAAGAATGCTTTCCTAAAATGATCAGATAGACATACTATTCATGTGACAAATAGCGAAAATCAGTTTTAAAAGGTTACTTTACTTCTCTAAACAAATGTTTCACAGCGTAAAACACCCCTGACCCATAATTTTTCAGATATCTAAGTTGTCTTTTCAAAAATTTCACTTAACCCTATTCCAGGAGCCTATCTGTTTTAATAAATATATTAATATAATGTATACCTGTGGTCGATTCATTTTGATATTTGGCAAAACTAATACAATTTTGTAAAGTTTAAAAATAAAATAAAATTGTAGTTGAAAAAAAATAAAAATATAGCAGTTAGGGGTTCATTGTGTGTTCTTAAAAATTCTAAAGATTTCTCCCCTTTTATGGTTTCCTCTGTCTCTTTAAATTAACAGTTAATCTTTTTGCTGCCTTTTAGAAAATGAGAAACAATTGACATATAACTACATTAATTTCAGATATATATCATAATGATTCTATATGTGTGTAGTGAAATGAACACTACAATATGGCTGTTGTTGTTTTTCAGTTTCTAAGTCGTGTCTGACTCTGCAACCCCATGAACTGCAGGATGCCAGGCTTCCTTGTGCTTCACCATCTCCCAGAGTTTGCTCAGAATTATGTCCATTTAGTCAGTGATGCCATCCAGCCATCTCATCCTCTGCCACACCCTTCTGCTACTGCCCTTAGTCTTCTCCAGCACCAGGGTCTTTTCCAGTGAATCTGCTCTTCACATCAGGTGGCCAAAGTATTGGAGTTTCAGTTCAGAATCAGTCCTTCCAATGAATATTCCCAGGGTTGATTTCCTTTAGGATTGACTAGTTTGAATTTTCTTGAAGTCCAAGGGACTCTCGAGTCTTCTCCAGCACGACAGTTTGAAAGCATCAGTCCCTTGCTGCTCAGCCTTCTTTATGATCCAACTCTCACATCCATGTATGACTACTGGAAAAATTGTAGCTTTGACTAGATGGACCTTTGTCAGGAAAGTAATCTTTCTGCTTTTTAATACATTATCTAGTTTTGTCATAGCTTTCCTTCCAAGGAGCAGTGTCTTTTAATATGGCTAGTTTGCATTTTTCATCACACACATACAAATTTTACTCTTATAAGAACATTTAAAATTTACTCTGTCAACTTCCAATATAGAATATAGTGCTGCAGTTACCATGCTGTATATCCCTGTGACTTATTGTATAACTGACTACGTTATGACCACTTTCACCCATCTCCCACCCCCACTTGCCATCTCTACAACCGCCAATCAATCTTTTCTCTGTAACTATGAGTTTGCTTTTGTTTTAAGATTTCACATATAAATGAAATCATACAGTATTTATCCCTCTCTGACTTACTGTACTTAGCATAATGCCCTCAAGAAAAGACAGAGGAACCAGAGATCAAATTGCCAATATCTGGTGGATCATCGAAAAAGCACGAGAGTTCCAGAAAAACATCTACTTCTGCTTTATTGATTACGCCAAAGCCTTTGACTGTGTGGATCACAACAAACTGTGGAAAAATCTTAAAGAGATGGAAATACCAGTCCACCTGACCTGCCTCCTGAGAAATCTGTATGCAGGTCAAGAAGCAACAGTTAGAACTGTACATGGAACAACAAACTGGTTCCAAATTGGGAAAGGGGTACTTCAAGGATGTATATTGTCACCCTGCTTATTTAAATTATAAGCAGAGTACATCATGTGAAATGCCAGGCTGGATGAAGCTCAAGCTGGAATCAAGATTGTTAGGAGAAATACCAATAAGCTCAGATGTGCAGATGATACCACCCTTATGGCAGAAAGTGAAGAACTAAAGAGCTTCTTGATGAAAGGGAAAGAGGAGAGTGAAAAAGTTGGCTTAAAACTCAACATTCAGATAACTAAGATCATGGCATCTGGTCCCATCACTTCATGGCAAATAGATGGGGAAACAATGGAAACAGTGAGAGAGTTTGTTTTCTTGGGTTCCAAAATCACTGACTTTGGAGTCAGTGATTTCATGACAGCAGCCATGAAATTAAAAGACCCTTGCTCCTTGGAAGAAAAGTTATGACCAACCTAGACAGCTTATTAAAAAGCAGAGACATTACTTTGCCAACAAAGGTCCATCTAGTCAAGGCTATGGTTTTTCCTGTAGTCACGTATGGATGTGAGGGTTGGACTAAAGAAAGCTGAGCGCTGAAAAATTGATACTTTTGAACTGTGGTGTGGAGAAGACTCTCTAGAGTCGCTTGGACTGCAAGAAGATCCAACCAGTACATCCTAAAGGAGATCAGTCCTGGGTGTTCATTGGAAGGAGTGATGTTGAAGCTGAAACTCCAATACTTTGGCCACCTGATGCAAAGAACTGACTCATTTGAAAAGACCCTGATGCTGGGAAAGATTGAGGGCAGGAGGAGAAGGGGACAACAGAGGATGAGATGGTTGAATGGCATCGCCTTCTCGATGGACATGAGTTTGAGTAAGCTCCTGGAGTTGGTGATGGACAAGGAAGCCTGGCGCGCTGCAGCCCATGGATTCTCAAAGAGATGGACATGACTGAACGACTGAACTGAACTGCCTGAATATTTCATTTTATGTATACATACCATACATTCTTTATACATGCATCAATTGATGGGCATTTAGATTGCTTCCAGGTCTTGACTATTATAAATAATGTTATAATGAACATGGGGTGCATATAGTTCTTCAAATAAGTTATTGGTTTTCTTTGAATAAATACCTGTCAGTGGTGGTCTCTATCAAATGATAGCTCTATTTTTAATTTTTTGAGGAACCTTCATACTGTTTTCCATAGTGAGTATACCAATTTATATTCCTATCAACAGTGCACAAGTGTTTATTTTCCCCCCACATCTTCACCAACACTTAATTTTTTGTCTTTTTGATAAGAGCTATTCTGTGTGAGGTGGTATCATATTGTGATTTTTATTTCCATTCCCCTTATGATTAGTGATGTTCAATACTTTCCTCTTGTGCCCGTTCACCATTCATATGTATTCTTTGGTGGAATGTCTGTTTAGCTCCTTTGGCAATTTTTTAATCAAATTTTTTTCCATTGTGTTACATGAGTTCCTTGTGTATTTTGGATACTAACCTCTTATCAGATGTGATTTGCAAATATTTCTCTGATTTGGTAGGCTGCCTTTTCATTTTGTTGATGGTCTCTTTTGCTTTTTAGTTTAATGTTGTCCTGTTTGTTTTTGCCGTTGTTGCCTTTGCCTTTGATGTCATATTCAGAAAAACCACTTTCAGGACCAGAATCAGGGAGCTTATTACTTTATGTTTTCTTTTGGGAGTTGTAGTTTTAGGTTTAATGTTCAAGTTTTTAATCCATCTTGAGTTGATTTTTGTGTACAGTATAAGATAGTGATCCGGTTTTATTCTTTTGTGTGTAGCTGTCCTGTTTTCTCAAAACCATTTTTTGAAGAGACTTTTCCCATCCCTATTTCATTTTCTTGGCCGCTTTCTCATAAATTAATTAGCATATATGTATGAGTTTGTTTCTAAACTCTCTATTTTGTTCAGTTGATATATGTTTAGCTGCCAATATCATACTGTATTGATTACTATCGTTTTGTAACATAATTTAAAATCAGGTAGCATGATTTCAGCTTTGTTCTTAAGATTGCTTTGGCTATTCAGGGTCTTTTATTTTTTCATATAAATTTTATAATTGTTTTTTTTATGTTAAAAGTTAGAATTTTTATTAGAATTGCATTGAATCTGTACATTGCTTAGGATAGTATGGACATTTTAACAGTGTCAATTCTTCCAGTCTGTTGGCATGAAATATTGTTCCTTTATTTGTATCTCTCATCAGTGTCTTAAAATTTTCAGTGTAAAGGTCTTTCACTCCTTGGTTATATTTATTCCTAACTAATTTATTCTTTTTGACACAATTTTAAATGATAGTTTAAAAAAAATTCTCTTTTAGGTAGTTGATTCTTAACTGATAATAGACATATTTGTTTAGATAAGAAATAAAAGACAAAATGGTACAAATAAAATGGTGGCTAATAGCTACACACAAAGTGGAGATTTTAATGATATCATGAAACTAGTATTAACTGAACTGATACCAATATTTTAAAATTATGAAAAATGGTACATTTCTTAAAATAACATAATTTATCAGAACTGATTTGTATTTACTCCCTCAGAGTAAATTTATTTAAAATCTAGAACATATTAAATGTTAAAATATTAGAAGCAGTCCTTTAAAAGCAAAAGAAAGTTAATCAACTGTCACCATTTCTATTCAACAAGGTTTTGGAGTTCCTACCCCAGTTAATTAAAAAAAAAAATAATTACAAGATAAAGTAAATTAGAAATGCAATTGACTTTTCTATATGATGTTATCATCTGCATAGAAAACACAAAATAATTCACCTATAAATTGTTTGATATAATAGAAGATTTGAAAAGGTACAAGTAAATGGTGTTATATAAAGAATTTTAAATATGGAAAAGCCCATTGCATTTCTATAAAAGCAGGAAACTGACAAGTTTAATTAAAGAAGAAAACATTTAAACTTGTATAAGATGACATCAAGTATTTCAGAATGTGTGGGTAGGCATGTTAAGTCACTTCAGTCGTGTCCGACTCTGTGCTCCCTGGTGGACTGTAACCCATTATGCTCCTCTGTCCATGGGATTCTCTAGGCAAGAATACTGGAATAGGTTAACATTTCCTCCTCCAGGGAATCTGTCTGACCCAGGGATTGAACCCTGGTCTCTTAAATCTCCTGCATTGGCAAGCAGGTTCTTTACTGCTAGCACCACCTGGGAAGCCCCATTTAAGAATAGATGTATGATGTAAATATACAGATAAAATTATAAAAATGAAGACTAAACCAATCAACAGGAAGATAATAGTGTGAAATGTTGATACTGTGAAATGTTGTTATCTGCCTAAATTGATCAGTGTTACTGAAATAAGATTCCAAAAGTATTTTTTTATGAGATTCAGTATGATTTTGCAATCAATGTGGAAGTGTAAAGGACAAAGATTAGTGGTCTCAGATCAGCAAGAAGATAACTTACTAAATCAAATAAGACTTGTAAATTGTGATTATGAAAATAGTGTGGCATTGGTACAGATAGTCAAATTGATGAAATGCAGATACGTGATTCTGTGGAATATTAATACATGATATATCTGAAATATAAGCAAATATGCTTGTTAAGATCTATATACAAAGTACATGTGCATATAAAAATTAATAAAATAGAAAGGATAAGCATGGCAATGTAGATTCTCAGACTGTCTTAGATTGTAAGGCAGATGGATGGGATTAAGGAGGAACCATTTGGTTGGTTGTAAATTTTGTTTTGGGTAATATTCATAGTACAAAATTTATTGAAAATAAATAATTGAATATTTAGCAGTCTATGCATAAACAGATGATCAAGATATATATTTATATAAATATCTATATATAATGCACAGAAGCTTATGGTTATTCCAGTGATTTGTGTAGATCAAAATTCAGTAATGAACATAGTTTTAACGGCTTTTTGGGTATGGATAAACACTGACTCCATTAGCTAGGACACTAAATGTCTGGCACTCAGTGATTCTCTATTGTAACCAACCTACTATCGATTAATGCATTTTGATATTAACATGTATATTTAACATGAAAGGATTAATAAAAATGTACACACACACTCAACACCACACACAGTTGGAAGTCTTTAGCTGTTTTGAATCTAAATGTACACATCTTACTTGGAACAGTAAATTTTTTTAGAACTCATTATATGCCTAATGGTCAAAAGAACAAAGTTCATAAACAGATTTGTCTCCTTCTGTGCATTCTCTCAGTAACTCATTATCCACATTTTAATATTTGTTTTAGATTTGACCTTGTCAAAACATAATATATGATGATTATAAAGTTACACATGCCCTGAACTGGTAGCCAGTAAAACTTCTGTTTAATAATTTGACAGGTAATTCTGATCATAAATTTTGTTGACATAATTTTCACTAAGGAATCATGCTATTTTGTATTAAATTATGGATTCTCCTTGTCACTTCCTATTGATTATGACCATAGTAATACAGCTAAGATATATATAGCTTTTGCCTTAAAAATATCTCGAAGTATTTTATCAGGATTTTAAAATACTTTTTCCCCTTTATCAGTTAGAATTTCAAATAGAGAAATGATCTAGGTAATAAATTTGAGTAAGCAATAGTAGAAATGGGACTAGAGCCCATTTTGTACAATTTCAGATTCCTATTATTTAAAACTTATTCTTAAAATCATCTAACATTATATAGAATTTACTATGTACCAGATACTATTCTAGGCAATAATGCTGGTGATCCTTTTAATGAATGAGATAACATATAAGCAAAAATAAAGATAAAGCTAGATATTAAGATTTAAATGTGTGTATAGTACTGTAATGAAAGAATGGGCTAGTGCTGTGTTATGTGTAGTCAGAGCATCCTATCTCTGGGATATAAACTGAGATCTGAGCCTCAAGGAGTCAGTCATATGGGAATCAAGGGACGAGCACTGCAGACATAAACAGCACCTGTGCAAAGGTCCTAGACTGGAAATTACCCTTGGATGCTGGAGAGCATTGTATAATAGAGAAAAGTGATATTCAATTGCCAAGAAAGAGGACAGTAGAATTGACTGATGGACATGGGACTAAATGCCCTACATTTGAATTACCTTTATGGAAAGTAGTTAAGAGAAATAAATTTTTATCAACATTAGCTCAGATTAGGAGAAGGCAATGGCACCCCACTCCAGTACTCTTGCCTGGAAAATCCCATGAATGGAGGAGCCTGGTAGGCTGCAGTCCATGGGGTTGCTAAGAGTCGGACATGACTGAGTGACTTCACTTTCACTTTTCACTTTCATGCATTGGAGAAGGAAATGGCAACCCACTCCAGTGTTCTTGCCTGGAGAATCCCAGGGACAGGGGAGCCTGGTGCGCTGCCGTCTATGGGGTCGCACAGAGTTGGACACGACTGAAGTGACTTAGCAGCAGCAGCAGCAGCTCAGATTATCTCTGGTTCTATAGCATTTAATGTTCTTAAAATTGATATGCTACTGATTAAATTATCTGTATGTGTATATATTTATATATATATATGTATTTAATCTATTTGGAGAGAAGTTATTCACCTTGAAAACTAAAGTGCTCTAGAATATTTTTTGGTTTGTATGCAATATGACTTGATTTTGAAGACTGAAAAATAAATATCAAAAGTTCAAAATCAAAAGTTCAATGAAAAAACTATTTCAGTCTATTTTTATGAAGCTATAAAAATAACAGCTTCATCACCTTATTATATTTGAAGTAATCTAAAGAAATGTCCTCTGAATCCGTGATATTGACACCTATGGACCCTGCTTCCCTGTAGCCTCTCATGTTCTTTGCCCTTTGCCTTGCTCACTCCCACCCTGGAGAAGAGCTGTCCCAACCTGGAGAAGGGGTGCACCCCTGCTTCTCACAGCACTTACAGACTGCTGAGCCCCTTTGAGGTATTTGCCATCAAATTGTATTATGTGGACCTCTTTTTACAGGCATACCATCCTCCTCATTTTCCTTCTTTGTTAAAGATGATAGTACCTGCATTACTGTCTTCCTCTTAAACAATTTCTTTTTCTAACTGGATTATTCCATACCCACTTAGCTGATTGACTTCCCTGGTGGCTCAGACAGTTAAGCGTCTGTCTACAATGTGGGAGACCTGGGTTTAATCCCTGGGTCGGGAAGGTCCCTGGAGAAGGAAATGGCAATCCACTCCAGTACTACTGCCTGGAAAATCCCATGGACAGAGGAGCCTGGTAGGCTACAGTCCATGGGGTCGCAAAGAGTCGGATACGGCTGAGAGATCTTCACCAGTCTTCTCCGTAGCTGATTAGTTCAACATCCTGACTTCTCCGTTCCTTGTTCTCACTCGCAACAGCCCCTGACTGTCCATTCACTTCAGGCACCTACTTAGGAACTATACTCTCCTTCTTTATATCAATACTTATTTGACTGCTGCTAGATGTCTCAATGGAGAAGGCAATGGTACCCCACTCCAGTACTCTTGCCTGGAAAATCCCATGGACAAAGGAGCCTGGTAGACTGCAGTCCATGGGGTTGCTAACAGTCGGACACGACTGAGTGACTTCACTTTCACTTTTCAATGTCATGCATTGGAGAAGGAAATGGCAACCCACTCCAGGGTTCTTGCCTGGAGAATCCCAGGGACGGGG
>NW_011494919.1:861666-866006 GCF_000754665.1 Bison bison bison | reverse complement strand
GAAGGCAATGGTACCCCACTCCAGTACTCTTGCCTGGAAAATCCCATGGACAAAGGAGCCTGGTAGACTGCAGTCCATGGGGTTGCTAACAGTCGGACACGACTGAGTGACTTCACTTTCACTTTTCACTTTCATGCATTGGAGAAGGAAATGGCAACCCACTCCAGTGTTCTTGCCTGGAGAATCCCAGGGACGGGGGAGCCTGGTGGGCTGCTGTCTATGGGGTCACACAGAGTCGGACACAACTGAAGCGACTTAGAAGCAGCAGCAGATGTCTCTAGGCCCTCAATTCCTCATAATTTGGCTTAGATTCACATTGTCTCTTATTGATCACTCTAAAGACACCAGTTCCTTTGACTCCTTTCCCATCATCATTCCTATGAGGCAAAACCTCAGCCCTATTTTAAATTCAGCTCTCTGATCGCTTTTGCTTCTCTCACAGTAAACAAAATCCCAAAGTCATAGGTGATCAAAACATTTAGCACAATCCTTGTATATTGTTGAATTGATTCATTCTTTAATCAATTTTTTGTATAAATAGACATTGATAATACACATACTTATGAGATAATATGACCAACACAGCAAAGAGTCCCAGCGTGGTTAGAGGGGAATGAACCAGAGAAAAAATTGGGGGATAAAGTCAGAGCTGATGAGGGAAGGAGAGGAGGAGCCAGAGCAAGTGATCCTTGAACTCTTCAGCATTTACTTAGAGTGAAATGGAATGTTCTGGGGGGTTTTGAGCATTACTGTGACAACATGTGGCTCTAGGGGAGAAAACATGAAACCAGGGAGAGGGAGACCAATTAGGTAGTTATTTACATATCCCCAGTTGGAGATTATCGTGTCTTGGGCCAGACCCTCCCTGGTGAAGATGGTAGGAAGTTATTTTATTTTAGATATAGGTTGAAGAACTGAATAGATTTCTTGGTGGATTGGATATAGATGTGAGTGAAAGAGAGTCAACAACGGCTCGGTTGTGTTCAGCCTAAAGAACTGGAGAATGAAAATGCCAGGTTATAGAGAAGATAGAGAGTAAAGCAATTATTTATAATCTGATCCAGAATACCATCAGCATCGAAGTGCAGGAAGCAAGTAAGTATTGTGCATTACAAAGGTCACAAACATGAATGTCTGTAAGAACAGATGAGTTAGACAAATAGGTAATGTGAACTTGACATAAATAACAAAGATTCAGTTAGCCTCAGTTTTGGGAAGGCAACATAAAATGGAGGGAACCAAGAAGTTTATGGTCCTTCTGTCATGTTCCATCATGTTCCTTCTCATCTAGCAAATGATCGGCATGTGGGAGTTTAGGTGCTGTCACTGAGTCTACCATTTAATCCAGGGGAGCAATAAACCTGGATTTTTAGCAGTAATTTTATTGATAAAATTATATAAATTATTTATAAATTAAAAATTATTTTTATAAAATAGCATTTGATAAGGCAAATTAATGAAAGAATAAGCACACAGAAAAGAACAATAACAACAAAGAAAGAAAACCCTTGGTCACAAAAGTCTATAGGCCTTAACTTGCAATATTTAGGGTGATAGGAAAACTTTAATTAAGCCTTGTGATCAGGAAGACTCAAACTTGAGTCCCATCAGGGCAAATTACAATGCTGGCTTACCATAGAAGCCAAACATTTAATTTCTCTGAGTTTCAGGCTCCTCCTACAAAAACAGAGTAGTTAGATTCTAAATTCTGCATATCTACTTAAGATTATGGATCAAGATTTTGATCAGGGCGACCTATGGGTGAAGAAAGCTGTCATATTTATGAAATCACATGAGCTGAGAGAGTGAGAATAGTTTCTTTGCTCCCCAAAGACAACTTACTAATAAATTTGTGTCTCATGGGACTGAAGTTTGTGGCTTCGTGGATAGCTTCCGAGTTCAACCACAATATAACCTGTAAAAAATGAGATGTAGACAGTCCAAGAATAGGATAATATTCTTGGCTTTTAGGAGTGGTAAGTGTCCCTGTGCAGAATGAGGATGCTGATCATTTATCAATAAACTGAAGACAAAGACCTGGCTCAACAAATCTAAACAGATTTTAGAATTATATCTAATAATCCATTAGTAGAGTTGCTGGAAAGTAAAGTGATATTTCTCAGAGTTCTGCTTGACATTCCTATGTCTGACTTGGGCAATACCTTAAACAGCTGGTGACCTACATGGATAAATTTGTGTAAATACAAGACACAGAAGTTTAAATTCAAACGTTGCATTTTTGCTATAGTCCTTATTCTAAATCTTTTTTTTTTTTTTAAATCTTTTTAGAGGCAAGTTCCTCGACCATAATATTAAGATAATAAAAAATAAGTATTACTGTACTACTAACCCTTTAGCTTAGGGAGAGGTAATGTAGAAGAACGAAACAATCTTCTTCTACTTTATCTTCTCACTCAGTGAAAGTTTTATACCTTTCTGTAACTCACATTGCTCTTATAGATGTATAAGTGAGTTTGTGTAAGCATTTGTGGTTGTTCTCTCATTTTTATTAGATTGCAAAGATTGCTTTGTAAAAAACTGCATTCAGTCCATAAATAAGAAAGCTTATAGAGTGGATATTGTTATTGTACTGAAGAAAATTAGAAGATAGAGACAAATTTGTGGAAATGTGGAAACAGTAAAGATAAAACACATGAATAAGAATCAAAAGATCATTTGGTGGTGTTAAAATGTGACCACAAAGACTGTTAACTGGTTCTTCTTAGTCTCTATCAAGAGAGGCAAAGATTATTGACTGACCAGGACAAGGAGATTTAGCTCTGTTAACAGAGAGAAATTGGCCAAGACAATTTCAGTCATTAATTTTAGTTATAAAAGAGGCTTACATAGCCTTGTTTTCTCAGCACAGTCACTAGCAATTCTTCTGCCTTTTAAAATTCAAGTACATAATTTATCCCAACAGAGGAGAAAGGGTGGGTTTTGTTGGTCTTTGATTTCTGTCATCACCAGGAACCCGAGTGCAAGTGTCAGATGTTGAGATGTCACAGAAAGCATTTTCCGTAGGATTGAATATCCATTTCTCAATTCATACATTGCTCTTCATGTTAAACAAGCTGTGTTTGCTAAAAGTAGCTGAACTCTTGTCTTAGGTTTTGACCAATATCCCTTTAATGCAGACACAAAGATCTCAGATATCCTTCTATTTCTGTCCAAAACAAAGTAACAGGAATCAAGTTTAGCTTCATGTCTTAAACAACTCGAAAAAGAGATGATGTAGATCAGACAATGATTTTCATACATTGGAAATAAAAGCAAAGGGAAGGGAAATGGACAAAGAACTACAGGCACCTCAGCTCACTGCTTAGCTTTCCCAGGCCACTGTATAGGAAAGGGAAGTAAACAGACCTCAGAAGTCTCAGTGAGTTGAGAAAGCAGAAGCCAGAGTTCCTGAAGGCCAAGATGGCTAGAATTTGTGAAACAAATATCAGAGAAGATGGAGGATGAGAGAGATGGAAGGAGAGAGAGAAAGCCCTATGAAGAGAGTGACCCTCAAGTCTTTGTTTTGGTGCTGATTACAAAAGCAGAAGAGAGAATTACCCAAAATCTAAGAGAAAAATATTGGAATAGTTCCTGTTCCCACCAACCAGAATGGAAATCTTATAACACACAGGTTATTTGGTAGAATTGTCAGAAGGTTCTCTTATCAGTGGGGTTAAGTTGGCCCTAAATGAAAGCTGTTTTTGAGTTGCCTTTATGAAACTTAAAAACAAGCCTTGAAAGCATTTAACTATTTTCAAATAATTTGCATGCCAGAACGAAGGTCAACATTTTAAAAAAACATGAAAATGCAGCAACTAAGATTGTAAAATACGCAGGGACAATCACAAGTACTCTGGTAGGCAAAGAAATGAAAATGTCATCCACATTTAGGAGATAAATAAATAAAAATGGCGTCAGACTGAAAAATTTGATGGGCCTAGTAGACAATGATGACAAAACAATGCTTATAGTTACTCTCCATATGTTCACGATAGTAGAGGAAAGCATGTGCGTGACTTGGAGAGAAATAGATATGTATGGGCATTACTCCTAGTAGTATTTGTTTGTTGTCTTTTGTTGCTTTGCTCCTTCCGTGCAGGCTGAGACCTAATCTCCTGCAAGTACAGTAAAATAATTTACCTATTTTTGCAGACCCTATTCATAGGATAAAAAAAATTAAGATTGCCTTTTACTTTTGAAACATTTATATTTGATGAAGTTGCTGTCTTGAGTTTAGTATTGATATTGTGAAAATGAATGCAATTTGGATTTCACATTTCTTAATGTTTGTTCTTATTTCACAAATGGATAATTAAGGAATTATGCGTCATAAAGAAGGA
>NW_011494919.1:857116-861566 GCF_000754665.1 Bison bison bison | reverse complement strand
GAAGATATAAAATAAAAGAGCTGAGGTATTTTATTAAGCTTGTAAATTTGAAAATTGGAAATCTGGCTTGTGAAAACTGAAATTCAGATGACTACATTGGTAGTATTCTGCAATGATACCCTATAGGGTTTACTAGGATATGGACTCATTCATCTTTTGCCCTCTGGTGGGCAGCACTCTACTAAGCCTATAGTTCCTGTAGTTAAATACTTAGTGTTTCCTGAAGAAATGTGCTAGAAACACAAAACTGGCCTTAGGTTATGTCTGACTATAACAAGGCATGAACCTGATTTTCAAATATTTTCCTAATTTTAGTAAATTGTAGAGGACATCATATTTAGAGATTGTGATATTATGGTATATTTCTACTCTTGAGATTCAACATTGATTTTGGAAATATGTTTTCATCTTGCTAATAAAGGATTTAGCATTGATCCTAAATAGACTTATATAGCAGTCTTCCTATAAGTTTAATGTCTCTCTTTCCTTTTCCAGTTGAGTCTGTGAGAATAGGGAACAATTAAACCATGTATTCCCAGAGGAGTAATAATATAAAGTGAAGTATATTATATGAGTAAAATATATCAATGTATTGTAAAAGACAGCAAATAAAGCTCTGCAACTATTATTTAAAAACAATATATGTAAAAGCAAGATGCTCTCTACTCCAATACTGGTTTTCTCCCTTATTGTCTCCCTATAATTGGATGAATATTCCACTTAACATTTTTAATTTGTAATTTATTTGACTAGTGGTTTAGTACCCTGTAGGAATGAGTGCCTCATGAATAACTTTCATTAACACAGGCAAACATGAGTAATAGAAGGCCTCAATAAAGTTAGCATTATTGCATCATTAAGTTTTTTTTTCCTGAAATTCTTCACATCTTGAGTGCACTAATAGATGTTAAAACATTATTTTATAAGGGCAATTCTGGTTTAATTTTTAAAAAAACGGAGTGTCTGAACAGATAGACTTGGATTTGAGTGTTTTATCTGACATTGCAATTGAAAGTTAAGGCCACCCACACTTATTACAGCTATTGCTGTTCTATTAAATATTTGTCAGAAAAGAAGACAGAAGATTACTTTCTTTTGTACATCTAGAGCATTCAGCACTATACCTAAGAAAAAAATGTCACCCAGGCATCAACACAAATTTCATTTTTTGATTGAAACTCTGATAGTATTATTATTCAGACATTGGCATTAGTGCTTCAAGACTAGTGCACATATCACACAAATACAGTTCTGTTATCTGAAAAGTTCGACAGAGGATTTGGGAATTGACAGGTTGCAAAAATATTTGATTTGCAGTTTACTTGGTATACTTTCAGCATTATTGTTGCCTAGATTTATTTTACTTCAAAGCATAGTTTGAACTTCTCTGTATTGAATCATCATTTTACACTCATTTCAGACAGAACAGCTATATTAATAATCCATTTGATTTGTTGCTACATGTCGCATCTATACTGGTAATGCATACAAAGAAACAACCAAATACAAAACGGAAAAAGATGAAAACCGACCACATTAATCAGAAAACTCCCAAGTGCAGAGTTGGTAACGTTAGACTATCTGCTTCTAAAACAACAGAGAGTGATAGCTTCGTAGCTGTGAGACTTAATCTATCCTATATCCCGTAAATTTATAAACAAATTCATCACTATCACACTTAAACCATATTTAATTTTAATCACCCTGATGCATTCACTAAAAGTAATGTTTAGAAGGTCATTGGCTCATTTACATAGTTGGAGTTCTGTTGCCACAAAATTTCTCTGTAAAGCAATGACATTCTAATGGATATGCTTATTGATATTTTCAGCAGCTAAAGCATTTTACTTTGTTTGTTCAAATTCTTGTCACTTTTTACCTTTCTCATAATATCAGTGACAAAATCTGAGGTTGATAAGAGATACTTTGTACTCACTATATAACAGATTAGTGATCATGTCATTTTTTATTTTAAAATTATTTTTTCATTTTTTACTTCCACCCTAAGACCCTTAAATTCTGGATGTATATCCTATTTACTTGCATAATTACAAAGGTTTTCCATTTCCTTCTTAACTTGTAAGGCAATTTTTTGGGGAAAAAAAAAAGTTTCTCTAGTGTCTTTGTGACCTGGAATGAAATATGAAAAATAGCAAACATTGGATTTTCCTCAGTGATGGAAATGAGGGCAGTGTATGTGAAAGGGCTTCCAAGACCGTTTTTAGGATGGATAAATCAGTTATATTTGTGGGAATGGTAAGCAGTAAAGCATTCAGTTACTAAAGATCTTTTATTATCACCAGTGAGCTGGAAACTGTACTCATAACCTCAGAAACAAACTGGTAAAAATTAAATAAAATCCTGAATTATGAAGTTTGTAAGAGTAACAAATAGCTTATGAGTTAATTATTATTTAAATTACTTTAAAATGCTAGGTATCAACTTTATATTCCTTTGAAAAGCTGGAGTCAGACTAATTAACTAAAGCCAGGCATACATATTTTTGAACTGAGGACTCCCTTTAGTTTTCCAGGGAGAAGAGTAATTATTGGCTTTCAGTTAATGTTCTTCATGTATGAGAAGAAAAACTGTCTTTAGGTGTTGTAGTCAGGCATGAACTTTATGCACTGACTTCTCTTTCCCTGTGCACCATCTCAGTGATATTTGTCCACATAAAATTTGAACTCATTCATAGACCAAACACATCAAGATAATATTTGTTGAACACTTAACTGTTTGCAAAGCACTAGGAGAGCCTGGGGCGATGTCACGATAAGAAAGATATAATCTCAGCCCTCACAAAGATGACAGTGAGTAAAAATGTAAGACAGTTGATTATTAGATTCTAATGTAATAACTGTCATATTATCATTGCATCTTTAGAACTATTTCTAATGTCTTGTTGCTGTATTTCCTTTGGTACCCCATATAATAGGAGTTTCCCAGGTGGCGCTAGTGGTAAAGAATCTGCCTGCGAATGCAGGCTAGATGAAAGAGATACGGATTTCATCCTTTGGTTAGGAAGATCCCCTGGAGGAGGGAATGGCAACCCACTCCAGTATCCTGGAGAATCCCATGGACAGAGGAGCCTGGCAAGCTATAGTCCATAGGGTCACAAAGAGTCGGACATGACTGAAATGACTTAACACGCATGCACATCCAATATAGTCCACTGAATCAAATGTGCACCCAATAAGTGAAGCCTGAATGAATAAAACTGGATATCAGTACCACAAACTATTCCAGGAAAACTGCTTTATGGGTCTTAAGCTATTTGCTCAATGAACTTCAATAAAAATGAATTAAGAGTAGTGATAGCATCAAATCTCAGAACTTCTCATCATAAAAATCCTTGCAGTTTAATGCATAATCACTTACCATTAACATTTCATTTCCCTATCTTTTGCCTGTGTTGTATTATATGTAGTAATTAGAATTGATTTTTATAGTATAATTTCACAAGATACCAAAATAAGTACTCTGCTAAAGGCCAGAAAAAGATTTATGGTATACTTTCAAATGCTAACTCTGATTCTATTAAAGAAAATCAACAAGTGTTTAATAAACCTATGTAGTCTGATATTCATTCAGTTCAGTTCAGTTTCTCAGTAGTATCCGACTCTTTGTAACTCCATGGACTGCAGCACTCCAGGGCTCCCTGTCCATCACCATCTCTGAGTTTACCCAACTCATGTCCATTGAATCATTGATGCCATCCAACCATCTCATCCTCTTTTGTCCCTTTCTCCTCCTGCCTTCAGTCTTTCCCAGCATCAAGGTATTTTCAAATGAGTCAGCTCTTCGTATCAGGTGGCCAAAGTATTGGAGTTTCAGCTTCAACAGTCCTTCCAGTGAACACCCAGGACTGATCTCCTTTAGAATGGACTGGTTGGATCTCCTTGCAGTCCACAGGACTCTCAAGAGTCTTCTTCAACGCCACAGTTCAAAAGCATCAATTCTTTGGTGCTCAGCTTTCTTTATAGTCCATTAGGCATTGTCAAATATGTGTTTTCAGGCAGGTTCTTCTTTAACACTACTTTAGTAAATACTTTTCCAGAAGGCTTCTCCATCACTCTAGAATCATTAAATCATTATTTTAAAATTTAAGGGTGATGATTTTTTTAGAATTTAAGATTTCTTGGTATCACCTATTACTGCTTAGAATTTGAATGTATTTATGTAATTATAAGTGGTATTTCTGAGTATAGAGAATTTAGCTGAGCACTGAAACATTAGATTGGCTAAAACAAACTTGGAAATCTATATAAAAGATGAATATGAAATAATTTGATGAAATGTGTAGAAATGTTTCATGGCCATGGCTTGGGGAAGGCTATTAAAACTTTTCTAGTCCCTTATAACTTAAAATATCTGGTTCTTTCTTATGTTCATGAATTTTAACAAGAGGACTGTGTTGTTCACCTACTGAGATTTGAATGTAAAATGCTTA
>NW_011494919.1:802000-857016 GCF_000754665.1 Bison bison bison | reverse complement strand
ATGCTTAATTTATTTTCTATTAAAGGGTCGATAGATTTGTAGTTTCTGAATTGCAAAATGCACAGGGCATCATTACTGTAGAGTTATTGTAAGATGGGATAAGGGTGCCAATTATATCAGCAAAATTGATGATTCTTTAAGATGGGAGGGAAACTCCACCTACTTAATTTTCTCTAAAAAGTGGAAATCAGTGGTTTGCTTAAAAAATTTTAAGATACAAAGAAACAGAAGATATTGGTATGTCAATCCTCTTTATCTAACATGTTAAATGGAAATTAAGATAGAAAAGTAACTGAGTCACTTCCAAATATGTTTAACAAGCATTATCCACTTACTAATGGAGAAGGCAATGGCAACCCACTCTAGTACTCTTGCCTGGAAAATCCCATGGGCGGAGGAGCCTAGTGGGCTGCAGTCCATGGGGTCGAGAAGAGTCAGACACAACTGAACGACTTCACTTTCACTTTTCACTTTCATGCATTGGAGAAGGAAATGGCAACCCACCCCAGTGTTCTTGACTGGAGGATCCCAGGGACGGGGGAGCCTGGTGGGCTGCCGTCTATGGGGTCGCACAGAGTCGGACACGACTGAAGCGACTTAGCAGCAACTTAGCAGCATCCACTTACTACTATAATGTTTAGTTGTGTTTCACTCTTTTAGAAGGCAGTTACTGTCCAAAGTGCATTGACTGTAAATGTATGTATCATCAGTATTTCTCCCCTGGAAGAGTTCTTATTTTTTTTTCCCCCACACCATATACTTTGTGTGATTAGATCATAATATTTTGTTGGGAAATTCATATTACTTTCTTAGTCACTAAAATTAATATTTCATAATACATTTTCATAAAGATTTTCTTGTTAATTTTCATCACCCAGAGATACTTAGCATGTTTTCTTTTGGTTTTTGCTTCACTTATTATGAACTGTGAATATGATAGGTAGAATTTTGGCCTTCATATCCTTTATCCCTTCATGTTATGCCTATATATGTTACATTAGATGGAAAGGTGATTTTGCATATGGAATTAAAGTTACTTCTACCTTAAAATACAGTTAGTGCTCTGGACTGTCCAGTGGGCCAAATGTAATTATGTAGGCCCATAAAAGTAGAAAGCAAGAGTACAGGTTGCAGAGATAAAATAGAAGGAGAGGCAGGAGAGTCTCAAAGCGCAAGACTGACTCAACTGGGTGTTGCTGGCTTTAAAGATGGCGAAGGGACCACAGGCCAAGGATTATGAATAGTTGCTATAAGCTACAACTGACCCTGAGGTGACAGCCAGCAGGGAAATGGCCACCTCATTCCTACAACCACAACGATCTGAATGCTGCCTACAACTCAAATAACCAAGGAAGGAATTCTCACCTAGAGCCTCAAGAAAGAAACATCTGACACCTTGGGAGATTCTGAACAGTATCTGATTTTCCTGGACTTCTGACCCACAGAAACTGAGATAACTGATTTTTAAAAAAGGTACTGAATTTGTAATTATGTTTTACAGCAGTAATAGAACAGAATTACACTGAATCTTCACTATTTTGAGACACTAGCTTACAAACTTACAGCTGAAAGTGTCCTTATTGACATAGTGTATTTTCTATAATTTTCAAAATGTGAAGCACTGAAATGTTGCATGAATATCAAAGAAAAAGTAAATAAAACAGCCCCTATCTTCCCCAAAAGTATTAATTTATTCTAACCTGCCTTTTCACATTGTCTTATAATATCAGCAGTTTCCTCCCAAATTAAATATAATTTTTTCAAGTGAAACTTCTGTTACATTATGGTATACTAAAGTATGACAAAACAAAAACAGAAAATTACTGTTTTTGTTGGCTTACAATGCTACTTACTAAAAATATTTCAGATGAGAATTAATCCACCATCTTGTGCCAATTATGTGGCACTGTCCTTGACCTCATTATTTTCCTATCTGAAAAGTAAGATGATTTTTCTGTGATGCGGACAACTGTATTGAGAGATAAAGACTCTATAAAAAGAAAAATATTGTTTGAACACTGTCTTCTGAAGTAATAATTTTGTCTTGACTAAATCTCACCTTTAAAAGACCCTTTAATTATTGAAAAGAGCAGATGAACTCAACATTTTCAGGTATTATCTTTGTTCCTATATTATGTTATAGAGCATGAAAATAACTACATCATTACAATGCATTATCTATGCTTTTTGGGTAATCTGTAGTTTATTATAAATGAAATATTTTGGAAGTAGAATATTGATAAAAACCAGTCAATTCTAAAAGGAAATCAACCTTAAATATTCATTGGAAGGACTGGTACTGAAGCTGAAGCTCCAATATTTGGCCACCTGATGCGAAGGACTGGCTCATTGGAGAAGACCCTGATGCTGGGGAAGATTGAGGGCAAAAGGAGAAGAGGGTGACAGAGGATGACGTGGTTGGATGGCATTATCAGCTCAATGGACATGAGTTTGAGCAAACTCAGGGAGATAGTGAAGGCCAGGGAAACCTGGCGTGCTGCAGCTCATGGGGTCCCAAAGAGTTGGACATGACTTAGCGACTGAACAACAACAGTGTAAATAGTAAAGAAACATTAGTTTTAAATCTAGGGCAGTTATTGAAGTATACTCTTGTGTTTCTGTTTGTAAAGTCAGGAGGTTTAGTGTGAATAGCCCCTTAATACAATTTTTTTCTGCTTCACAAATCATAGGTGGCAATGCCATCCACTAGGTTAATACATGAGTATCCAGAAAACTTGCTACGCAAAATTCATAGAATACTTTGTTATACTTTTATTAGTATGTCAGAAATTATGAAATTGACCACAGTCCTCCTTCATAAGCTATATATCATATTCTCCCTGCAGAAAGAAATAGTAACCACTGACAGTGAACCACTGAAAACAGTAAATCTTGAAAACATTTATCAACTGTCTCTATTCTCACATCTTAAAATCACATGAGAAGCCCAGGGAAAACTCTTGGGTCTATTAGTCCAAGCTTCTTAGGAAGTTTGATCTCTCTGTTTTGTTTTCTGGCAGATGCTTTATTCATGCCTTGTGACTGTAAATCTCTTTCTAGCTTTAACAGGCTTTTATATTTCTGATAGCATTCTGTTGTTGAACATACCTCACAAAGAAGATTTTTTTAAAGCACAGTATTAAGGTTATGGACATGAAATTCTATACATCAGAAAGTCTATTTTAATAAAAATTGCTAATATAGAAAAATAGTAATCAGCTCTAGCTAGTTTTGTTTTACTCTTTCTAAAAGGTACAAATCCCACCACAACTAACCAAGGTCACAGTAATGTTCCTTCATCTGATTAATAGTGAAGGAAGGAGAATGGTTAGTCTCACACAACTGAATAATTCATAATACTATGATTGGTATAATGTTGCTGAATGTAGTTACTAAAATGCCATTCATATTTTCTTGGAATTATTCAATAATTCCATTAATATTATAACATATTGCTTTGACCTTGGGTTGCAATTTTCCTACTAAAGTATCAAAACTTGAGCTCCACTGTGAATTTATTAACCCTCTCTAACTTAATAATCAAACTTGGAAATTTTTCTTTTAACAGAAAGAAACCACAGTACAGATTAAAACCTTAGTTAAAATCATACTGCTATATAAGCCAGTAGAAGTTTTCAAAAAGAGGATAAAGTTTTGATTCAAAAAGTTCTGGTTCCTGGTCAGCTAAATATACCATACTTTAGATTAAGATTTAATAAAATGACCTGTCTTACCATTGGCATGCAGGTAAAGCAGCGGACAGGGGTGGGAGGCTCTGACTTTTGAAGTATTTGCTGATTTTTGTGGTGTAAATACATAATGACTGATCTTAAACTCTTGACATGATGGCGGTGAACTCCTAGTTAGTAAGAGATGGGCACGATTGACTCTTAATAGCAGAGCTAGTAACATACTCCTCTCGGACCAAAAACAAAATAAAATGGGTGGTTGATTTTTCTTGATAATTTCTGCACAGTGAAATTCTCCAGACAAACTTTTCTCAAACTTTCATATGCAAACAAATCACCCAAGCAGATTCTTATTTAGGATATAGATTCTTATCTGGCAGGTTTGGGTTGAGGCCTAAGATTCTGAACTTTGGACAAGCTACCAAGTGATGCCAAAACTTCTGGTTCCGGGGACCATACTTGCAGTACTAAGAGTACACCATACTGGTTCCAAAACTTTGGCCTGCTTCAGAATCACCATGTGACAGGGTTAAAATTCTTGCCCTCTGATTCAGTATGTGAATGAAAGGGGCAAGAATTTTCATTTTTGACAAGCTCTCAGATGATGATGGTCCAAGGACCACATCTTGAGAATCGTTGTTCCAGAGAAATCTCAGAACTCTGAGAAGCTTTGCTTTTTAATTTAAGGATCTAGAAAGAGAACAAAGATCATTTGGTTCTTGTTTTTTTTTTTTTTTAATCCCATTTATTATCCCATTGCCCATAAGACATGATTATCCATAAAATGTACAGTCTTGTGCTATATTCTGTTGCAAAATTACAGTGGAATTTAATTGTTTTGTCTTTGGGAATTTGCAATTTATAATTGGATACTAGCCAGAAACAATACGACAGCAAAATAAAAGATGCATAAGAAAGTTCATCATCACTGAAGTGTGATCAGGTGAGAGTTAAGTACAAGGAGATAAGGGAAATTATTAAGAAAAGTGACAATTTATGTTGGATATATGGTTCAAATGAACTAGGCATATCTAACGTTATGTGGGAAATGTAGGTCATAACATTGAGTCTGAGGGAGAAGACACGAAATTTGCTGGCAAAGTTTTCAATGTGGATTGCAACTTAAAATGAAGGAGTCACTATTAGCAGTTGGAAGACTTTTCATATTAAGGTTTGTAAAAACCCGCAATAGGCATATTGCTTCAGGAGGAAGAGATGGGAATTGTGAGAACGATTCTCACAATATTCTCATTTGATCTAATGGCAGGAGCTATCAAAATTGTTAATTATCTTACTATCAGATTTTTTTATGATATGAAGACTTAACTGATGTGTAAATGAATGAAGACCACCCAAATGAAAATGAATAAGTTACTTGTTCATAGCTAGGAAATCAGTCACCATCAGAGACTCAAGGTCAGAGAAGGGAATGAGAAATTGTATCGTGTAAAGAGAGGAAAGCTTCAGGTATGTTCTGGTTGGAGATTGTTGGCATAGGGAAGCTGGAGGTGAGCAAACTAAACTTAGAGCATGTGATTCGCTGGTTCAGGTTGTTGTATAGCAGAGACCAAGACAATGTTGTAAAACAATTATCCTCCAACTAATTAAAAGTAAAGAAAAAAAAAGTTATGACAATATTGTTGATTTTATTCCCTATACCGTACGTTACATACTTGTGACTTCCTTATTGCATCATGGAAATTACTGATGAAAGAACAAATGCACAAAAGCATTCAGGTTCTAGATAGAATGCAATGGATTAGCATCATGACCACTATGACAGAATTAATAATTGCTAGTCCTATAAGATACTGGAACCCATTCAGACCAAGAAAACAAACTATGGGGACCAGTCTTAGAGACTGGTAGTTTCACTTTTTCCTTGCTGCTGCTTCTGCTGCTAAGTCGCTTCAGTCGTGTCCGACTTTGTGCGACCCCATGGACGGCAGCCCACCAGGCTCCCCCTGGGATTCTCCAGGCAAGAACACTGGAGTGGGTTGCCATTTCCTTCTCCAATGCATGAAAGTGAAAAGTAAAAGTGAAGTCACTCAGTCGTGTCCGACTCTTAGCGACCCCATGGATTGCAGCCTACCAGGCTCCTCCATCCATGGGATTTTCCAGGCCAAGAGTACTGGAGTGGGGTGTGACTGCCTTTGTTCTTTTTAAGATTTCTTTGGTTACTCCACATTTTTTGTGACTTCATAAAATATTAGGGTGTGTTTTCTTTCTGTTAGAGAAATTTTATTGAAACTTTTATGGAGATTGCATTGACTCTATAGATTACTTGGGGTGGTAGTATGGACATTTTAGCAATATTAGTTCTTCCACATGCATCATTTATTTGTGTCATACATTTTTTTTTCATCAATGCTTTAGTGTTTTCAGTATAAAAATCTTTTACTTCCTTGTTAAATTTATTCCTAAGTATTTTATTCCTTTTGACATTACTGTAAATGGAATTACCTTAATTTCTCTTTCTGACAGTTTGGTATATAGAAAACCAACTAATTTTTATATATTTATCTTCTATCCTGAAAATTTATTAAAAGTATTTATTTAAACAATTTTATTATCATCTTTGGGGTTTTCTATATACAGTATCATTTCATCTGCTGAGAGAGATAGTTTTACTTCTTCCTTTCTGATTTGGATGCCATTTATTTTTAATGCTTGCCTAATCTTTTTGTCCTTAACTTTCAGCATTGTATTGAATCAAAGTTTTGAGATTGGCATCCTTGTCTTGTTCCTTGTCTTTGAGGGAAAACTTTTAGCTTTTCACTGTTGAGTATGGTGTTAACACACTCTTTGGGCTTGTCATATATTGTCTTCCTATGTTAAAGTATTTTTCCCTCCACACCCAGTTTGTTGAGAGCTTGTTTCATGAAAGGATGTTAAATTTTGTCGTATGCTTTTTTCTGTATTCATTGAGATGTTTATGATCTGTATTCTTCATTTTGTTCATTTGGTTTTTAATGTATTGTTTTGTAAAAATTGAGCCATCATTTCTTCACTGGAGTAAATCCCACTTGATTATGGTATATAATATTTCCAATATATTATTGAATTTACTGTGCTGATATAAATTGCTGATGAATTTTTTTCACTCACAGGAATATTGGTCTGTTTTTAAATATAATTTTCTTTTTATGTAGCATCCCTGCCTGGCTTTGGTATTACGGTAATGCTTGCCTCATAAAATGAATTTAGAAGTTCTCTCTCCTCTTCTATTTTTTAGAAGTTTGGGAAGAATTAGTATGTATTCTTCTTAAATGTTTGGTAGAATTCACCAGTGAAGCCATCTGGTCCTAGATTTTTCTTCGTTGGAGCGTTTTTTGGTTACTAATTCAATTTCTTCCTAGCAATTGATCTATTCAGATCTGTGTCTTCATGATTCTGTCTTATTAGATTGTATATTTCTGGGAATTTATCTGTTTTTCTGAGTTGTCCCATTTGTTGGGATGAAATTGTTCATGGTTGTCTCTTGGGATTCCTTGTATTTGTGTGGTATTCATTTTAAAGTTGCCTCTTCCTTTAGAATTTTTAGTTTCCTCTTTTTTTCTTGGTGAGTCTAGCTACAAGTTGTCTATTGTTTATACTTTGAAAAATGGCTCTGACTTCTATTAAACTTTCTTTGTCTCTTAGTGCAGTCTTTAGCTTAAAGTCTATTTTGTTTGATACAAGCATTGTTAGCTCCCCTGCTTTATATTACTGTCCATTTTCCTGGAACATCTTTTTCCACCCCTTTATATTCAGTCGGTGTGTGTTCTTAAAGCTTAAGTAAATCTCTTGTAAGTAACATACTGCTGGTTCTTGTTTTTTTAATTCATTCAGCTACAGTGTGCTCTTTGATTAGAGAAATTACAATTCTCCAATGTATCTACAATTAAAGTAATTATTGATAGATACGGACTTAGCATACCTTCTGGTAAGGGAAGACAAGTGGCAGGATTATGTGAGCAAAGTGAAAAATACCTTGAGAAGTACCAACTATGTCTCTTTACCTTAAGCTACATTTATTCATTACATTTTCACCCTAAACTAGCTTAAGTGATTAAAATTATGTATATTTAACAGTGCAAAATAAATTGTAATGTCTAAAATGAAAATATTACTGATGTATATTAAAATAAGAAAACAGAACACTAATTTTAATCCAAGCTCATCACTGCCTAACACATATGAAGTTCTTTGGGAGAGAGTTCCTACAGAATGGGTATCCAAGTATTAATGGCATTGTTAAAGCATCAAAACTAAGTAGAAATAAAATACATTCTATTAGCAGAATTGAAAAAGCAAGCTTTTTTTCACTCAGTCATTTGGATCTAGGAAAGTTTAGTATTTCCTCTTGGATCAGAAACACCTGGAGGAAAGACTGTCAAAAATCTACATTTCTAAAGCCCACAAGTAGGAACTTTTAATGAACCAAATTTTAAAACCTCAAGCTTAAAATAAAACAATTGACCCCCAAAATCTTGCAAGTGGCAAAGGTTTAATAATTTTTAAAATTTTGTTTATATTATATTTGTTTTGTATGTATATTACATATTTATACAACTAAAACAAACCCCAGAAGTTAACAACTTAATACAGCTATGTTCAAAAATAATACTATGACTTAGAGGTTAGTTACAAAGAAAAAGAGCTTATGATAAAAAATATATTAATACTCTGACTTAGAAGAGCTTAGTAAAAAAATCTTAAAATCTTTAAAAATCTTAAAAATCTTAAAAATCTTAATTTTGAATTACAGTTACCACACTTTATTTCTTATTTATTTTGTGGAAATAAAAGTCCAGTAAGTTATTTTAACTTGCATTATCTTGAAGAAAAGTTTCTATATATTCTTTTATAAACACAAAATATAATCCACTTTGCAGTGATACTTTTGAAATTTCCATCTGTTTCTCTTTACCCTTGTTGTTTGAACTAAATTTTTATCTCCTTTTTTGTCTTTATATGTCCTTAGCTTTATTCTATGTGGTAATTGAGGGAACTTGAAGACTCTAAATTATAAAGAAGCTTGGGATTATTGCTTTTTAGAGAAAATGCACTTCTAGTAATAATTTTTATCCTGTGTTCAAAGAATTGTCCCCAGTGTTCCTTGAATACCATCTCTTACACTTAACTTATTCTGTGATAAAATTTATTCAGTTCCCAAACTTGTTATTTGAAAGGAATTGAAACACTTTTGGAAAGCTAATTAGCATCTCTACAGACTTTTCTGTCCCTTCCCCAAAGACAAATTGAACTAGAAAGAAAATAAACTGTGTACCTAGGCTCTGAGTTTAAAACAGAAGACATTAATAAGGAGTATTTAACAATTTAATAACTTCACCCCCCACCCCCAGCCAGAATATTATTTCACTGGTACAGAAAACTGTCAAAAAAAATTGAGGGTCATTTGATCATTTTTTTCTGTGCTGTTGGTAATTACTGTATACCATAGACCTGCACACCATGGGCCATGGGTCAAACCATATATCACCTGTTTTTAAAATAAAGTTTTATTGGCACACAGTCACACCCTGTTCTTTGTATATTTACCTATACTGACTTTCAAATTACAGCTTGAGAATTGAACAGAATAATCGAGACAACACAGGTTCTATACCAAAAATATTTACTACCTAGCTCTTCCCCTAGAAGAAGTTGTCATAACTTATTTTCCCCGAGTAATTAAGTAACTTGGTTGGAAGGGCACTTCCCTTGTGGCTCAGACTGTAAAGAATCTGCCTGAAGTTCAGAAGATCCAGATTAGAACCCTGGGTAAGGAAGATCTCCTGGAAAAGGGAACACCAACCCGCTCCGGTATTCTTGCCTGGAAAATTCCATGGACAGAGGCGCCTGGAGCATGTAGTCCATGGGGTCACAAAGAGTCGGACACGACTGAGCAACTAACATACACACACATAACTTTTAACAATAGTGTCATGAAATAAAGTCAAGAAAACTATTCTTGTTCTTGATTTCTATCACTGATGCTCTATCTAGCAATTTTTTTCAATCCTTCCCACTTTATAAACCTAACAGAAGCAGACTATGCACCTAACAGAAGCAGAAGATGTTAAGAGGTGGCAAGAATACACAGAACTATACAAAAAAGATCTTCATGACCCAGATAAACATGATGGTGTGATCACTCACCTAGAGACAGACATCCTGGAATCTGAAGTCAAGTGGGCTTCAGGAAGCATCACTACAAACAAAGCTAGTGGAGTTGATGAATGGAATTCCAGGTAAGCTATTTCAAATTCTAAAAGATGATGCTGTGAAAATGCTGCACTCAATATGCCAGCAAATCTGGAAAACACAGCAGTTGCCATGGGGCTGGAAGAGGTCAGTTTTCATTCCAGTCCCAAAGAGGCAATGTCAAAGAATGTTGAAACTACTGCATAATTGCACTCATCTCACACTCTAGCAAAGAAATGCTCAAAAGTCTCTAAGCCAGGCTTCAATAGTACATGAACTGTGAACTTCAAGATGTTCAAGCTGAATTTAGAAAAGGCAGAGGAACCAGAGATCAAATTGCCAACATCCCTTGGATTACTGAAAAAGCAAGAGAGTTCCACAAAAACATACTTTTGCTTCATTAACTACACCAAAGCCTTTAAATGTGTGGATCACAACAAACTGTGGGAAATTCTGAAAGAGATGGGAATACCAAACCACCTGACCTGCCTCCTGAGAAATCTGTATGCAGGTGAATAAGCAACAGTTAGAACTGAACATGGAACAACAGACTGGTTCCAAATTGGGAAAGGAGTACATCAAGGCTGTATATTGTCACCCTGCTTATTTAACTTACATGTAGTGTACATCATGCAAAAGCTGGGCTGGATGAAGAACAAAATGGAATCAAGATTGTTGGGAGAAATATCAATAACCTCAGATATGCAGATGACACCACCCTTATGGAAGAAAGCGAAGAACTAAAGAGCCTCTTGATGAAAGTGGAGAGTGAAAAAGTTGACTTAAAACTCAGCATTTATAAAACCAAGATCATGGCATCCAGTCCCATCACTTCATGGCAAATAGATGGGAAAACAATGGAAACAGTGACAGACTTTATTTTGGGGGGCTCCAAAATCACTGCAGATGGTGACTGCAGCCATGAAATTAAAAGACGCTGGCTTCTTGGAAGAAAAGCTATGATCAACCTAGACTGCATATTAAAAAATAGAGATAGTACTATGCCAACAAAGGTCCGTCTAGTCAAGGCTATGTTTTTTCCAGTAGTCATGCATGGATGTGAGAGTTGGACTAAAAAGAAAGCTGACTGCTGAAGAATTGATGCTTTTAAACTGTGGTTTTGGAAGAGACTCTTGAGAATCCTTTGGACTGCAAGGAGATACAAACCAGTCAGTCCTAAAAGAAATCAGTGCTGAATATTCATTGGAAAGACTGATGCTGAAGCTGAAACTCCAATACTTTGGTCACCTGATGCAAAGGACTGACTCATTTGAATAGATCCTGATGCTGGGAAAGATTGAAGGCAGGAGGAGAAGGAGACGATTGAGGATAAGTAGATTGGATGGCATCACTGATGTGATGGACATGAGTTTGAGTAGGCTCTGTGAGTTGGTGATGCACAGGGAAACCTGACATGCTGCTGTCCATGGGGTCGCAAAGATTTGGACACAACTGAGCAACTGAACTGAACCTTACTTCTTGAATCAACTCTCATCTGAGGCCTTTCTAAATGCTTCCAAATAGAATAAATTTCTCCTCCGTGTTACCTTCATATTTGGCACATGCCTTTATTGCTATGCTTCTCACTCTGAAGTTTAAGTACATTTTGCATGTATATCTTCCCCAGTATACCGTGAACTCCTTGAGGACAAGGACAATATTAGTACAGTGTCCAGTGAATGTTGGTCAAATTGTATTTGCATTAGTGTAATCATCTAAGAATTGCTGGCTAGATTTGCTAGACTTAGATTCATAGTATGCATGGGACAAAATAGTTTAAAGATCAAGTAATACTGAAGCAAAAGAACAAATTGTCTCTTAATGTTGACAAATAGACACATAACTTGAGATCTATGAGTTTGGTTTATTTGGAGATTTACCAAGTGCTATAGCCCAGGATACAGTCTCTCAGATACCTCTGAAGAACTGCTCCAAAGAAAGGGATAGGGGTTCAGCATATATGTGATTTTGGAGAATGGGTACATGCAGTCAGGCCACATACTGAGAGAAGCTATGAAGCACATAAGCTAGTCAAGAACCACAGATAGCTTAATGATTTTCATGTTTTTCTAAGTATGGGAACAATCAAGAAATTGGATGCATAACATTTTCTCCTGAAATATCTGAAGGCCTGTTCTTCCAGTTTTCCTAGAGCACAGAGTGCATCATTCCTGATCTGCACCCTGGACTTCTTTCAGAGTGTCTTGAAGGTCAACAATTGTGGTGGCTAATGACTCAATCCTTGTAGAGCCAGATGGCGAGCAACATTCTTAGTTGGATGTAATGTTACACGGAAACTGCAACTAGAAAAGTTGACCAATAAGAATTTCTTTTTTAAATAGTTCCGTTTCCCTAGCTTTCAAATTCATTATGCTAAGGAGAAGGAAAGGGGCAGGGAAAGGGAGAAGGAGAAGTGTGTGTGTGTGTGTGTGTGTGTGTGGTTGCGGAGGGGGAGCGTGAGGAGGGAAAGAATGTGCTTCATAGACATATGATTGCAAATATTAGATTGAATTCAGAAAAATTCCCATTGAAGTTATTTTTAAATAGTCTTGTCACATTTTTAAAAATACATAATGATTATAGAGAAAAAAATAGAGGAATTATTAAAAACTGAGTCTTGGATCATTTAGTAATTTTTTTTTTATTTTTTTATTTTGAGCTGCTGCTGCTAAGTCACTTCAGTCATGTCCAACTCTGTGCATTGAGACATTAATCACAGGATATGGTCTTTAAGTTATAATAATACAGTGGTATGTTATTTTACTTAGGCTAACATCCTAGCATTTTGCACAGATCTGACTTATAGTAGGGACACACTGATAAATCCTTGTTAATGATTCTAAAGCCAGGGAAGCTGAACTCCTTACCTCCTATTGTGCCCCATACATAGTGAGATTCTGGAGCCAGCTAGAAGGAACTAGAAAAGTTCCCTATCTTCCCCTCCCTCCTCCCTTTCTCACTTCTTCGTCTCTCCCTCTTTTCTCTTTAGTGCCTTTATTCTCTGGTAGATTTCCTTGAATTATGGAAAATATGGCTACCAATTGGTCATAAAGAACCCTGGGTTTAATTATCCTCACATCTAGGCAGCCAGTCAAAAGAAAATACCATTTACTTGCTATTCCCAACAGATTTTGGATTGAGAGTATGACTGTTTTTGGTCACGTATGTGAAACTAAGGGGTGAGGCTTAATTGAAGCCAATGTGGCTCAGATGATAAAGTGTCTGCCTACAATGCAGGAGACCCGGGTTCAATCCCTGGGTCAGGAAGTTCCCCTGGAGAAGGACATGGCAACCCACTCCAGTATTCTTGCCTGGAAAATCCCATAGATGGAGGAGCCCAGTGGGCTACAGTCCATGGGGTCGCAAAGAGTCGGACATGACTGAGCAACTTCACTTCATTTCACTTCAAATATAATATATAAAAACGGCAGTAGAATGATTGTACAAACGATTCTAGGCAGTCCAGCAAAGCCACCATTAAAGCTATGCCTGTCTCTGGCATTACTACAGAGAAGGTTGGAATTACTCTTTTCACATGTCCTTAGCTTCTTCCATTGATAACTGACATGAAAAGCATTGTTTAGCATGATATTTCCAGGCTTTAGGACATCTTGAGGTTATAAATTGGATATGTGAGGCTCTGTTTTGTCTTTGAGATTATGATGAATGATGTAATCAAAATAGTATAGACTCTGGAGCCATAAAAACCTTTGTTCAAAACTATAATATGTCTAATCTTAGCACCATGACTTAATTTTCTCTTAAGACTGGCTTTAACGAGACCTTTTACAGAGATTTTATGACATTCAAAATGGAAAACTTTAATTCATCATTGCATTTGTCACAATTATAAATAACAATCTCTATGTATGATTGTACTGTAGATTGTAAGCATCTCTGGTGCTTCCCAGGTGGCACTAGTGGTAAAGAACCCACCTGCCAGTGCAGGAGACATAAGACATGTGGGTTCGATCCCTGTGTTGGGAAGATCCCCTGGAAGAGGGCTTGGCAAACCACTCCAGTATTTTTGCCTGGAGAATCCCATGGACAGAGAAGCCTGGTGTAGTATGGTCTGGTCTATAGGGTCACAAAGAATTGGGCATGCCTGAAGCAACTTAGCACACACATAAGCATTTTTAGAGCTGGGATATATTTTTCCCTGAGAGCATTATACAGTTTTTGGCATGTAGGACATGAGATATAAATGATGGGTATTCTTTACCTTGTTTGACGTCTTGAAGCCTGTTACTTGATTAATACCTCTAACTTTCTGCAATGCCACACAGAAGAGCCAGTCTTCTGATCATATATACTAGCCTTCTGCCTGAAGGGAAATATCAGACATCAGATCAGATCAGTCGCTCAGTCCTCTCCGACTCTTTGCGACCCCATGAATCGCAGCACGCCAGGCCTCCCTGTCCATCACCAACTCCCGGAGTTCACTCAGACTCATGTCCATCGAGTTAGTGATGCCATCCAGCCATGTCATCCTCTGTCGTCCCCTTCTCCTCCTGCCCCCAATCGCTCCCAGCATCAGAGTCTTTTCCAATGAGTCATTTATTCAAACAATAAATGATTTACCAGTTAACTTTTCAAAATCAACAGTAAAAAGGGTTCCTAACACTTATTTTGCCTGTAGGGCTGATTGTCACAAGTTGAATAACTTTAAAAACAAAGGGAACAGTAATTAAGTTCACTTATTTGCAAGATTAAAAAAGATCAGAAGACTAAAGTTATAACATGCTTCTTTTGGTTTCATTCACAGATACATTGAATCTTGTGTTCTTTGAAAATGAGAGTCATAAAAAGAAGGGAACACTGAAAGAGGAAACACTGAAGCCAATCATTTTCAATTTTATAGTCAATAAAGTATTTCAGGTCATATTCTGGTAGTCATCATATTTCCCTTTATTTAATCACTTTAGTAAGCGTGTCCTTTAGGCATATTAAAAGATATCAATTAACCACCCAAGGCCTGGTGATAAATCCTAACTTTGAAGACTTCTTTCCATTAAAAAAAGTTATCGAAAAAATTTTATATCATGAGGATACTTTGCAGAAAAATCTGTAGTAACTCTAATAATACAACTGTTATGTTGTTTTGTGTTCCCAGAGAACAAAACTAGATGCTTAGCATTTGAAGTTTAAAAGTCTTAAGTATTCATTCATTCCACTACAGAGCAATTTAGTTCATTAAGGCCATTTGTTCAGCAGTTTTTCTGAAATTTAGAAGTGGAAAAAATAGCAATTTGGTATGGTGCTTAGAGAAGTATTTTTCAATTAAATATGTTCACAAAATGCCATATTAAGGCAGATATATATGTATGCATACACACAGAAATACTGTTTTATAGCTTATTCTTTCACTCCGGTTTCTTTTAGTTGCTATCTGATTGGTAAGTGACTAGAACTAATTGTCAGCTCAGCCAAGTCTCCCAGGAAATGGAGCAGAGATTGATCTAGATATGAATGTTTATGCAAATATTGCATTTATGTTCAGTTTTTGGTCCATCCCATCTTTCTGTGCAGGACTCTGAATTTCACTTGGAGACCTAGGATGGGCTGTCACAACCCCAGAAGTCATTTGTTGTTATAATATTTTTTTTCCCTGCTAAGTTGGACAATAACTTGCTTTTAAAAAATTATTGTCAGCTCTATCTGGGCACAGCATGACTTAAGGAAATGTAATTGCAATCCCATCATTTATGTGATCAACTTATAGTTCTCCCTGATAATATTTTTCTAAAAAAGATACATATCTGCTGAAATGTCTCAGCAGTACCAAGGCAGTGTGTGTCATTTCTCTTCCTTAATAAACCCCATAGAGTGATCTTAAAAGCAGACAATTCCAGAATGTGAAGTTTGAGGCTGGAGGAAAAGTAAGGTGGCTTCACAAATAGCCTTATTCTCATCTGGCAGAGAATCCGTGAAGAATTGGTCCCAAATGAATGCATGGACATGTGAGGGGTTCGGAGGGGGAACAGCATATTCACTTCAAAAGGCTCTCTCTCTTCACTGTGAGCAATAGTCTGTGCTGACAGAGATCCAGGCAGAATTGTAGATTAATGATGCTTACGACTGGGTGGTGGTCATAACACATGTGCACTGAAGGACTAGACAGATGTCATTGCTGCCAGAATCCCCTTACCCGTCGCCTTCTCTCACTTTGAAAGCACACCCAAAGCAAACGTCATATGAGGGCTGCTCTGCTCAAATGACCTTGACTGCTCTGTGAAGGTGTCACTGATAACTTGGTGATCCCAGGTTACTATAACTGCTTGTGTTACAGGGTGTTGAGATAAAACATTTTTATCTGTAGACCAGACAGGAAAACTCTCCCCATATATGACCTTTCATTTTCCAATCATCTTTATGGGAACGAAGCATCTGTCTTTCATTTCAGGGTGCTAAAACATCTTGATGATAGCCCTGAAATGAAATGAAGTGAAGTGAAGTCGCTCAGTCGTGTCCGACTCTTTGCAACCCCATGGACTATAGCCTATCAAGCTCCTCCGTCCATGGGGTTATCCAGGCAAGAGTGCTGGAGTGGATTGCCATTTCCTTCTCCAGGGGATTTTCCCGACCCAGGAATAGAACCCAGGTCTCCCGCACTGCATGCAGACGCTTTACCGTCTGAGCCACCAGGGAAGCCTCCTGGCCAAATAATTCTGAATAAAACTGCTATATAAATATATATTTCATTGTATTTCAATATTATGGTGAAAGTAATAAGTTTAGAATTTGGTTGCCATGTACCCAAGTGGACTGTTGACATTATACTATCATGCTATTTGCTGATAGATATATGTATATATAAATTTCAGATGAAAAGAAATAAAACAAACTACTTCATTTAAGCACCTCAAATCATACCCCAGTTACTCACTTAAGCTTAAGAAGGTAGAATAGTCCATGTCCTTCCAATGGAGAGGCTCTACCCCATAAAATCAGCCTATTTCCACCTAGAGTAATGTAACGAACCATAGAGTATCTGTCGATGTAACTACCTTTGCCTACTTCATCAAATTAAACTGAGCCTATTTAAAGCTTTACAAACCAAGTGAGACATAGTTTCTTTTAAATTCTTAGCTCAACATATGAGAAAAGCCATGGTCTGTGAAAAATCTAGGAAATCTGAAAAGGTGTAGAATTTTAGAAGCATTTTTAAACTCATGATGAAGAATTTGCTAATGTGAACTCCAGGCAATTTGCTTTTCTTAAGTACAGAATTATTTTCTGCCATTTTGGCTTAAATCTTCTGCAAAACTAAACTTATTAGCTATATGTAGAGAGCCAAAGGGAAAGTAACAATATCCTTTTTACTGGTTCTGTAAGGTCAGAGATGATAATATTGATACTTGGACATTATCAGTGTGCTTTGAATGATGCTTGGATTTGATCAAACCATGAGTATAACTATATATTAAAAAGTAGATTCTACAAGTTACCCATGATTCTCTCTTACTTTCTGTAAATCTTCACCCATAAATATAAAACTATTTTCCAGGTGAGTTTTTAATATACCACTTGTGTCTGGTACAGTGTTCAGCTCTTAGAAGGCTTTAATACATGTATTTTAACCACTAAATGGGAATGTAAATTTCTATCTGCTTTTGAAGGATAAATTTGTGAAATCACATCTCCTGCATATTGAAGGAACCATAGCCACTACTGAATATAAACACGACCTACTGTTTAAAAGACATCAGTTCTGTGTGTTTAAAATAAGTATTATTCTTTAGTGAATTTGCTTTTTTAGCTTTTAATTCATTGTCCTGGCCCAGAACTTAGTGTATTATTTTTTTAAAAAAGCACTATCCACAATAATGACATAATCATAGAAAATAAAGTTTCAGAGTTGGGCATTACATTGATTCCTAGCTTCAAATATGATCTTAATGCTTTGCTAACTATTTCAGATTTAACCTCCAGTTCACTTCTAAACGTTTTTTTGGATTGCTTTTTTATTTTATTTATTTGGGTGTGCCAGAATTAGTTGCAGCACACAGAATCTTTTAGTGTGGCATGCTGGATCTAATTCCTTGACCAGGAATTGAACCCAGAACCCCTGCATTGGGAATCTGGACTGTTAGCCACTGGAACCACCCAGGGAGAAGTCCCACCTCTGAAAATTTGACCTGGGTCTTTAATGGAGTGAGGACAAGAACTTGTATGTCCTCACGTCTCCTTCCAATGATCTTTTATTGACAATATGCTGCATAACCTAAAACCATATTGATTGCAAATATCTCTAATGAGATTGTAGATGGTGGTGCAGAAGTGAGGACAACAGCCTTTGAGTCCTCAGACTTTACAACAGTTAACTTCTTAACTTCTGGACTTGTTTTAGAGTTGCTTCAACATGGATGTTTTACTAAATTTTTAAACCCCCTGTTGTTATATACAGGGTTCATTATGTGTGGAGATGTGTGATGGCATCTAAGAGAAATCAGAACCCTTGGACAGTTGGGAAGTGATTCTTAAAGGTTTAGTGTGTGACTTTCAGGATGGGATTTTATGGGTTTGAATTTCAACTGTATCATCAAACCTTGAAATTTCCAACAAGTTTCTTACCCTACTGTAGCTCTGGTATCCCAACCAGTAAGGTGGAGATAATTTGAACTTCTAATTCAAATGATGGTTTTGAAGATTTAATTCAGATGACAGATGTAAGGCATGTAGAATAGCACTTAGCAGATGATTCATATGCAATTGATGTTAGGTGTTATTACTGTTTCACTGATTGGAATAAATTGTTTGGCCAGTACAGCCCTATATCATAATGAGTTGTGCTGCTGCTGTAGAGCTATTGAAGATTTTAGTTCTTCAAATATTACTGAAATCAAAACTAAAGTTATAAACCTTTCCCTCTTAGTTTTCTTTCCTAAGTTAAAATATAGCTGTAGTATGAATTTAGAACTCATTCTGAACTTTAGTTTTTATGGTAAATTTCCCATTTTAGAAGTTTAAAGTAACTTCTTTCCACTGTGTTAATATTTTTCTCAAATTAGTGAAAAATAAGGAAGTCAGCTGTTCTGATTTTTAATACATGTATGTGTGTAAGCAAATAGAGATGAATTTTCTACTTTCAGTATTTTGACTGAAGAAGAATAATCTTGCTAGTAACTGGTATAGACTCTGTTAAGTAAATTTGATATTTAACTTGAATAATACACCATCTCTGAAGGAATTCTGGGCTTCCATGGTGGCTCAGTGGTAAAGAATCTGCCTGCAATTCAGGAGACTCAGGAGATGTGGGTTTGATCCCTGGGTCAGGAAGAACTTCTGGAGGAGGGCAGGGCAACCCAGTCTAGTATTCTTGCCTGGAGAATCCCATGGACAGAGGAGCCTGGTGGGCTATAGTCCATGGGGTCACAACACGTTGGACACAACTTGTTGAGAGCACACACACTTAAGGAATTTTGTCCCATATGTCCACTAGGACAGCGTGGCTAGAAATGTCATCTCTGACAATTGACTGTCCCTTTTGGAACCTTCCTGATGATCCTTGGTGAGTGTTCTCCAGCCAAAGACTTATCAGAAATACACCTGTGAGTGAGGAAATTGGATGTATTGTTCATTGCTGCGACAAAGAAAACACACTGTGAGGAACCATGAACCATCTCAGTAAAGGATGGTGAAGATCAGGGGTCATGTTAGACTACTTGAAAGTGAAAGTGAAGTGAAGTCGCTCAGTCGTGTCCGACTCTTTGTGACCCCATGGACTGTAGCCTACCAGGCTCCTCTGTCCATGGGATTTTCCAGGCAAGAGTACTGGAGTGGATTGCCATTTCCTTCTCCAGGGGATCTTCCCAACCCAGGGATTGAACCCAGGTCTCCTGCATTGTAGACAGACGCTTTACTGTCTGAGCCACCAGGGAAGACTACTTGAGTAAATGTTTAGAGCTCTTTGTTCTGAATTGGGTGGTGTCAGGAAACAAAAGTAAATTTATAACTGGTATTTCAGGAAGCCTTATCTAGAAGAAGGGAGGACTAGAGTGAGGCTCAACTAAAATTGGTAAAGAAGTAGTGGTTCATCATATTGACCAGGATAGGGAGATGCCTGGTCAGTTCTGTTGATTTAGAAGATTATTCTCTGTGTTCTGAAATGATTATGGAGGAGTCTTGCTGTTTTTTTGATCCATTGCTGTCACAGAATGACCTTGTTTGATGTTAAAGTTCTGTGAAGTTCTTTATTTCAACCGGAAGATGCCACAGTCTACCTGTGAACAGCAGAAAGCAATCAGGCGCTGATTTTTGCTTTCTCACAGTGTTCATAATACTCAAGGTTAGTAAATATAAGCAAATAGAACCAATATTTACTTTAGGGCAGCTAAGTGCCAGGACTGTGCTGGTTGCTTCAGATAAACAGCCATGCTTACGCTGCACAAGAGTCTTAGTTTTGTAAAGGAAGAATGTTAGCTTTCTTTGCAGCCAACGCAACAGAGACTCAGATGATGTGATTTACCTAAGGTCAGATATATACTCAAGGTTGGATCACAAGCTGTCTCTCTCCAAAACACAGATTCTTTGCACCAGGGAATATTTCTTCCATGTGTTTGCAGTTTGCCTGCTTAAGAGAGGGAGCAGGGCACCAACTCAAAAAAAACAACTTGGGTGGTTTCCTTCAAATGGCACCGTGTATTCTGAAGACAAGGGCTCCTGTTAGACCCATTTGAACTCTCTTCTAAAATCTATTCACTCTGATTCATGTGTTTTTCTAATAAGCTTCATAGTCCCAAATCATAGAAAACATGTAACACAAAACAAAATGAGAGTGGGGCTGTGGAGAGGGGGGGTTCTGCATTTTAACCACATTGCTCACTACTAGTTGAGAAAAGAAAACCCTAATTAACCTACACATGATCTCAAAGAACAAATCAGTTTGCGTCCTTAAATACAAAAAAAAAATATCATAATCCATCTCTGAGACTGTTAGTGTATGAACATAATAAAACATTGATATGATTATAGTTATGATTCCAAGTTTTCTGATAAAAGTGAAATAATAATTGAACTGTTTATGGAGGCAGTGCATTTAAGAAAGTATATTGAAAGTATGAAATCTGACAAGTTGGTTGCTAAATGGGTAAAATGCTGGGACCTAGAAAATTTACTGCTTATAATTCTTACTACTTTGTCAAGTAAAACAGGCATTATGATAATTTTATTAACGATAGGAACCAAGTAGTAGTCTTATCATCATTTTATGACTTGATCTGAATATTGTATTTGAGGGATTTGCTTAAATGATACACGTGATCATGAAAGAGAGTTAAAAATAATAATTTACAGTGTGAATCCAATGTCAAAAAAAGTTACCTTTAACAGTTTTTTCTGAAGGCAAGATGAAATTGGTATAAACTGAAGAAAGATTATTTTATGTTAGCCCTTAAAATATGTAATGAAGATCTTATAACTAATATAAGTCCCAAGAGATTTGTATTAGGAAAGAAAGTTATATGAGCTACTGAATGACCTGGCTTAGATGTGGTGAACCATCAGCCTATGAATAAATGGAGTTTGCAGATTGTTTAGTCTGCAGAATATTGATCCACTTAGGGATTTTTGTGAAAAAACAAAACAAAATCGTAAACTGATATCTACAAAGATAAACAATGAGGCAATATGAGGATGATGAAAATGTCTGTCTGTCCCATATTTCCTACATGACATGATCAGCTGCAGTGAAGAGGGAGCAGCTGGCTTTTATGAGCTTTTGGTCAAGAGAGTAGCACACCTGGAGTGCTCTACCTGTCGACTTTGGGTCTTTGCAGACATTTGTATTCATGGTCCTCCTCAGGATGTTTACTTAGATTTTTCCTCCTGGCTTGGTGATTCTTTGTGTTCATCAGTATGTTTCTCTTATCCTCACTTTCTCTTTATGCACACATTTATTTTTTATGTATGTGTATGGCCAAGAAGAAGAGAGAGGCAATTTTTTCAGAAGCTAAATATATTGTATCTTATATATATTCACCAAGGACATTTTCATTTTAAATTTAACATATTAGTGATACTGATTTTTAGCAAAATCCAGGCAAATCTGCAGGGCTTTGGTTCAATTAGCTACATTATCAGTGAATCAGTTCAATTCAGTTCAGTTCAGTCACTCAGTCGTGTCCGACTCTTTTCGACCCCATGAATCACAACATGCCAAGCCTCCCTGTCCATCACCATCTCCCTGAGTTCACTGAAACTCACATCCATTGAGTCAGTGATGCCATCCAGCCATCTCATCCTCTGTCGTCCCCTTCTCCTCCTGCCCCCAATCCCCCAGCATCAGATTCTTTTCCAATGAGTCAACTCTTTGCATGATGTGGCCAAAGTACTGGAGTTTCAGCTTTAGCATCATTCCTTCCAAAGAACACCCAGGGCTGATCTCCTTTAGAATGGTGTATAGGTTAATTTTATTTATACGTCAGAGTTAGAATTGGATTTAGGTTGTGGTAATTTTGCTTCAAAATATAGAGACATAATTTTAAAATCATATAAGAAATTAATGTCTGCTTAACTTTCGCTGGTGTACTTTTCTGGCTTTTTTATTTCCTCTCTATAAGCAAGATTAGTGACCTGCTTGTATTGCTTTAGAAGCATCACAAATTTCATTTAGAAAGATCTCCTCATTAATAGAATTCTTGATGTATTTATTAAACACAGGGAACAGATCATGTTTTATATTAATGTCATTAATTCTCCAATCCATATTTTTAGTTGCTATTTTTGCAACTGTAAACATTAATTTGCAGGTACAAGGGCTACATCACTGTTCTATTAGTTTTGAATTTTTAGCAGAAATGAGATACGATTGTCCATTAAGATACAGTCCAACTGTGAACACAAATTATTCTATTGTGTTTAATAAACTACCATGATGAATTTTTCACAGTGATTTGTTATTTGTTTAAAATGCCAGATAATTAAAAAAATTTTCATCTGAAGGAAACATAGCTTTGTATATGTCATTTGCTCAGAATCTTAGATGCAGAATAAAATTGTGTCTATATTACTGAATGCTTTATATGCTTATTGAGGACTTGCATACTTTGTTATGATCTTCAAGTATAACAGAATACTCCAAAGGCTCTATTTTATTGTTGAAATGTTGCAATATAGATCCATTCATTTGCTACTGGAATGATAATATCCATCTTTTGTGTTACTACTCTTTCCATGAGTAATACGTATTCTAATTTTTACCTTAATCTCTGATACTGTATTTATCATGATTTTTTTAAATTTTATTTTATTTTTAAACTTTACATAATTGTATTAGTTTTGCCAAATATCAAACTGAATCTGATACTGTATTTATCATGATTTTTGTAAAGACTTTCACTGTGAATACTGGCCAGTTTTCTTCAGGCTACCTTATTTAAGAAACCAAATCCTTTAGGCTGTCATGATATACAATCCAAGGCATATGGACTATGACTTTCTGGAAGGTCATGTCTAGCAAGATGTAGGTCCTATTCCTCAAGCTAAGCTGCATGATGGCGGTAGGAGAGGATGAATTTTAGAGGCTATAAGGCTGTAAATAATTTTCCCTTACATATCATAGTGATTTCATAAGAGGAAAGAATTGTGTGTTATCTACTTAATGGTGTATGCAATTATTGAAAACTGATGTTAGATGCTAAAGCAAAACCCAGAAGAGTTACTGTGATAGACTTAAAGAGAAAGACTCATTCATACTCTGTCCCTAGTGTATTCATCAAGATTCTCCACACACACACACACACACACACACAATGTTGCACAGTTGGATATATGTATACACATATGTGTGTTTATATGTATCAATATGTGTGTGAATATACACAGATGAGAGAGAGATTGATTTCTTGGTTTTAAGGAAGTCTTATTCAATTGTGGAGTCTGACAATTTCAAAATCTGCAGGGCAGGATGGCAGGCTGGAGAGATTGCTCTAGGGTTATTGTTTTTTCTCGCCTCTCGATGTTGGCCTTTTGTTGAAGAACCTGTGCTTGCAGCCCTTTCAGCTGTGTAATTCACTGTCAATGCTGGAATCCTCTTGTGGAAGCAAGATTTGAGGGAGGATAAGCATTCTATGATTGTACAACCGGATCTTAGTTTGTAAGTCTCTGAACTGTGATCTTCATGTATCTTTGACATAGCTCCTCCTTCCTGTGGTGAAACAGGAAGGCGAGCATGATCTGGTAGGAGAGATGACTTTCTCTGCCTTGAGCGAAGACTCTGGTCAAGTCTTTTTCCCTGGAGAGTAGGCCCCTTTGATGGACACTGCTCTGGGCATATTTCACAATGATATTTGTACCCACCTTCTGCTAGTGCGGAAAGGGGATATTTATTGGATCTTTATTTGAGAATTGGTGGTCTTCCTAGCATTGAAAAAGAGAGAGTTCCACCTAAGATTTGATCCCCAGGAGTTTCTCACTGCCATGCTATCCTATACTCAACTTTAGCAATTTGTTAAAATTACTTTTTAAGTGTTTCTGTACGTGTCTGGTTCTAGCAGCTTTTGCCCTAGATGAAGATCTCAGTTATAACTCTGTGGGCTTGCCTCTCTCTCCCAGTTTCAGAGAGGGGAGGGATTTCCTTGTAAATTCAGTTCACTGATAGAACCAAGTCAAGACCCTGATTTTCTGTTTGTTCAGATTTTTTTTTTCCTTATAAAGACAGTGATGGCCTATAAGTTTTACATACTGGGACTGAAACTGGAAATTATTACTCTATGTTGTTATAATTGAGACCTCACAAGATTTCCCTCTTTGACTTGTGGACACATGATAGGAAGATCATGGCATCTGGTCCCATCACTTCATGGCAAATAGATGGGGAAACACTGGAAAGAGTGGCTGGCTTTATTTTTGAGGGGGCTCCAAAGTCACTGCAGATGGTGACTGCAGCCATGAAATTAAAAGATGCTTACTACTTAGAAGGAAAGTTATGACCAACCTAGACAGCTTATTAAAAAGCAGAGACATTACTTTGCCAACAGAGGTCCGTCTAGTCAAGGCTATGGTTTTTCCAGTAGTCATGTATGGATGTGCTGCTGCTGCTGCTGTTGCTGGTAAAGTCACTTCAGTCATGTCTAATCCTGTGTGACCCCATAGACGGCAGACCACCAGGCTCTGCCGTCCCTGGGATTCTCCAGGCAAGAACACTGGAGTGGGTTGCCATTTCCTTCTCCAAGGCGTGAAAGTGAAAATGTGAAAGTGAAGTTGTTCAGTCGTGTCCAACTCTTAGTGACCCTGTAGAGCGCAGCCTACCAGTCTCCTTGGTCCATGGGATTTTCCAGGCAAGAGTTCTGGAGTGGGTTGCCATTGCCTTCTCCAGTATAGATGTGAGAGTTGGACTATAAAGAAGGCTGAGTGCCAAAGAATTGATGCTTTTGAACTGTGGTATTAGAGAAGACTCTTGAAAGTCCCTTGGACTGCAAGGAGATCCAACCAGTCCATCCTAAAGGAGGTCAGTCCGGGGTGTTCATTGGAAGGACTGATGTTGAAGCTGAAACTCTAGTACTTTGGCTACCTGATACGAAGAGCTGACTCATTTGAAAAGACCCTGATGCTGGGAAAGGAGGAGATGCCCTGATGCTGAGGGCAGGAGGAGAGGGCAATGACAGAGGATGGGATAGTTGGATGGCACCACAGACTCAATGGACATGAGTTTGGGTAAACTCTGGGAGTTGGTGATGGATAGGGAGCCCTGGCGTGCTGCAGTCCATGGGATCGCAAAGAGCTGGACACGACTGAGCAAGTGAACTGAACTGAGGTAGGATGAATTAAGAGAGTAGCACATGACATATATATATACTACCAAGTGCAAAATAGGTAGCGTGAAGCAACTGTGTAACACAGGAAACTCAGCTTGGTGCTCTGTGATGACCTAGAATGGACGGAAGGGAGGTTTAAGAGGAGGGGAATATATGTATACTGTGGCTGATTCACGTTGTTATACGGCAAAAGCCAACACAACATTGTAAAGCAATTATCCTCCAATTAAAAATAAATTAAAAAACATTAAAGATGTATGCATATATTTTTATTTTCAAAAGCTTAATTTTTTATATTGAAATATAGTTGATTTATAATGTTAGTTTAAGGTGTATAGCAAAGTGATTCAGTTATATTAAATACAGATACATTCATCCATTCTTCTCAGGTTATTTTCTCATATAAGTTATTATAGAATATTGAGTTCCCTGTGCTATACAGTGCATCCTTGTTGATTATTTAATATATAGTTGAGTGTTAACCTCAACTTTGTAATTTATCCCTTCCCCTTCCACCTTTCCCCTTTGGTAACCATAAGATTGTTTTCAAAGTCTGTGAGTCTGCTTTTGGAATATCTTATTGGGTTGGCCAAAAAGTTCATTTGGGTTTTTGCATAACATCTTACAGAAAAAGCCAAATGAACTTTTTGGCCAACCCAATGTAGTACCATTTATATGAATTTATTTACAAAGCCAAATTTACAGATGTATGAAAGTTATTATCCTGTTATTCTGCAGTATATGTAAGGCACCATGCTGCTGCTGCTGATAGATGATAAAACTATGGTGTGCTTTTAAAAAAAATTGCCATATTTTATGTTTGTTCAGTTACCATCTACCCTATCTGTTCAGAATGCAGCAGAAAGCTGGGGGCAGAAGGATGGGAGATCCCAAAACGAAACTGTGTACTGATAGTGAGTTTTAGATTACCACCATGTTCGGAGAAAGCAATGACACCCCACTCCAGTACTCTTGCCGGGAAAATCCCGTGGACGGAGGAGCCTGGTAGGCTGCAGTCCATGGGGTCGCTAAGAGTCAGACATGACTGAGCGACTTCACTTTCTCTTTTCACTTTCATGCATTGGAGAAGGAAATGGCAACCCACTTCAGTGTTCTTGCCAGAGAATCCCAGGGACGGAGAAGCCTAGTGGGCTGCTGTCTATGGGGTCACACAGAGTCGGACACGACTGAAGTGACTTATCGTAGCATAGCATAGCATGTTTCCCAAGCTTTCCTTCAAAGGTGACCTGTGCACAAATTAAAACAAGTTACAATGATTTATTTTATATTTCCACTTAACTTATTTTAAATAAAAATAGTAATGACATTTTGAATATTTGTTCATTATTTTTCTCCCAAACTTCCTTCCTTTTCCCCAGATGTTTAGAATAAATATAATTATGTTAAATATATATATATTATAATTTTTACTGCAATATCATTTCTCTAGAATGGTCACCTATGTACTATACATTCCCACCTAAATAAGTGAAGTGTTCCTTAAACTCCTTATGTCTGAAACTAAAATTATCCACTTATCTTATGAAAATGTTTCTTCCTGTGTGTTGGTGGTCTATCACAGTTATAAAACCACAAATGCCAAAGCTTGAGATCTTTTGCTTCTTGTCCCCATAGCCACATGATTATTAAATCCAGCAGATTCTACTGCTAAAATCTTTTCTCTTTCCCTCTCCCATGTCTTTATCCTAACCCAGAACCTCCTCACTCCATTCCTGCACTCTTTCAGGAAACCCTACCCTAACTTCCTTTTCCCTTTCTTGATGCCCTTCTCCCATCTGTGTTTCATGATTCTATGAGATTTGTCTTCCTGCACTGAAGTTCTGGTCAGGCCAATCCTCCACTCGGAAGCCCCTCTACAGATAAGATCCTGCCATTTCACATTCAATATTCTCCATGATTTGGTTCCAGATTTCTATTGATTGTTTCATATATGTATGTGTGTGCGAGTGTATGAATCTTCCTGTAATGCAGAAGACCCCAGTTTGATCCCTGAGTGGAGAATCCCCTAGAGAAGGGATAGGCTACCCACTCTAGTATTCTTGCCTGAAGAATTCCATGGACAGAGGAGCCTGGCAGGGTACAACCCATGGGGTCGCAAAGAGTCAGATATAACTCAGCAACTTTCACTATGAATTGTTTTTATATGCATATATAATGCATATGTTATGTGTATACATGTGTGTTAAGTGTTGTGCTGGAGGCTGGGTTATAGAAACAAATAAATTAGAGAAATTATTTCCAAAAATTAGTCTAAGAAGATAAAATAGACCCTTAAAATAATTAAAAAGAAAATTATGATAAATGTATTAGTAGAAATCTTTAAGTTCAGTTGGAGGGCAGTCTGTTTTATGACTGTATAATATATAGATTATCCTCTGTTAGTCCTATCATAGAAATCAAATCTGGAAGAGACCTTGGGTGTCATACTCTTTCCAGGCCATTCCTCTAATTGAATCTCAGTTGCTTCTTCTTCTACTATACTTAAATACACCCAGCCACTCCACCCTCCAACACACACCTACAAATTGGAACCCAGCAGTGGTAGCCTGTTTTTTAAAAGAGCATCATCATTTTGAGTTTATGTGATTCTAGGCAAAAGGAAGAAAGCATGAGCATCTTCTGTTAGGCATTTTGCAAAATTGATGATTTCATCACAAGCAGGGGCCTAGGGTGTGTGGGTGCCCCAGAATAGAAAGCATGACCCCTTCAGATATATATGTCTTACGTATCTATCATGGATTTGCCTAAATATGCATTATCTTTCATTATTATTTGACTTTCTGTATCTCTGTCTCATCTCTTTAATAGGAAATTCTATCAGTGCAATAGTAACTTTGCATACTTTCCCCCAAAGGCACCTAATACAGCGACTAAGCCCTAGTAGACAGTGTAGAATTATTTGTGGCTGACTGACTCTAGGCTTTTATAATTCAGTTTGTGATCAGGTATTGCTTGAGTTTAGAAATAAAAAATCAAATTTGCAGTTGGTCCTGGCCTGTGGGATACACTGTACTTGCCACCACTTCTTCATGAATTGGCTCATACTATAAAATCCATTTTTAAAAGGAACAGAGTGGGAGAGTAGGTGATACAAATATCGTAGCATTATCGGTGAGATTTTGAACCCGCACTATAAAACATCATGAATGTCAGTATGCTCAAGGCGGATTTGATTTAAAAAAAAAAAAAAACACATTAAATTCCAATGTGTCTAGAGACTCCTGTGGCCTTAAAAACCTTCTCCTTCCATTTAGGAGTATTAAAATAAAAAGAGAACAAAGAACAAAAAGAATAACAATAAAAGGAATAATCTTTTCAGTATAAATGTATAGCATTAATGATTTAGCTTCTAACCCAACAACCTTATATCCCATTATTTCTACAAATTCATACCATCTAACACTAATCATGGCATACTGTGCTGAGGTCCAGCCCTGGCTGATCCAGGGTATTCGGAGGGGAGACGGCGTCAGCGACTATTTAAATATTCATCAAAGATATAAAGAGTAATAGAATGAGGATAGCTCAGTAGGAAAATTCAGTGGAGAAGAGAGGCAGAGTAGCTTGGTTTATGCAGAAAATCAATATAACCTGTGACACGAGGTTAGCTCTGACCACGGAGGCCACAGGTGCCCTCTCGAATAGCGGAAGGTGCCTCACCTTAGACACCTTCTCGAGTGGGTCTTAGAAGCCCAGGCAAATAAATGGTCACAGAGGACCTCCATGCTGCAGATGGAGACTCAGCCAGAAATTGAGAAGAAAGAATGACATGGGGAGACCAAGCTTGGTGAGCAAGGCCCGTAGCTTTATTTTCAAAAGGGGTTTTTATACCCTAAGTTACACATAGAGGATAATAGGGGATGCAAAGTTAGCAGTCTTTGATCCTTATCAAAATCTAGGGTTTCTTTCCTGCAGATTTATCGTATACAAATGGTTTAGGTGATTTACATCATCTTCTGGCCAGAAGGCCTATTAACATTTTATGACTCTTGACAAAGGTTTGTCAACCATAAGACTTATTTTCTCTAAGAGTAATTATTTTAAGGTTTGGCGCCATCTTCCGAAAGTATTAGATAAAATTGCATTCCTATAGGGCGGAGGTGTCATGGGTTTACAACAAAGGAAAGAATTTATTACCTTAAGGGTCTAAAGTTGCTAACACCAAGGCCACGACTTATTTTTTCTACATACCAACTATATTAATTAATACACATTCAAGGATACCATACAGCAGTTGTGGAAACTTGGCAGCAAGCATTGGCTCATCAATGAAATCTTTTACTAGCTTTATTCTGACAGTTTCTAACTCTCTGAGAAGCTCTAAGCTATTTGAATATCTTAAGCTTCCCATGCCTCTCGAGGCTGGGAGACTGTAAACAATCGTATGCATAGCTGTAGGAGTCTGGGTATATTTGTCAGGCGAGTTAGAGAGCTATCTGAGGGGTTTGGATTTAAACACTCCTAATTGCCCAGGAACTTTATTAATTGGAGCTGTAAGTTAACTCTTTGACAGAGAGAGCGAGATGGTGGTGGGGGACAGCCCCCAGTAAAGTCAGAGGTGAGAACACAAAGCAATAAAGTAGGCAGACTCTGGTTTTTTGGGGATAGATGCTCGAGAATATCCAGGGGGACTCCTGAGGCTCGATCCCGCCTTTGCGTATGCCAAGCCTCCTTCCTCATGACCTTTGTCATGAGTGGAGTGCCTCTCGCCAGCTCCCGGCAATACTGAAAAAATCTATTTTCTTTCTGAACTTTATTCGTTTGCTCTTTCATTGTCCTGGAACTTCTCCCTCTTTTTTCAGTTCAGTTTAGTTCATTTCAGTCACTCAGCTGTATCTGACTCTGTGACTCCATGGACTGCAGCACGCCACGCCTCCCTATCTGTTGCAAACTCCCAGAGTTTACTCATACTCATGTCCATTGAGTCTGTGATGCCATCCAACCATCTTGTCCTCTGTCATTCCCTTCTCCTCCTGCCTTCAATCTTTCCCAGCATCAGGGTCTTTTCAAATGAGTCAGTTCTTTGCATCTGGTGGCCAGAGTATTGGAGTTTCAGCTTCAGCATTAGTCCTTCCAATTAATATTCAGGACTGATTTCATTTAGGATGGACTGGTTGGATCTCCTTGAAGTCCAAGGGACTCTCAAGAGTCTTCTCCAACACCACAGTCAAAAGTATCAATTCTTCATTTACATATGCCCAAATTTTAGGGTATTTAAAGATATTACAAATGCTATGAAACTTTGTTTTTCCCTGCTATGAGAAGTTTTCTATCTTACCTCTTGAGCTTTACAAAGTACTCAATTATATATTTCTTACAGAAGTTTTCATTTTGTTTTCTGTTGGTTATTTTTTTATTCAGCTAGTAAGAGTTCAAAAATGTCTTTTACATAATTAAGTTAATTAAGCAGTTTTCAAAATAAAGAGGTTGTACATGAATCATATTTCCTTTCTCCATTTCAGGTCTATAAATGCTTGACAATGAAACATCTGAACTTTCTTATATATATGTATATATTAATGAGGCTTTTTACTCTTGGGATGTGACATAAGGTTACTGGCTTCTTTAGTACATGGAGAAATATTAGACTCTTTCAGGGGCAGAGAGGTTCTTGACTGAGATTTCAAAATGCCCTTATAATAATGATTTGTGGATTAAAATAATGTAAAGTCATAAAGTATTTCTTTTCCCAACATGGAACTTGCATTGACAAATGTGCACAGTAGTCTCTTCAACTGGCCAATAATTTACATACTTAATACAGTTTGTTTTGTTTTCTAAATCTTTTTGCTTAACCTTCTGAAGTACTACTCTTGAGGAAATTGAAGGGAAGAAAAATCACGTAACTTAGTCCTTTCTACAATATTGTAAACTCCTTGAGGATATGATGGAAGTCTATATCCTCTAGATACATAGCATTATGGCATGTCCTGTGTCGATATACATTACATAAATTATAAAGTGTTAATAAAAATGACTACACATTATTAGAGATCAAACATACCATATTGTGTTTGGACTTCCTTTCACTAACTTACTTCAATTCAGCCAATGTAGACTTTTATCCATGGGTATAAAAAATGACATCAAACATGGGATTTTCCAGGCAAGAGTACTGGAGTGGGTTGCCATTGCCTTCTCCACTCTTAAATTACCTAATCACATAAATTTATATGAAATCACAGAAATAGAAAAATTAAAACCATTAATTCATTTTACAGAAAATTACTCTGGTGTCTTCCAAATATTTTACTCAGTTATTAAATAAACAGTAAAATTCTAAAGTGAAAGACTATAAGAATGCACAAGAAAATATTGTACATAATCCATATTATATTTGCAAGATTTCTAAAAGTCATTTTATTATAATATTCTTACGGAAATCCAAAAGGCTTAACAGTAAAAATCATTATGGTGAATTTTACTTAAGATAATAAACACTTTTTCTTTAATTCAGTTCAGTTTAGTCACTCAGTCATGTCCAACTCTTTGTGACCCCATAAATCGCAGCATCCCAGGCCTCCCTGTCCATCACCAACTCCCGGAGTTTACTCAAACCCATGTCCATTGAGTTGGTGATGCCATCCAGCCATCTCATCCTCTGTCGTCCCCTTCTCCTCCTGCCCCCAATCCCTCCCAGCATCAGGGTCTTGTCCAATGAGTCAACTCTTCGCATGAGATGGCCAAAGTATTGGAGTTTCAGCTTTAGCATCAGTCCTTCCAATGAACACCCAGGACTGCTCTCCTTTAGAAGGGACTGGTTGGACCTCCTTGCCGTCCATTACCTGCACATAAATGGAAAAAGAGAGCATGTCCATTAAGAAGCCATTACATCTTTCTGGACAAAGAGCACAGAGCCCTGGCTCTAGGGTTTTCATTGTATGCTTTCCTCATTTGTCATGAGGTGAATGGCTTAAGATAGCATCTTGTTAAGTTTCCTATGGCAGGCTACCTAGGTTGGCAGGAAGAGTTGTCTGAAATCGCCTGTTAAAAGGAAGAGTTCTTAACCAAGCGAAACTGCTTTCACCAACCCATCAGAGGGCTCCCTTTTGAAATCAATTGAAATAGTTGATCTACTTTTCCTAGAAAGTCTGTATTCCCTTGGGTGATATGTTCAGTGGGAAGAAAGTGAGTGAGTTTAATTATTCAACTAGGTAGGACTCAGACTAGAATTTGAATTAACCTGGATGAGATAATACTGTCTCCTTTTGTATTCAACATCTTCAATATTAAGATCAGCCATTACTTTATAAACAGCAAGGAGCTGAAACAAATAAAACAAATATGGTAAAAACCATGTGTATTTTTTATTTTGGTGGCTTAGTAATGACAATGAAAACACTGAAAATAGGCAGTTACATAAAACTTTCTTTTCTTCATGGCAATCATGATATGAATCTAAGCATTCTTTAGGTTCAAAGTTTGAGTTCCTGTGATGTTTGGAACCATATTAATCTTTACATCATAATAGTAATACTTCTTCTTTCCTTTATAATCTTGATCTTCTTTGCACTTTGAAATCAACAGTATCATTTCCAAGGATATTAAAGCATAATGTTGCTGTCTGTGTTTACTTTTGTATTTTAGTTTGGTTAAACTTATATTTTGTTTCTTGTTGTCCTTAAGTGAATTGAATCAAAATGAAGCCAAAATTCTCTTACTGAAAGTCTGTTGGAAGATCTTGACTAATATCTAAGGATTGCAAAGTCAATTAGAAGCCCCCTCACCCTTGGGTTAATGCTGCTCATTTGAAGTGTTTTACTCATGTCACTGAAGAGTCTTAGGGTGTACAGCGGCTCTCCTCATCTTTTTATGCTTCTCTTCTACCCAACTTCCACTCGTCCGGCAGCATATCTCTGTTTGTTTTTCTCTAGAAGAGTGGATTCATGCCTTCCTCTCAAACTTCCCTTATGATTACCTAAGAATGGTCCTTGTGTCAACTCTTAGTTCCCTGTATTCAGATCAGTAGACAAGTGTAGCTGTAACTCAAAATTCCTACTTTAATGTAGGATATCTGTGCTATATTCTCACTCAGTTTTGTCTAATATATTCCTATTCTGTTACATTCTGTAAAGTTTAAGGCAAGATACCTAAAAAATAGTATCGAACTGCTAAAATGTTAATAGTTGAGGTTTAAGGATTTAATGGCTACATAGCCTGCTGCTGCTGCTGCTAAGTTGCTTCAGTTGTGTCCGACTCTGTGCGACCCCATAGACGGCAGCCCACCAGGCTCCCCCGTCCCTGGGATTCTCCAGGCAAGAATACTGGAGTGGGTTGCCATTTCCTTCTCCAATGCATGAAAGTGAAAAGTGAAAGTGAAGTCACTCAGTCGTGTCCGACTCTTAGCGACCGCATGGACTGCAGCCTACCAGGTTCCTCCATCCATGGGATTTTCCAGGCAAGAGTACTGGAGTGGGGTGCCATTGCCTTCTCTGAGCTAAATAGCCTAGCTTAAAACAATTTAAAAATGCAGTTTTCCTAAATATACATTAAATACTACAAAGTACTTTGAAACAGACTAGCAACTTGAAACATTCTAAGATACTATTTTGTGATTATGTGGCATGTGATTCTTTCTAATGAGGACTCCCTCATTAGAAAAGAGGATGTATATTCTTGTCAATGAACTGCAACAGTATAATCCAGGTGCTAATAGACAAATTTCAAACTTTCTCAGTATTCCTGCTTTTACATTTTTTTGTTAAATGATAAGGTCATTCATGGAGCTAGTGATTTCTGTAAAGAAACAACTTGCTAATGTGCTTATTCTATTGAAAAGCATCTTCCACCAATCTTAAAAATAATGGTTTTATTTTTAGAAAATAAATTAGTTAGCAATATTATATTACAAATGATTTTTTTCAAATACTTTTATTCATTTAAATGTTATTAGATTGTTCAATATTCATAATGATCCATAAATTGCTTTATATTTCAAATGCAAGTGATTTTAATTATATGAAATTCATAAGAGAGATAAAGTGTTTTTAGAATAGCTAACTTTCCCCCTTTTCCTTCTGTGTGTTATCTTACTTTTGTTACCTTCTGATCCATATTGTTTTGTGATTGTTTTGTTAGTAGTATCGATTTTAAAAAGTAGAAGGTGAGTGGATTCTTGAAAGCTAAAGCATTGTTAGCCTTGTTGACCCCTCTGTCACCAGATGCTATAAATAGTGCCAAACACATGGGCGGCAATCAATTAAAGTGTCTTGAACAAATGAATGAAGGAACAAAATTCAGGGACAAATCGCCCACAATCAAACTCTGTTTTCATAATTAAAATTAAGCAAGAGCAAAATAATTTTATACTCTTATCCTTTTGGAAAAAATAATAAAAAACTTGGTAAATAGTAAGTACTTAAATATTTCTTTTATTTATTCATTAACTTTATTATTCTAATAAAAATTAAGACCTCTAGCAAATATGTACCAGATGAATATCTAATCTTAGACAGAAACTAGGAAACAGGTGACTTTATTTCTAATTGACAGAAAGAAGCTGAAGCCCATATTCAGTGTCTTTCCAGACATTCACCCTAGGACAAGCACCATGGGAACTCAGAGCCAGTCTTCTTAGTGGTTCTTTTCATTAAGCCAAGTATTTCCCCAAGGTGGTTCCACAGAAGATGCTCAATGAAATAAATATATTTTCCCCAACTAAAATAATCTTGAACTGCTTATTCAGGTAGTAATTTTAAAGTACGTCATACAGAGTAAAGTGAGTCAGAAAGAAACAAATATTGTATATTAACGCATAGATGTGGAATCTAGAAAACTGGTAGAGATAAACCTATTTGCAAAGCAGAGACACAATGTAGAGAAAAAAAATGTATGGACATCAAGGGAGGAGACGGGGGTTAGGAGGAATTCGGAGATTGGGATTGACGTATATACACTACTCTAAAATAGGTAACTATATTGGGATTGACGTATATACACTACTCTAAAATAGGTAACTAACGAGAACCTACTGTATAGCACTGGATCTCAATGCTCTATGGTGACCTAAATGGGAAGGAAATCCAAAAAAGAGGGGATATATATATATATATATAGCGCAAACTAATACGACATTGTAAAATAAATATATTCCAATAAAATTATTTTTAAAAATAAAGTGCATCAAAGACAGTTTACTTTAAATGTACACTTACATGTAAATATAGAATTCCTTTTTAATATTCAAAAATTTCAAAATTACTTCTCCATGTGAACAGTGGATCTGCAAAGTCAGAAAAATGACATTTAAGTAAAACAAATGAATTATTTTCAAGGCTACCTTGTCCTTGTGTAAGTTATTTGAAGTTCACAATACTGACACGATATTTTATTTATGAGAACTGATTAGGGATGTGAAAATTAGTAATATGAAACTAATGTTTAAAATCTCTAGACTCTCATCTCTCTTTCAAGTATTTTCCAATATATTCAGCCTTTGGAAAAAATGTTTGCATTTACATGTGCTCTGTCATCTCACATTTAATTGAAAATTACAAAGATGATGATTACTGCCTCTGTTTTTAAAGTTGATTCATCTTTGCTGTTCCTCCTAGGGTATGCTTCCAAGTGTCAGAACAGGTGGAATAAAGTGAATCTACCCAAAATTGGTATATGATAGTCAGACACTGACTATGATTAAGAAATGTACCAGGTCTCTTTACTCAGGGAGTTTTTGAGTACCCAGCTTGTTACCCTTCATCCTTTATGTGAGGCACTGATATCTTTCAAACCCACCATATACTTCCCAAATGGAAATTACCTGGACTACAAATTATTCTACCATTAATTACCTTTATTTAACATGAATAACATCTTAATTAACATATTTTTCATTACATATAACTAAGATGAGGAGAGTCATTATAATCAAACTTCTGTTGTATTCACTGCTAGTTTTCTGTGAAACATCAGCTCTGGATATCATTACTTTATGTGTTTCAAAACAATACCTTACTAACTCATTCATTCTCGTGGACTCACTCTTTTAATACACTTTATGTCTGTTAAAACAATGAAGAATTTTATTCTACCGCTATAATAATTTAGAGACAGGAGGAATTTGGAACTTGTTTTGTAATTTAAAAAAGGAACACTAAGGGATTCATAGTTCATTAATATTTGTGGTATATCTGCTGTGAGTCAAATGGTATGCTCCATTGTGGGCTCATTCATAGGCCATTTTGATGGAAAATAAAAAACATGGAGGTCCCTCCACAACATAAGTACATAAATGTATAAGTTAGGTCAGATGTATACCCTAAAGTGTATGAATAAACCAAAATCATGTTTTCCTCAGTCAGTTTTTTCTTATCTCATACACTTAGACACAAAGATCTCAATAAGTCTTACTAAGTTGTCATACAAAGTTCTCAGAGTGATAAATAATAGAATCTAATATTTAACCATGCATTGGGGAAGGAAAGTTTACTGTCCTGTCTTTTAATAAGTGTCCCTGAAGAAGTAAAGTGGATACTGTACATAAAATAGATAACCAACAAGGACCTACTGTATAGCACAGGGAAGGATACTCAATATTTTGTAATAAGGGAAAAGACTCTAAAAAAGAATATGTATATGTGTATAACTGAATCATTTTGCTGTATAGTTGCAACAAACATAACGTTGTAAATGAAATATACCTCAATTTTAAAATGCTAACAAAAGGAAAATATAAATTCTCAAGTAATAGACACTAAGAGCCATTTGTTAACTATTTGTTGTTTGTCAGTTGTTCATTCATGTCTGACTCTTTGTGACCCAGTGGACTGCAGCATGCCAGGCTTCTGTCCTTCACCAACTCCAGGAGCTTGCTCCGACTCGTGTCCATTAAGTCACTGATACCATCCATCCATCTCGCCCTCTGTCATCCCCTTCTCCTGCCTTCAGTCTTTCCCAGTGTCAGGGTCTTTGCTAATGAGTTGACTCTGCATCAGATGGCCAAAGTATCGGAGTTCAGCTTAAGCATCAGTCCTTCCAATGAATATTCAGGGTTGATTTCATTTAGGACTGACTGGTTTGATTTCCTTGCAGTCCAAGGAACTCTCAAGAGTCTTCTCCAACACAACAGTTCAAAAGCATCGATTCTTTGGCATTCATCCTTCTTATGTATGGTCCAACTCTCAAATCCATTCATGACTACTTGAAAAACCATAGCTTTGACCATACAGACCTTTGTCAGCAAAATAATGTCCCTGGCTTTTTAATACGCTGTCTAGGTTGGTCATAGCTTTTCTTTCAAGAAACAAGTGTCTTTTAATTTCATGGCTGAAGTCACCATCTATAGTGATTTTGGAGCACAAAAAATAAAGTCTGTCACTGTTTCTATTGTTTCCCCATCTATTTGCCATGAAGTAATGGAACCAGATGCCATGATCTTCATTTTTTGAATGTTGAGTTTTAAGCCAACTTTTTCACTCTCCACTTTCACTTTCATCAAGAGGCTCTTAAGTTCCTCTTCACTTTCTGCCATAAGGGTGGTGTCATCTGCATATCTGAGGTTATTGATATTTCTCCCAGCAATCTTGATTCCAGCTTGTGCTTCATCCAGCCTGGAATTTTGCATGATGTAATCTGCATGAAAGTTAAATAAGCAGGGTCACAATATACAGCCTTGATATACTCCTCTACTAATTTTGAACCAGTCTGTTGTTCCATGTCCAGTTCTAACTGTTGCTTTTTGACCTGCATATAGGTTTCTCTGAAGGCAGGTAAAGTGGTCTGGTATTTCCATCCCTTGAAGAATTTTCCACAGTTTGTTATGATCCACTCAGTCAAAGGCATTAGTGTAGTCAATGAAGTAGAGATAGATGATTTTCTGGAATTCTTTTGTGTTTACTGCGAACCAGCAGATGTTTACAATTTAATCTCTGGTTTGTCTGCCTTTTCTAAATCCAGATTGAACGTCTGGAAGTTCACAGTTCATGTACTGTTGAAGCCTTGCTTGGAGACTTTTGAGCATTACTTTGCTAGCAGGTGAAATGAGTGCAGTTGTGCAGTAGTTTGAATATTCTTTGGCATTGCCTTTCCTTGGAATGAAAACTGACCTTTTCCATGGCCACTGCCGAATTTTCCAAATTTGCTGGCATATTGAGTGCAGCAGTTTAACAGCATCATCCTTTAGGATTTGAAATAGCTCAACTGGAATTCCATCACCTCCACTAGCTTTGTTCGTAGTGATGCTTTTTAAGGCCCACTTGACTTCACATTCCAGGATGTCTGGCTCTAGGTCAGTGATCACACCATTGTGATTATCTTGGTCATGAAGATCTTTTTTGTACAGTTCTTCTGTGTATTCTTGCCATCTCTTCTTGATATCTTCTGCTTCTGTTAGGTCCCTACCATTTCTGTCATTTTTTTTTCTGTCCATCTTTGCATGAAATGTTCCCTTCATATCTCTAATTTTCTTGTAGAGATCTCTAGTCTTTCCCATTCCATTGTTTTCCTCTATTTCTTTGATCACTTAGGAAGGCTTTCTTATCTCTCCTTGCTATTCTTTGGAACTCTGCATTCAGATGAGTATATCTTTCTTTTTATTCTTTGCCTTGCACTTCACCTCTTTTATTAGCTATTTGTAAGGCCTCCTCAGACAACTATTTTGCCCTTTTGCATTTCCTTTTTTGAGGACGGTTTTGATCACTTCCTTCTATACAATGTTCGGAACCTCCATCCATAATTCTTCAGGCACTCTGTCTATGAAATCTAATCCCTTGAATGTATTTGTCACTTCCACTCTTTATTATAATAATCTACTTTTTGCAGATTTTAAAATGTGGTTAGTATTAACCTTTACTAATAATTTTTCTAATCATGATTTGAATGATGAATGTGAAGCTCAAAATTAGCATCTTGAAATTCTCCACAGGATAAACATTTAGTTTATTGGTAAATATCCATAACTGAATTAACATTTTTATTTGAACATAATACTAAGAAATTAGCTCTTTATTGATTTACTTTTATGTTGAACGATGTGAAGAATTGAATTCATCACAGTTTCTTTGGTCTGTTTCTAAGGCTAATGTGCGTAGGCAAGAACATTTTTTCAAGGATACACACTCTGAATTATGTGTTGGAAAAGGAAGGTCTGTGTAAAAGGAGCTTTTTGTGGCTTAATTCTCTAAGTGTTCCATCCACTTTTAAAAGAAAAAGTTGTTTTAACATTTAATTGATAAAATGATCTATTGGTAACCTTTATAATCTAATCCCTATATTTTAATGGAAATATATATTTGATATATATTTGAGATTATATATATATACATAATTGAGATTTTGAATCAGCTACTCCTTCATTAAATTAAGAAGCCATTATTTTAAATATGGTCTTTATTTATTCTTTTTTAAATGTTAAATCCAAATTTGAATGAAAATTATATTCTTGGTACTACTTATTTAGACCTATGTTTCAAATTAGCCTTTTTTCTTCCACTACTACTTAAGGAAATTAAATGAGGTATCATTACATAAATTGGTACACAGCATTGCCTTGCACTGAAAACAGGTTAACAAAAAAAATTCTTTTGAAGACTTTGGGAGAATTAGGGCTTCCCTGGTGGCTCAGAGGGTACGGCATCTGCCTGCAATGCAGGAGACCTGGGTTCGATCCCTGGGTTGGGAAGATACCCTGGAGAAGGAAATGGCAACCCACTCCAGTACTCTTGCCTGGAAAATACCATGGACAGAGAAGCCTAGTAGACTACAGTCCATGGGATCCCAAAGAGTTGGACACGTCTGAGTGACTTCACCTGGGAGAAATAGAATAGAAATCTGATATAATATTAAGACCTAAAGACAATCTGTGTAATTATTCTGTAAATAGTCTGATTTTATTATGTAATAAATTTAAACAAAAATCCATAAATAAATAAGAGAAAGATGATACGTATTGAAAAATAATATAAATCGTGCAGGAAAAATAACTTTGGTCAGCTTTATAGAGGTTAATTACTGGTCTACAAGGAGAAAGTCCAAATAAAATATACTTCAACTTAAACAAAGCACTTGATGATCCTCAAAATTATTAAGCTGCTGTTTTAAGTACTGATACTATTATCTATATTGAAAACCAAGCAAAGTATTAAGTAACACCATATCAAGTTGAGTTTTAAGTTCAAAGTTTCATTTTTATAAATACCTATATTTAAATTCTACTCAGTAAATTGTAAATATGCTTACCTTATGGACCCCCTGAGATATAAAAATGTTTCTTTACTTCTTGAACCATCCTAATCTGTTTAGGAAAGGCACAAATACTTCTTCTCTGTATTTGGCATTGTAAATTACACATTCCATTTTATTTACATATCTTCATTTCTTACAGTGTAAAATTAAGCAGATGAAGGTAAATAGAACAACCTTCAGTTTTTGATTCTGCCTGCAAATGACTTTTCAGAGAAACATATATTAGGTGTGAGTTTAATTATCATTTAAATTGATATAAAGTAAATTCATCTTAACACTATTTATGGAGACTCTGTTACTGAGTCATATGGCCACCTCTGAAAGATCTTTACAAAATAGTGAAGGAATTTTACTTGTAATAATTTCCTTGTAATATTCGAAAGTATAAATTGTAGCATACCTACATTTCTGGCTAACTTCTTAAAGGATATTAGTTCCTTGTGCATAATGACCACAGCTATTGGCAATTAATGGCCTAATTTAAGTATTTAATAACTGTTGCACCATATAACAATAAAACATAAACAACCACCCAAAACCCCAATATTACTTCAAAGTCAATGATAAAAAGCGTTAAGAAACATTGTCCATATGATTGAAATATTCTTATAAATATACAGAATGTCTCCAGATTTCATAAAGTGATTTACAGTATGAAAATATAGCAAAAGTACTGAAAAATCTAACATACCCTATTTTGATATTTTAAATCAAAATAAGTAACCTTAATCTTATACTGTATAAAACAAAAACATATTTATATAGTATGAATCTCTGTAAGTAAACATGTCTCTAAAATAAACATTCACTGTTTTGATTTTTCATAGTCCTTTGTTTCAACAGTACTATATAGCTTTAAATATGTATTTAATTCATAAGTGTGTTCATTAAATATTTAGTGAGCCACTTTGCATTTTCTGTAAGGCATTATGTTAAATACAGTGGGTAGAACAAACAAGCCTATTGCCCAAAAGTATACTTTCATGGAGAAATAGACTCCAAATCAATAATTATAGTTGACCCTTCAACAATGCATGGGTGAGGTCCCCCCTCAAACCCTCCCCCGCTAAACTCACAGATAAATTATAGCTGGTCTTTACTATATACGGTTCCTCTGTTTCTGTGGTTAAAGGTCTGTGGACTGTTAATGGTGGATGGCATTGGTAGTATGGTAGTGTTTACTACTGAAAAATATCCATCTGTAAGTGCATCAAACCCAGGTTATTCAAGGGTTAACATTACACACTCAGTGGTGTTTCTTTAGTGGATGTTTGTGCTTTAGATGCTGTGGTAGACTGAATAGTGACCTCTTAAGATGTCCACATCTTTAGAAATGTGGAAACTGTGAAAGGTTACTTTGTGTGGCAAAGGGATTTTGCAGATGTGATTAAGGACCTTGCGATGAGGAGGTTATACTGGGTTATATAGGCATCTCCAGTCGAATCACATGGTCCTTAAAAGTGGAGATGCTTTGTAGGCCATGGTCAGAGAGATATATTTTGTTAACCTGTAATAGAAAACTGATTAAGAAGCACAGGGAAAGTGGAACTTAATTGAGCAAGTGAGGGAAAGCTTCATGTAGAAGGACTCTACGTGAAATTTACAGATGGTAAAAAATGCACTAGGTAAACAAGTCGGAAGAACTGTCCATGTGTAGGCAAAAACATTGATAAAGTCATAGAGAAGTTAAAGAATGTGTTGTTAAAATTTACAGTTGTTCACAATTGGCTATTTTAAAATGCAACAGTGGAATGGAGGGAGAAATAGTTTATGTTCAGAGATGTTACTTTTTATTTAAAAAAATGGAAGTTAATTTCCTATGCCTTATTGACAGTTTTACCTAAAGCCTATCTAATTCAGCCTATGAAATTATTATCAAAAACTGTCATTTTACAGTATGACTTAAGAAACTAGTTAGAAACAAAAATTATTCAATAGGCCTCTGGATTAAAAAAAATAAAGTATAGTTTATTTACAATGTGTTAATTTATGTACAGTAAAGTAATTCAATTATACATATGTTTTATTTTTTTAATATGCTTTTCCATTATGGTCTATTGTAGTATACTGAATATATTCAATAGCTCTCTGTGCTATACAGTAGGACTTCCCTGTTGATCCATTCCATATTGTAATATCTTAAATGTGTTAACCCCAACTTCCCACTTCATCCCCCTCCCAACTCCCTCCCGCTTGACACCCACAAGTCTGCTCTGTGTGTCTATGAGTCTGTTTGTGTCTCATGGATAGATTCATTTGTGTCACATTTTAGATTCTACAGGGTATCATATAGTATTTGTATTTCTCTTTTGGACTGACTTAGTATGATAATCTCTAGTTGCATATCATCTAATGTTTAATTAGTTTTACTAATAAGCATATTCAACATATTACTCTATGTTGTTAAAAAGACTATTTTCATCCTGAATTTACATTGCTTCAAATTAGGACATTCTATATATAGTGATTAGACCACTACTTCTTTAAAAACAAAATATCAATCTTACCCTCTATCTCTAGCTTGATTGTCAAAATATAAGACCCGCTCTTACTTTTAATTGATAAGAGTAAGCATTAACAATTTTAGAGCCTTTGTGTGTCAGATAATTTATATTATGTTCTTTGGATGTTTGTTTCACTTTATTTAAGGTTGTACTTAATCTGAGAAATTTTTTCTTTGTTCGTTTCTAGTTTATAATGTCATGTTATTTGCTAATAAATTGTCACTTAAAATTTTTGTATAGAGAGGGTAATGAATTCCTTAAAGAAATTCAAGTAAATCCATTGATCTAACTTCTCAATTACTTATATATCAACTAAGCCAAATGGTTGAGACTACATCATTATTAGAGACTTGGAGCTGCTGTTGGTAAATTGAAAGTAGTGATTATGATTATATGACTTATTGAACATTTAAGAATGATTCTGTTAAAATAGAATTCAGATCTTGTCATTTCTCTGTTCAAAATCCTCCCTGGTTTCCCATGGTTATCACCATAAAGGATCAGACTCCGAAGTTAGATTGTAGAAGCTTATATGCTGTGGTCCCCAAACTCTGCCCTCATTTCCCACTTGGCCATCTGTGTCCCCTCCCCTCTTGTCACATTGATCTTATATTTCCTAAGACACACCAGTCAGGTTCTGCCTTTGGGCTCTATTCTCTCTGGCTGGAGTGTTCTTCACCTGATAGTCACATGCTTTGCTTCCTTACTTCCTTCAGGTCTTTGACCAGGATCACTTGTCTATTGACTAATGCCAGTAAGAATTTTAGCTGACTACTATTATCTAAGGAAATTAATATGTCTAAATATTTCTTTACACCACCCCTGGGTATTTCAGATTATTTCATTATTCATTCCTATATAGAATTATTCCCTTCATTTCTCTACCCGTTTATGTTCACCTTACCATTATGTGCACAAATAAAGCATTCCTTGATGTCCCAAAGAGAAATTGATTGCTGCATTTCTCTATTCCCATGACTGACTTACATGCTCACAATGTTTTATAAGGAAGAAAAGTCCAGTCAAAGCAGCTTAAATATTAGGAGCTTGATTGATGAGGCATAGCTTTCAGTAGAAAAACACCAACAGTTTTCATCCAAACCACCAAACATTTTTCATCCAAACCACCAAACATTTTTCATCATGGTCAAATGGAGAGCCAAGAGTTAAAACTACCTCTCTTTACCTCAGAGGCCCTCTCTTTACCATGGGCCCTCAGAGGCAGATGGTTCTGCTTTTCCCAAATTTGTTCACCTTTTCTCTGCAGAATAGCTTTCTCTCCTCCTTTGGCTTCATTGTACTTCACAGCTTTGAACTGTATATGCCTTTGTCTAGACTTAGTTTTATAAGAGGTTTCATTTCTGCATGAGATGAATCTAATTGTCTTAGTTTTCCAATTCCCAAATTTATGGGAGGAAAAGAATATTTGGATTATCTTCAACTAATGAACTGAATTCCCATAAAGCAAGTGACCTGAGCCAGGTGTCCACCTGTACATTCAGCTCTGACCAGAAAATGGGGTTATTTAGGAGCAACAAGATCAAGACCACATAGGCTACCCATTCAGAGGAGGCCCTGGTGAAAGGAGAACAGGCTGGGCATAAAGTGGACAATATATCTTTTTGACATCTGATGTATTTATAAGGTGTGATGTTTCACTCTTGGGCTGTGTTTATGCATACACCTGTGAATTCAACAATTATGACTTTTTCATCTTTGTGACTCTAATATGAAAATTTTAAACATTAAGTCAGGATAATTAAAAGGATTTTTCTGAGTAAGCTATATTTGTGTTGGTGAAATATGGGTACACAATGAAAATATATAGATCAAATATTGTGTAATAAGATACTATGCTGGACACATGACAATGGAAAAAGTAGCTGGCTAACACCAGGACTGTTGTGTCTAGCCATGGGCATCATGCTTGTGATGAACCCTAAGTAGTTAAAATTCAAACAGAATAGGGGGACTGGGATGGTGAGATTAATGGGCATCATATCATGTAGCAAGAAATTTGAAAAACATACAAAAATTGTTGCTGTTCAGTCATTAAGTTGTGTCCGACTCTGTGACCTCATGTACTGCAGCACACCAGGCTTCCCTGTTTCTTCACCACCTCCTGGAGTTTGTTCAAACTCATGTCCATTGAGTCATTTGTGCCATCCATCCATCTCATCCTCTGTCACCTCCTTCTCCTGCCCTCATTCTTTCTCAGAATCAGGGTCTTTTCCAATGAGTCGGCTCTTTGCATCAGGTGGCCAAAATATTGGAGCTTCAGATTCAGCATCAGTCCTTCCAGTGAATACTCAGGATTGATTTCCTTTTGGATTGTCACAAAAACTAGGGATATAGAATAGCTATTTTTAATTAAAGCATCTAATTTTCATGAAAAAATGAAATACAAGTAAATCTAGGTCTTGAGAATAAATGAAGTGCCTCTCAGTTCAGTCGCTTGGTCATGTCCAACTCTTTGTGACCCCATGAGCGGCAGCACCTCAGGCTTCCCTGTCCATCACTAGGTCCTGGAACCTGCTCAGACTCATGTCCATCGAATCAGTGATGCCATGCAACATCTCATCCTCTGTCGTCCCCTTCTTCTCCTGCCTTCAATCTTTCCCAGCATCAGGATCTTTTCCAATGGGTCAGTTCTTTGCATCAAGTGGCCAAAGTATTGAAGCTTCAGCATCAGTCCTTCCAATGACTATTCAGGACCAACATCATTTAGGATTGACTGGTTTGTTCTCCTTGCAGTCCAAGGGACTCTCAAGAGTCTTCTCCAACACCACAGTTCAAAAGCATCAATTCTTAAGTGCTCAACTTTCTTTATGGTCCAACTCTCACATCTATATGTGACTCCTGGGAAAACCATGACTTTGACTAGATGGGCATTTGTCGGCAAAGGAATGTCTCTGCTTTTTAATATGCTACCTGGGTTGGTCGTAGCTTTTCTCTCAAGGAGCAAGCATCTTTTAATTTCATGGCTGCAGTCACCATCTGCAGTGATTTTAGAGCAAAAGAAAATAAAGTCTGTCACTGTTACCATTGTTTCCCCATCTATTTGCCATGCAGTTTCTCTACCATTAGTTCCTCTTCACTTTGGAGGAACTTTCTGCCAAAGTGAAGAGAAACTAATAGCAGAAAGAAGTGCTTCTTGGGAACCTAGAAATAATGTAAATTAGGAATCTATTAAAGGTATAAAAATAATATCTAACAATATAATATGGATATTTCCAGTCTTAGCAAATTCTGACCTCCAGACTGGTAAGGTTATTAGATGAACTATGGACCTATATGGGAGGATAGCACAATATTTATTCTCACAATTTTGCCCCTTGTTGTCATTCACCACTGAGTCACGAAAGTTGCCGCTTATCAAGATTTCAGTTACAGCTCATCAGGTCTTAGTGGATGGAAAACATGCATGTGAATATCTGTGTCCATCAAGAATAGGTCTGCTACAAAATGGAATTATTGGAATGTGAGTGTGAAAAAGGCAGATATGGTTAACAGGCCTCCAAGAATGTCCATGAGAGAGTATAGCTTGACACAGGACATTTATCTGTCCAAGCCAAGTAGTTTGTGAATCTCTATTGAATAGTTGGATCCATTGCATCATTAAATATTTGAATTAAATAATGAATTTCCTTTGTTCTTATTTCATGCTCAATCAACTTTTTTATTATAATTTGTGTTATTCTGCAGCTTGTTACATGAAGACAATATGATATGTAGTGGAAATGAGGACTTAACTCACTCAATTATCCTTCTCATGTTAAGCTTAAAATACTCGCATTATGTTTTATTTGTTTGAGTTGCCTGTGAATAATAGTCTCTGAATCCAGTCCATACCTGTATAAGTACAGGGTAGTGTCTCAGCCTATGAGTAAGATGTTGGCAGCTTGTGAGGTGTATCAGCTTCTGTGCAGAGATCCTGAGGGTCATTTAAGGTCTTGTCATTATAAATACTTTCTTTCTTTCTTTCCATGTGTATATTCAATGTGATACCAATCAACAAACCAAAAGATGTTTTGTGAAATACAACACACTGATTCCATAATTTACATGGGTAAAAAGTGTGAAGGAATAACCAAGAAAAATTTTAAAAAGAAGTACAGTGATTATGGTGTTCTTTTGCTACATGCCCCAAAAGTTCAGAAACCTGTAATAGAAGAAACACAGTAATATATACATGAGTAGGAAAAAATAAAGTTATGTGGAACACAGATTCCAAAAGAGTTTCCATCAGGAAATAGTTTATGATAGCGTTGTCATTTTAAAACAGGAAGTGTAGTCAATAAATGATGATTTTTGTACTGGCTACTCATTGGTAAGTAAATAAAAACCTTCTTTACACCACACATATTTGTATAATACAGCCTCACATATGCACTTCAGATGAAGTCAAAAGGTAAAATTAAACATATTCAAACAGTAAGAAATAATAGTGGAAAATAATTCCAGTTATAATATTTGAGGAAGACCTTAGGAAGAAAAAAAGCCCAGAAACCATAATGCAAGTACTTATATACTTGACAAAACTAAAATGAAGTATTTTTTATTTCTAAAATATAACTTTGAATAAATATTGGAAGAAACATTTCTAATAAATATAATAGGCAAATAGGCATAGGGTATTATGAAACACCTATGAAACAATGAGAGAAAGATACCCAATAAAAATGTTCTAAGATTAAGAACACAATTCAGAACACAAAAAATATAGAGATTTTCATATATGAACAGGTGCTTGACCTCACAATACTCTGAAACATGTATTTAAGCAATAATGGTTATTTTAATTTATATACTTGACCATAAACAGAAAGACTTACAATATCTGCTTCAAATGAAGATACAAAAAATTGGACCAATCTTAGACTACTGGTAAAGCCATTTTGAAAGAATATTTAGTTTATTTTCAAATTTAGTATGTCAGTCCCATTTGACATGAATTTTCCCTCTAGGAATCTATCCAGACTAATAGTCACAGATTACTACTAGGATGTAAGTACAAAATGTTCACTAAGAATTGTATATCATACTGTTAAATTGATAACATACTAAGTGTCCATAAATAAGGTCATAATTAAATAAATTGTGATACATCTAAACTACAGCCTTTAAAGTCAATGGCGAGGATTAATTTTGAAGCTATGAGGTAAAGAAGAAAAAAAGGCAGACTCCATAAAAATTGATGCTATTTATGTAGAACTAATGTGTGTTTATATGTTCAAGTACAGACAGACTTTCCCAACTTAGGAATAATACATGATTTTTAAAGAAGAATGAGTGCCAAAGAGTCGATACTTTGGAACTGTAGTGCTGGAGAAGATACTTGAGAGTCCCTTGGACAGCAAGGAGATCAAACCTGTCAGTTTTAAAGGAAATCAACCCTGAATATTCATTGGAAGGACTGATGCTAAAGCTCCAATACTTTGGCCACCTGATGCAAAAAGCCAAATCATTGGAAATGACACTGGTGCTGGGAAAGATTGAGGGCAGGACGAGGAGGGGGCGACAGAGGATGAGATGATTGGATGGCACCATAGATACAGAGGACATGATTTTGAGCAAACTCTGGGAGATAGTGAGGGACAGGGAAGCTTGGAGTGCTGCAGTTTGTGGGTCGCAAAGCGTTGGAAACAAGTGAGTGACTGAACAACAAATCATTTTTTCGTGTATTATTTGATCAAACATATGTTGTCTTTAGTAATTGATGTTTTTACAGAGTACTGTAGTGTATTCTCAAGCCAAAATAAGCACCAATGAATAAAAGAGAAACAACACGGACGGTTTGTTTAGTATATAGTTGGCACTGACCACGTTCACATTGGGCCCAGATGACAATCTATCAGCAAGGCCAAGAAATGGGAGTAGGGGCAGCATCTGAAGAAACAGATGGCAGTTGATACACTTTATTTCTGTGATTCCAAATGTGAACCTCAAAATAGTTCATCTCCAAGTATTCCTTTAATCCATCATCTACTATACTGATGCCACTCACAATGCCAGCTGTGTCTCAGGTGTTCTTGCCCTGTTCATTCATTGGATGATGACATTTCTACTAGAAGCTTAACTAGATGTCACATTTAAATATGTTCAAAGCATTTTTGTGCAAATTGGCTCTTTCATTTAGCCCATTAAGCTTAGTGTCTTTTTCCAGTTCAGAGGAGAAACAAGCACTGAATTTTCTAGGCTTTCTAGCAGTGATAACAAAAACACAAAATGACAATGATCGAGAACTGTTGTGATGCACAGGAGTGCCAAGTGTTAGCAGCGCTTTTGTTGCAAATAATGTAAGAACTATTTTAATTAACTTGAGTTTAAAAGTGGATTAAATTGTTCTCCTCAAGCATTCAAGTCTGATGATAAATTTGCTGGTATTAAATTATGATTTGGGCTAATACCATTTAAATAAATCACATACAATAATTCCATTGTATAATGATTTTAAAAGCTACTTATTTTTGTCTGCTTTCCTACTTTATGAAAGATGTGATATAATTCTGACAGCTGAATATATCCCACTTAGTTTATCAAAAAAATAATTGTGTCCTAAAATAATTATGTTACAATGTGTTTTTTAAAGCCAATTAATCAGAGTTTAATAGTGTTGATTTTCCTAAGGTGAATGTATTTTTACTTTGTGATTAATTAGTGTGATTACCACTTAGCTGCCCTGATTAAATATCTGTTTAAGGATCATACTCAAAAAGTAACTTGTGTAACAATTTATAAGCCCATGTGTAAAGTTGCTTTCTGAAATATAGGCACCAATATGGAACTTGTATGTGTTTATAAAATAGTTATGTGTATATGTACACATATATGTATATATATTATATTTTTTATATTATGTGTGTATATACACATATGCTTCCCTTGTGGACCAGTTGGTAAAGAATCCACCTGCAATGCAGGAATCCTGGGTTCAATCCCTGGGTTGGGAAGATCCCCTGGAGGAGGGAATGGCAACCTACTCCTCTATTCTTGCCTGGAGAATCCTCATGGACAGAGGAGGCTGGGCGGGCTACAGTTCATGAGGATCACAAAGAGTCAGACATGAATGAGCAACTAAGTACACACATAAACACATATATACACATATGTGTATATTATGGGCTTTCTTTGTAGCTTAGACAGTAAAGAATCTGCCTGCAAAGTGAGAGATCTGGGTTTGATCCCTGGTTTGGCAGTATCTCCTGGAGAAAGGAATGGCAACCCATTCCAGTATTCTTACCTGGAGAATTTAATGGATAGAGGCTACAGTCCATAGGGACACAAAGAGTCAGACATGACTGAGCGACTAACACTTTCACTTTTCATATATATTATCCGTGCCTACTTTCTAACTGTATACACCTACAAGTTATTAACCTGTAGCATAAACATCTCCTGACACCATTCTTTAAATTATTTTATTACTTTGAAATAATAATTACAAAATGTTGCAGTTCAAGTTTTGTAATCCTCAATCCTCTGTGTCTGAGAACATGCCAAAGAGCAAGTAAAAACTTCTGTTTTGCTAGAAACTTCTATCATAAAGAGTTCAGGAGAAGAAAAAAAATTATTTAACAAATAATTTTCTACTTTACACTAGTCACTGTTCAAACATTTGGAATACATCACAAAATAAAACAGAAAACCTCATGTTTATGGGACTTCTATAATGATAGAGGGTCACTGGAAATGAACATCATAATTCAGTAAAAGAGACAGAATATCTGGTGGGAACTTACCACCTGTGGGTTGAATCAAGCTTGGCACCTGTGTTTACATGGCCTGTGAGCTAGGATTTTTTTTTTTTTAATTTTTAAATGGTAGGAAAACTTCACAAGTGAATATTCCATGACATATGAACTTAAAATTCCTGTGGTCTTAGTTTTAATTTAAGAATTGTGATAAAATATTATAGGAGCCTTAATGAAGTATAGCCATGCTTATTGGTTTAAGAATTGTTTACAGCTGCTTTTGTACTATGGCTTGAGTAGTTGAGACACAGACCACATGGTCTACAAAGCCCAGAATACTTACTGTCTAGTCCTTTGCAGCAAAGTTTACTGAACCTTGTATTCTGTAACTTAGTAATATTTCACTGTCATAGCAAAATTCACAGTTAATTAGTATATCTATAGATGGAGGCATTGATATGTAAATTTCAGTTTATTAATATATTACTTTGCTGAAATCCTCTCCAAATTAAAATTCAAACATTAGGGTATTTTCTGGTAAGAAATATAAAGAGGTCCAGTCAAGTCTACCAAATATCTCCATTAACAACTATATTCCTGTTAGATAAATGTGGAATTCAAAGTATGATTTACATTAACAATTATGGAGAACATCCTATGTCAAAATACTTTAATTGCATTATTATCTTCAAAGCTATCAGCTGAAATACATTTTTCTATTCTCATTTTATAGACAAAGACAACTGAGACACAGGAAATTTGTGCCATGTGTCTAAAATCAGGTTGGACCTAGAGGGTGTGTGAACCTTGAATAAGTCCTAACCACCTGACTGTCAGTCTATCACGAGTATTATCCCTCTACCCTGGATCCACGTCTGTCATGTATGGCTCCTTAACTCCACTTAGCAATCAAGTGGAAACACTGAAACTTAAGTATTATCAGAAATTTGGGCTGAAATAGTTCAGATTGCCATCTAAGTCTAGAATAAGTGAGTAAATCAAGTTTATTTTATTGGCCAGACATGGTAAACAGGCGTGCTTCCTACTTAATAATTTCAATTCTGCTTTTATCACAAAAACAACATGGATACTTGATAAAGCCCAAACCCCATCTAAGCATCTTTCATGTTTACTTAGGAGTAGCAGTTATTTTCTATTCTTTGGTGAGAACTAAATTTTTGCAAGAGTTAGTGGGATGAATGATGGCATGGTGGGACAGATGAGAGCATGTAAGATTGACCAAGAGGAAAGATCAAGGTTAGGTGGAACAGGACTGATTTTATCATGGACTGCAGCAATGATAACCACAGTTAACAGTGAGCTACTGGCTCAGGTAGAAACAGAGAATTCAGATGAACAGGCTGAGCAAATGTCAAAGGTATGAAATAAGCCTACCTAGTCCATAAACGGAGAAGGCAATGGCACCCCACTCCAGTACTGTTGCCTGGAAAATCCCATGGACGAAGAGCCTAGTAGGCTGCAGTCCATGGGGTCACTCAGAATTGGACACGACTGAGCGACTTCACTTTCACTTTTCACTTTCATGCATTGGAAAAGGAAATGGCAACCCACTCCAGTGTTCTTGCCTGGAGAATCCCAGGGATGGGGGAGCCTGGTAGGCTGCCATCTCAGGGGTCGCACAGAGTCAGACATGACTGAAGCAACTTAGCAGCAGCAGTCTGTAAAGGTTTACCTGGACAAGGACGGGATCAAAAGGGAGGCCAAGGTTTATACAAGAATTTAAATAGAAGAGGGGGACTGTGGGCTCCTCGTTTTTACAAAGTTTTAAATATTTTTCCCATCACTTGTGGATTCTAGCTAAAGATGGGATCATAATCTAAGATTTTATATTTTTTTACCTTTTCCTGGTCTCTCTAATTCTGTTTTTAATTTTCTCTCTTATATAAATTGTTCATAAAAACTAAATCAAATTATTAGGAAGTGAATCGGAGGGTCAGTGACTCATTAATTGAAAATATGTCCAGGGTTCCCTTTCTCAGGTTAGATACCATGCTAGTTCTTAGAATCCGCTAACATAGACCACCACAGTCTCTCTCCTTTTTAAGTTTACTTTTTTAATTGCAAGAACACATAGTAAACTACTTATTACATAACATTATCCACTTAAAGATATTAAAAATGTTATGTAGGAGAAGTACGAGGTACTCTGAAAGCTTATGAAAGAACAGAATGAGTCAGGGCTAGAGTTTTGAAGATGCAATTTTTAAGCTCGGAAGTTAAAGATGAGTAGGGGTTTCTCTAAATAAGGTTGGAATGTGGCAGAAGAAAGAATATTTGCACAAGATCCAAAGCTGAGAGAGGAGGAGTGCATCTCTTTAAAGAACAGAGAGAACTGAAAAGAGGGAGTGGAGTCAGTAATGCAGAGTATGAGCTGGGGTGGGAGGGGAGATGCAGAGGGTAAAACTGAGGAACCAGGTGGGAGGAGGGGGGAGGTCATGAATGCACTTTAGTAACATGCTCATGATTTTAACAATGTTATCCTACCAACACACTGAAGTAATTTTAATCAGAAGCAGGACTTTTGAAAGGAACACTTTAGAGAGTGGAATGAATTGTAGGAAGTTCAGAATAAATGTGAAAGACACATTAGAAAATAATTACCATGATCCAAGTGAAGGCTAAGCTAGACCAGCAGTGGTCAAGGCAGGAGAAAGAACATAGGTGTGAGAGATATTTGGAAAATTGAACTATATGTTTCTAGTCATTAATTTGATGTAGAAAGTAAGGACGGAGAAAGCAATGGCACCCCATTCCAGTCCTCTTGCCTGGAATATCCCATGGACGGAGGAGCCTGGTAGGCTGCAGTCCATGAGGTCTCTAAGAGTTGGACACGACTGAGCAACTTCACTTTCACTTTTCACTTTCATGCACTGGAGAAGGAAATGGCAACCCACTCCAGTGTTCTTGGCTGGAGAATCCCAGGGACGGGGGAGCCTGGTGGGCTGCCATCTATGGGGTCACACAGAGTCGGACACAACAGAAGTCACTTAGCAGCAGCAGAAAGTAAGGAAGAAATTTAAGAATGATTTTAGCTTCATATGGCTGGTTGAATGAACATACTGTTGACTGGGAGAGTGCACTGGCCCAGGACCACAGCTGAGTGGGAAATGTCATGAATTGAGTTTGAGATACTGAGTTTGAAGTGTCTATGAGATATGAGATATCCAAGTCAAGACATTGAAGACTTAATTAGTTAAGAGTCTGATGCTGAGTGAAAGGTCCCTATAGGAGAAAAAAGTTGAAAATAATAGAGTCGTGGAAGCCAGGGTTGTGGGCTATGCAGAAGTGCCTGCATAATGAGAGCACAGTATTGGGTTGCCCCAAAAGTTAAATCAATATTACAGAAAAACTCGAATGCTCTTTTTGGCCCACCCAATAGAAGCACTCCCTAGGGTCATGTCAAGGAAAATGAGCCAATTTTGGATGCTGATGAGAGCTCAGGTAAGGTATGTACTGAGAAAAAGCCTATTGGATGTAGTAGTGTGATGGCTGTTGGTGAACTTGTGAGACGAGTGTTCTGTGGAAAGGGGCAAGTTGAAGACATATTTAGCCATAAATTATAGATGAAAGATATGAAGAAAGCAAATATTGACAACTCTTGCAAGAAATGTATCTGTATGAGAGAAAGAAACTTTGATAGTAGTGATAATATGTATTATATTACGTATTGATAGTTCGGTTCAGTCCTTCAGTCATGTCCGACTCTTTGCGACCCCATGAATCACAGCACGCCAGGCCTCCCTGGCCATCACCAACTCCCAGAGTTCACTGAGACTCACGTCCATCGAGTCAGTGATGCCATCCGGCCATCTCATCCTCTGTCGTCCCCTTCTCCTCCTGCCCCCAATCCCTCCCAGCATCAGAGTCTTTTCCAATGAGTCAACTCTTCACCAAAGTACTGGAGTTTCAGCTTTAGCATCATTCCTTCCAAAGAACACCCAGGACTGATCTCCTTCAGAATGG
>NW_011494919.1:783214-801900 GCF_000754665.1 Bison bison bison | reverse complement strand
CTCCTTCAGAATGGACTGGTTGGATCTCCTTGCAGTCCAAGGGACTCTCAAGAGTCTTCTCCAACACCATAGTTCAAAAGCATCAATTCTTCGGCACTCAGCCTTCTTCACAGTCCAACTCTCACATCCATACACGACCACAGGAAAAACCATAGCCTTGACTAGACGGACCTTTGTTGGCAAAGTAATGTCTCTGCTTTTGAATATGCTGTCTAGGTTGGTCATAACTTTCCTTCCAAGGACTAAGCGTCTTTTAATTTCATGGCTGCAGTCACTATCTGCAGTGATTTTGGAGCCCCAAAAAATAAAGTCTGACACTGTTTCCACTGTTTCCCCATCTATTTCCCATGAAGTGATGGGACCGGATGCCATGATCTTCATTTTCTGAATGTTGAGCTTAAAGTATTGATAGTAGTAATACAGTAATTTATTTTAAGCAATCTATTTTATGATGAAAGGTACTGGAATGCATATTTGAATGTATGTGTAATGAACAGTTTTTCTTAAAAAATGTTACATTTAGTCTGATGGCATAATTCTCGAATTTATGTTAGAGCAACCAATTAGACTTTAGTTTGAGTTTCTCAGAAATTAATCTCTGCCCATGGGAATTAGGCAAGGCAAGCTGAAGCTTTCAACCATTTTTCTTTGTGTTCAACTTTGTATGTTGAACAGGATGAAAGGCAAGTAGCCAGAAATTTTTAAAGAAACTGGATAGAGATATCGGAGAGGCAAAGCATTTTATCCACAGGGCTCTTGCCTGAAGAAAGCATGAAATTATTGCCAGGGAAATATCAACTGACCATCTCACCCCTTGAGTGGAGCCCATTCACAACCCTAGAGAGTAAATGCTGCCTGCCTAATGTAAACAGCAGAAAATTAGGTTTTTCTCACATTGCTTATAAAATGTGTATAGCAATGGACAAGAAAACTGTGTAAACCAAATAAAATCAACTGTCAATTTCACTCAGGGAAGCACTTAAGACTAGTTATGCATGTAAGCTGCAGCAACTCACTTAGTCATAAAAATCAATAAGATTGCCACCTGGGTCATCAAGGGAACATTGCCACTGCAGGAAAACAAATCTGAGCTTTCATAACAATGAGACACAAGTCTCACCCCTCATCAGACCACATGCAAGACCAAGCTGTATTCTCTTAAGCATTGTTATTGCTTATTTTGGCAGTAATAAGTGACTTTTTCTTCTTTTCATAACACATCACTCTCTCTGAAACAGTGACTCCTTGCTAAAATACTTTATACACTGCAAAGAGGTGAATCACTAGAATAAGCATTTCAGATTGAATCCCGCTTCTAATGTCCCACTCTAAGTGAAATAGCATTAAGTGCTATTCAATGTCAATGCTAAACTTTAGTCTCCTTAAAGAAGAATGAATTCAGTAGTATCAAATTCATGTTTCTCTTGACATTTCAGATTAGGCACATAGACTTTTTGACCCACCGGTGGTGCATAATAATGTTAGATTCTGTCATTTTATTTCATTGATACATTTATACTATCCTATAATCAAGAAATAGTCATTTGATTCTTTGGCACTATTGGACAATTACTAAAAGTGGTTTCTGGACTAGCATCCTGAAATTTATCCCTACCCTGCCAGCATGGTTTATCATTTATAAACATTGTTTACAAAAAGAACTCAAAGGTAAGGATTAACTTGTATTTCTCAAAAAATGCCAGAAGATCCCACTAGTTGATCATCATCTTAACTCTTATTCTCCTGTCTTGGGATGGTCTGGATAGTTTGCACTTCAGGAAGGATTTTCTAAGGCATTTTGGTGCTTAGATACCTCTCTGAAAAGGATGGATGAATTGGGATGAAGCCTTATTTTTGACCTGCTACTAAAGCTCAAACTCTCTTAATAGTTCTCACACACCTTTCTTCATTAAGTTCCTTTCTATTAATTCAGGATCATTTCTGATTTACCCCTGTTCCCCAGATCTGTGACCTTTATTGACATATTTCCTCCAGTCCAGTCAAAGGCACGGGGTCAAATTTCTGTTGGCTGAACTCTTGGATCATTTTCTAGAGAGATGCTCTATAAGAACACATTATACATAAAAATATTGTTTTCTGGTGAAGACTTCATTGTGTAGAACAAAATTATTTTGGATTGATTCATTTCAAGCCAAAATATATTCAGTATCAAACTAAACACAGGTAGTACTGTTTCAACTATTCTCCTAAGCGATGTATCATAAGACTATTTTGTTGGAAAATTTTGATTGACTGATTGACATAGTTTTCATGTCTTTATTGCTAAATTGCAGTAATTAACCACAAATATAATGGAACCACTTTAGTGAGAAGTTTCCAAATGTTGTGTATGAACATGAATTCACTTGATATTTTTCATTAATCCTCCCTTTCATTTGTACATTGTCATGCATCCTTTTCACTCTTTGTAGTAGGAATCTCGATGACATCTTTGCCAACTTCCATAAATTTCCATTGATAATTTGGTTTAGAGTACATTTTCTGTTCTAAATTTAAGACAAAATCCTGTTAATGTTAAAGACTTCTATATGAACTTAATTCCAATTGTACATCTTATTCCTCTTGAGCTGTGCTTCTTATTGCTTGCAGTAGAGGAAAGGAAAGTGGTCTCTCTACCCTCCTCCCTCAGCTACTGATGCCTTCTGTGTTTGGGATCAGGCAGGAGGGAGAGGGAAAATTAAGATATTTTTATGCTAGTGGAGCAGGATCTATGGGGCTTTGTGTGTGCTAATGCTGAGATAGTCTCTCTACTGGTGATGTGAATATCACCTTCACCCAAAGTATGACACAAGTAAATACCTCACTCTCCTAGAGTGCAGGAACTAGCCCTATCATGAATATACACCCCAGCTTCTTCTTAGGGTTTAACATCCTGAAAACTCACAACCACTGCCTCTCTACTAACCCAGTGCTCCTCCTAACACACTGTCACTAGAACTGTAAATCCATGTGAAGAAGGCGAGGAAGGTTTAATTTGCCCTCTCCAAGGATCATGGAGAAATGGGACATAAAGTGGAGCATATTCTTTTCAACCAAATCTTACCAGCATTGTTTCAAGCCCTGCAGAGCTACTGCAAGGCCTCCTGCCTTCAGAAGTCTCTAGAATTGAAGAGAACTCTGGCCTCTGAAAGATCTCCCCAAACTTCACAAGGTATATGTAAAGTATCTCCTCTTTCACACCATGACAGAGTAGGTCTAAACAAGGAAATCACACTTTAATCACAAGTTCCCAGAATGCTCTTCCAAGAACTCTACACCTGGAGGAATTGATGGGTTCTACAGTTGAGCAGGCATCCAGCCCAAATCAAAAGGCCAATTTCCCATAGTTCCTTGTACCCCCAAACTTCACGAGAGATGAGGCACCCTGCACCACCACCACCACAGACATTTTTTGGAAGGGAAGCATTTCCCTCCATTCTCCCTTTGGGAGAAGTGAAACTAGTCTCCTGTTCAGTATTTACTCTTACTGTTTTCCTCACCTTAAAACATTTTTTTATATTGGTGTATAGTTGATTTACAATGTTGTGTTATTTTCAGGTGTACAGAAAGTAATGCATTTATATATACGCATACATCTATTCTTTTTCAAATTCTATTCCACTTAATTTATTTTAGAATATGGTGGGTTGTAGACAAGGCTAGTTCTGACCAGTGGTCTCTCAGTGAACCCTGAAAAAGTGTGATGGTCACATGTCCTGGAGTCTCTGTGACAAAGAATGTGTGGCCATTTTTTCACAGTTTCAGGACCCAAGGATATATTCTATAAGCCATTTGACATTTCCCCCCAAATTTATCACACAGCAAGAGTATAAGGGATTAGTTATTAAATCTGGTGAGCCAGTTTGAGACACCTACTTCTAATTTGTGAATTCTCTATTTTGTGTTACCACTGGCTGAAACTTAAAATCCAGGAAAATATTTTAAGAATTTCTCAAGTATTAGGTATTTGCATCAAACACATTTTTAATATATAAAACAGAAGTACGGATGTTGCCTTGGTCATATCAACACATTTCAGTGTTTTTCCTCTTTTTCTTAATTCATCTAATTTCTTTCTTTGCCATCAAATCACATTACTTGCTTATTATTTTGTTAATAGTGAAATGGGAATAATAACCATCGTACAATTGCATCGTGTATTAATTTGTTAATTTTGCTGAGCAATTGAGAGACCAAAGCACTAACTGTTATGGTTGTCTGCCGAATGAAGTTGTCTCCAACAAAGCATAGAGAAGGAGATGCCGAGTTACAGTAAATTCAACATGATGCTGCTATTAGCTTAAATGCCTTAGCTAAATGGTAGCAACTGAGATCATTAACTTTGCTTTCATAGCTATTTTCTTAATGTTACTTAGCAACTTCACTTTGAAAATACCCATTTCACATCCCTGTAGCCTAAGGAGTATCATTAGTAGTGAAATTGCATGTTTGATTGCATAGCCAGAGAAGAGTTAATGGTATATCCTGAAGATCTATCACCAGCTACACTGAGACAGCTCAGACAGCATGCATTGAATGCATAGGCCCCAGAAACAGAGCCCAATAAAAGGATAAAATTTATCCACCATGAATTCAGAATATGAAAGGAATCATTTCTATGTGTATTATTTTGCAGAATACCAATATCCATGTATTATTGTATAATGAATCCATATATCAACAAGTTTTGTATAAGATCAAGATGATCTGAAATATGAAAATCTAAAATGTACCAAATGTTCCTGCTCTGAAAAAAATGTATGAATATTTCTTACTATATCCTAGGGATAATGTTGCCTTTAACAAATGTAAATGCATTTGGTAATATGAATACTTGTCTAGGGTGATGACTTCTTAAGAAATCAGCACAATATAACAACTATAGAAATGCAAAAGTAATCAAAAGGTTACAGTTAAACCAATTATTTATTCTTTCTTCCAATTTTATGTATTTTTTCAATTGTTTATAATTAGTATGTATAGTTTTTTTTTTTGAGAGATAAGCAATCATATTTTCTCCCAGCAAGGTATTTTAATCCAATTAGTACTCAGTAGCTACAGACAAGCACTCAATATGACAAGCACTAATAATTATTCAATTACAAAGACAGAGTTTTAACTAGCCTTATCATCTATAAATATGATGCTTTTATATTTTGAGGTACAAAGGCATTTTCTGTTCAATCTCTCTTACCAGAGTCATTCGTTTTTCCTAAGAGAAGTAAAAAAGCAAAACTACTTAACTACTGTTAATAAGTTAACTCTTCTTCCATGACTTCATCCAGTAATCTCTGGTTTTCTGTTAATTGTGTGGCACCTCTCCCACTGGTCTCCTTTTTTGCTCACTTTTCTTTAAATATAGATATTCTCTAAGATTTACTTCCTGTCTTTTGCTTACACACTATTTGCTTTCACTGTCACATTTGTATAGCTGATACTTAAATCAGTATTCATCTTTTCACCCACCCATCCATCTATCCAAATATTTATTCATTCAACATGTATTGAGTGCTACTGTGTGTCAGATAAGTAAAGCAACTGGTGGGAATTCAAAATGATGAAGAAACAGCCCCGGATTTGAGGGATAAATGAATGCTGGAAATTTCTATCTGTATGTAGACTGACATCCCGCAAAGTTCAACATCTAAAATTAAGCCTTTGCTTGCTGTTGCTGCTGCTGCTAAGTCACTTCAGTGTGTCCGACTCTGTGCGACCCCATAGACAGCAGCCCACCAGGCTCCCCCGGTCCTGGGATTCTCCAGGCAAGAACACTGGAGTGGGTTGCCATTTCCTTCTCCAATGCATGAAAGTGAAAAGTGAAAGTGAAGTCGCTCAGTCGTGTCTGACTCTTAGCGCTTAACCCAAACTATATCTCCAGCCACCATTATCTGTTTCTGTTCATGATTATTTTCAGTTTCTGGTCTCCTGACCCTGTCCTCCCCATGATGCCCACCAAATCAATCTCCACTGCTGCCTACAGTTCTCTGTTACTTCACATCAGGGGCACTTTGGTTTGCTAAATATCCTTATTTGTGAAAGATTTTAAAACTTTATTTTGGTAAAATCACGATGAGACAAACATTTAAATATATACAGTGTCTTCTATATGCTAATGCACACCTCTCAAGTAATAGTATTAGCTGGCATTTCTGAAATTTAATGGTGAGTTTCTATATGTCGCGCACTAGACTAAGAGCTGTTCATTCTTATTTCCAAAACAAAACACAATAGCCTTATGACAAGGATTCTCTTTTTATCACCTGTTTAGAGGCAAGAAAACAGTTGATTAAGGTCATAAAGCTAAGGAATAGCTGCTGCTGCTAAATCGCTCAGTTGTGTCTGACTCTGTGCAACCCCATAGACGGCAGCTCACCAGGCTCCCCTGTCCCTGGGATTCTCCAGGCAAGAACACTGGAATGGGTAAGGAATAGCTATCCAGGTTTAAAAACAGGAGGTTAGATTTCAAAGTCTATTTTCTTAACTTATCTCCTATAGTCCCTATAAGACTAAATTATCTTTGTTTTTCTTCTGTTAGTTATGCCCCTGATTCTAAAAAATATACTTTTCTTTTTTTTAAACTGTAGACAATGGCTATTGGCTCCTCTGTAGGAAAGAAGACAGTTCAACTCATTTTCCTTAAATTCCAGTATTTTCCCTTTCCAAATAGATATTTTTAGATAATTTGTATTTTATTTAGATCTTTATTTTAGTTTCTCATAAAAAGCATATTATTCAGTAATATTCTATACATTGCCTTTTCACCTGAAAAACATCTTGCTAACATACTACGTCTGCACATTTCATTTCAGTTCAGTTGCTCAGTCATGTCCAGCTCTTTGCGACCCCAAGGACTGAAGCATGCAGTCAGGCTTCCCTGACGATCACCAACTCCCAGAGCCTGCTCAAACTCATGTCCATCGAGTCGATGATGCCATCCAACCATCTCATCCTCTATTGTCCCCTTCTTCTCTTTTAAATTTTTCCCAGCAAGGGGTTTTTTTTTTTTTTTCCAATGAGTCAGTTCTTTGCATCAAGTGGCCAAAGTATTGGAACTTCAGCATCAGTCCTTCCAATGAATATTCAGGACAGATTTCTTTTAGGATTGACTGGTTTAATCTCCTTGCAGTCCAAGGGACTCTCAAGAGTCTTCTCCAACACCACAGTTCAAAAGCATCAATTCTTTGGCACTCAGCTTTCTTTATAGTCCAAATCTCACATCCATACATGACTACTGGAAAAACCACAGTTTTGACTAGATGGGCCTTTGTTGGCAAAGTAATGTCTCTGCTTTTTAATATGCTTTCTAGGTTGGTCATAGTTTTCTTCCAAGAAGCAAGCATCTTTTGATTTCATGGCTGCAGTCACCATCTGCAGTGGTGACCCCCCTCCCAAAAATAGTCTGTCACTGTTTCCATTATTGCCCCATCTGTTTACCTTAAAGTCATGGGACCAGATGCCATGATTTTAGTATTCTGAATGTTCGGTTTTAAGCCAACTTTTTTACTCTATTTTACCTTCATCAAGAGGCTCTTTAGTTTCTCTTCACTTTTTGCTCTAAGAGTGGTGTCATCTGCATATCTGAGGTTATTGATATTTCTGCCTGCAATCTTGATTCTAGTTTGTGCTTCATCCAACCCAGCATTTCGCATGATGTACTCTGCATATAAGTAAACTAAGCAGGGTGACAATATACAGCCTTGACGTATTTCTTTCCCAGTTTTGAACCAGTCTGTTTTTCCGTATCTGGTTCTAACTGTTGCTTCTTGACCTGATACAGGTTTCTCAAGAGGCAGGTCAGGTGGTCTGGTATTCCTATCTCTTGAAGAGTTGTCCACAATTTTTTTTTGTGATCCACACAGTCAGAGGCTTTGGCATAGTCAATAAAGCAGAAGTAGGTTTTTTCTGGAACTCTCTTGCTTTTTCTGTGATCCAGCAGATACTGGCGATTTGATCTCTGGTTCCTCTGCCTTTTCTAAATCCACCTTGAACATCTTGGAAGTTCTTGGTTCACTTACTTTTGAAACCTCCCTTAGCTTTCACTTTACACTTAGAGAATTTTGAGCATCACTTTGCTACCGTGTGAGATGAGTGCAATTGTGTAGTAGTTTGAACATTCTTTGGCATTGCCTTTCTTTGAGATTGAAATGAAAACTGGCTTTTCCAGTATTGTGGCCACTGCTGAGTTTTCCAAATTTGCTGACATATTGAGTGCAGTACTTTCACAGCATCATCTTTTAGGATTTGAAAAAGTTCACTTGGAATTCCATCACTTCTACTAGATTTGTTCATAGTGATGCTTCCTAAGGCTCACTTGACTTCACAATCCAGGATGTCTGGCTCTAGGTGAGTGATCACACCATCATGGTTATCTGGGTCATGAAGATCTTTTTTGTATACTTCTCTGTGTATTCTTGCCACCTCTTGTTACTATCTTCTGCTTCTGTTAGGTCCATAATGTTTCTGTCCTTTATTGTGCCCATCTTTGCCGAAAGTTTCCCTTGGTATCTCTCATTTTCTTGAGCTCTCTAGTATTTATATTCTACTGTTTTCCTCCATTTCTTTGTTGGCTGTCTAAATTTCTGTGCTACATTGTTGTGTATCTACATTCATTCATTTAGTTCCCTCTTAATGGGTATTGAGGCACTTTTATTTCCTTTTTCAAGATTTAGTAAAGTTTTTCTTTCAGGGACCTAGACTCAAAATGGATGCTTCAGGTCTCCAGGAAGTTTGTTCCATTTATTTAGTGAAGATCCTCTTCCCTGGCTTCTCCCTGGACATGGAGTACAAGCCAGACCATCAGTCCTGTGAGTAATGGTTGGACGGAGGCAGAGTGCTGCATGTCACTTAGTGTCATGAACCTCAGTGAATAACCCTGCTTAGACCCAGTTTTTCCTCTTACCTTCCACACCACCATGGCCAACTCTGAACCTGTCCTTTCTACCTTGTCCAAAAGAGATCAGATGCCATTTCTACCATTACAACCTCTTCTGCTGTATTTTTCTCAGAAGTTTCAATCTGCTTTACATATTCAAAGAACATCTCTTATAATTCTCATGCAGTGACAATCTTTCTCAATCTCTACTAGTCCCATTTATTCTGAGATGGAAGATTAAGTCAAAATATTTTATTTTGATAAAAACATAAAATTATGTTTATTCTTACATGTTGACTGGAAAATAATGGACACCTCCTCCTCCTCAGGATTCCTCTGAATTAGTGCTGTATATTTGTTTCCAAGTTTGACATTATTCTATTATGTGTTTCTCTACCTATTTTTCACCCCAGCTTCAATCACATATGACATGCAATCCAAAAATAAAAGTAAAGAAAATTAGAAATTCAGTAACTATAAATGCAAGATAGAGACCCAAAAACTAGAAAACTAGAATATATCTATATATATATGTGTGTGTATATATATATATATATACACACACACATACTGCTAAGTCACTTTAGGCATGTCTGACTCTGTGTGACCCCATAGAGGGCAACCCACCAGGCTCCTCCATCTCTGGGATTCTCCAGGCAAGAATACTGGAGTGGGTTGCCATTTCCTTCTCCAAGATATACATATCGACTGTAGGTTAATCCAGTTGCACTGCACTTGATTCATCTGTCTACCTAACTATAATGAATTAACAATAGGGGGCTGTGAAAAGAAGTGAGAGAACTAGTTAACACGTGCTGAAAATTGAGCCACCAATGGCTGTAATGAATATGTGATGGAGTGGTGTGAATCTGCTGTTCTGATCATTGCCTGTGCTCACCTGTTTCTGAATGCTTCATCAGTTCAGTTCAGTCGCTCAGTCTTGTCTGACTCTTTGAGACCCCGTGGACTGCAGCATGCCAGGCTTTCCTGTCCATCACTAACTCCTGGAGCTTACTCAAACTCATGTCCATCGAGTTGGTGATGCCATCCAACCACCTCATCCTCTATCGTCCCCTTCTCCTCCTGCCTTCAGTCTTACCCAGGATCAGGGTCTTTTCCAGTCAGTCAGTTCTTCACATCATGTGGCCAAAGTATTTGAGTTTCAGCTTCAGCATCAGTCCATCCAATGAATATTCAGGACCAATTTCCTGTAGGATTAACTGGTTTGATCTCCTTGCAGTCCATGGGACTCTCAAGAGTCTTCTCCAACACCACAGTTTAAAAGTGTCAATTCTTTGGTGCTCAGCTTTCTTTATAGTCCAGCTCTCACATCCATATATTACTACCCGAAAAACCATAGCTTTGACTAGATGGACCTTTGCTGACAAAGTAATTTCTCTGCTTTTTATATGCTGTCTAGGTCGGTCATAGCTTTCCTGCCAAGGAGCAAGCGTCATTGTTGGAACATATTACTGAATAGTATGAATTTGGAGTCTGGATAAAAAAATACAGCACAATTTCATGTGGTACTTATCTAAGGAATAGCAATAATTTTCAATATTGGATAAGACACTGGTTGTGTTTGTGTTTCAAAACATGGTGGGTTGGTTTCTAAGGTGGGACCAGCTAGGAGATTTTTAAGGATGACTTTGAGTGTATTTTATTTTGCATTCTTTGTTAATTTAAAAACCTAACTCCTGTGTCTCTATTGCATTGTAGTTGAAGGTAAATAATGTGTGAGATAACAATCTCCCCTAGAAAACAGGATATGATTCATTATATGATTCTTATTCTCCAACAAAAGAACATGTATGGATTCCTCAGGGAGAGCAAAGTATTTCTTGGGATTTACTCTGATACAAATTTGTGCATGGCTCTGTGTTGAGAGAGCAGTGAATGAGAGCATGAACAAGATGTTTAACAACTTTATTCATGAATATCTACAAGTTAACTCTGACAGTGATGGGAGGAAAACAATTAAACACAAGAGTATACTGTAAGGAAAACCAATGAAGCCATAGGAGATATTTATTAAGGAAATCAATGCTCTGTGTCACTAGGTGTATTTTTTTTAATGATTCCATTCGAGTCAAGTCGTCTTGCAAGACACATCCTTGAAGTTGATTAACCTGGAAATTCAAGTCTAGTCCAACTGCCTTTAGAAACATATGTGAAATAGAACCAAAGGTCTCAATTAGTGATATAAATTATCTTGGTTCTAGCTTCTTAGTTGCTAACAAATGCTACTTAAAATAAATTAACTAAAAATATTAGTCAAAGATACTAGAATACAGTTTTGTTGTCTCACAAAAACATAGAACAGTGTAAGTAAATTACCAAGATCGAATAATTGACTAGTTTTCAGACAATCTGTATCTGTTTTTTGTTACCTACCTCCATATATTATTGAATATTAGTCAATAAAAAAGAGAAAATGTCACATTACTGTCATTTCTAAATTTAAAAAAGAATGAATATGTAGAGTAAATTCCAAATGTATTTTCCCAGTTTTTTCTTTCCTAGTCCCAGTTAATCATAATTTAATGGCCCTTTTCAGAATGGACATTAGTGGTGCTGATGTAGATAAGGGTCTCCTGTCTTGGACCATGACTTACCTGAGTTGAGCCATGTTCTTCTTTGCTCATCTTGCATTGACTAGGAAAATCATTCTAACTAAGTCATCTCTCAGAGCATCATTTGAACAGGAAAGATATATCCTGAATCATCCCCAGTTTCTCCACCCTTGTATAGAGCCTACCAACAATGCCTGTTGCCGTGATGCCAGCTTGCCTCTGATATGTTTTTACTTCCTAGAACTATTACAATAGGAATTATTTCTCTTACTGACTTATCTCCTGCAAATATTCCATCTGAAGAGTGGGTGTCTATTACTGGCTCAAATATGTCAAGAAACTGAGTTGGAATTAAAAGAACCATCAAAATATTCCAGCAATCAGTTAGTAGTGGCAGCTAGAGTTATCTGTAGTTCACATTATATTTTATATCAAGTGTACCCAACAGCTTGACATTTTTCTAGGAAAATTCATACGCAAGACTTGACATCTACTTTATTCATGCTAACCCCCAGGGTAGAATTTAGGAATGCTCCTGTACAGCTAATCATTGGTAATCGATCCTGCTGATCCTTGGTTTTGAATGTGAAATCATGCTACTAAACAAACAAATCTATATATAGCTATAAAAGAATTCTGGCAAACCTTGGCTTTAAAAAATTCTGAGTAAACAATTTCCTTGTATGTGTTAATGCTTACTAAATAATAAATCCAGAGGGAAGGAGGATAAGTCAGGAGCAATCAATCCTTTAAGGACATTTCACTAGCTTTGGGGGAGGAATATTTTAGAGCTAAACTTCATTCATTACAACAAATAAATCCTTTGTGGATTAAAATTTAAGAGGTGAAAAAATTAAAGACAGAGGAGAATAGAAGTATACTGTTTTCTCTATAAAAGAAAATTCTTTTACTTTGAGATCAATGGAATAAAATGAAAATGAAAACATTAACATAATAGATATGCAAATATCTATAATGAAAATCATTTAAAATTAAAATATTTTTATGTTATTAGGAGAATCGTTAAGACAAAAAGCTGGGTGCATCAGAGCAGCCAAGTTGCATGGTTCCAGGGAATATCATTCACATAATTATGTGACAAACAGTTACAAAAATGGTAATAATATTAATAATAAACACAAACATATTAGATTTTAATGCTTAAAATTATTAAAATAACTAATTTTAAAAGAAATATGAAACTTTTTTCATAATAAATTAGATTTTTATGAAATCTAAATTTTATAGTAGAACAAATTTTTAAGAATTAAAATACTCTCTTTTCCCCAGAAATAGAGCCCTGCATGATCATTGCCTCTGAGAGTGAAAACTGGCAGGACATTATATAAGCCATTTATTGTGTCTTTCCTAGCCAAAGTTCTAGAAATCGAACTTTAAAAAGGTACATGTGAATATAATACAGAATTTGGATGAATATTTATTCACAAAGATATCTATTATGTGACCTGAATTGTGAACAATAGAAGAATCATTTTATGGTTCATCCATATCGTGAAATAATTTATAATCATTAATAAGTATTGATAGTATACATCCACTTTTGTTTTTTTTTTAATTAAAAAAAAAAGGATTTACATAGCTCTGTGTGAACAGGGCCTGTTCATGTGATGCCTGTCCTGCTGTAGTTCATGGGGTCGCAAAGAGTTGGATACAACTTAGTGACTAAACCACAATGTGAACAGGGACATTTTCAATCTAGCTCACATACGTATCCCCTGAAGAGTGCCTGGCATATGGCACATGCTTAGAAAAATAGAAAAGTATTAGATATTAAGAAATGTATTATATTCTCAAGTTAGCAATGATTATCTATTGCCATAGGATTGTAAGTGATATTTGCACCTCCATATAAATAAGCACTTTCCAAAATTTTTCTAAAAAATCGCTTTTTGTATTATTGGGGAAAGTTTATTTTTTAAAGATTCCAGCTACCAATACCTTGTTGTTATACAACTATCCACTAAGAAAGGATAAGTCTTCAAGGAATCTCTCTTAATGCATTTGAGAATTAAATGCAGCATCACCTGCATTGGAATCATCTGGCATATTTACCTAAATAGTACGTTTCTGAGCTTGGTTGGGGGGCGGAAGAGAATCTACATTTTCATCACATTTTTGTGCCCCTTTTTCTTGTTTACCCATATGGTTCTCAGTCACATTAAAGCAAGAGAATCACTGAATTAGGACGACAATTAAAATTCAGCAAAATCTAAACAGCGGGAATGGTGGCTTTTTAGAGGAGTTTCTTAAAAGCCTGTTGAAAATGGCTGGTAAATTGGTGTAACAAACTTTATGTGAGAGGCTATGACTATATTAAGGATAATGGAACCCTCAGTAATAATCATCAGGCACTATACAGCATTGAGTTTACAGAGAAAAATCAATTTAGTTAAAATATATGGCATGGGATTTGTTTTTGAAAACACACGAATGTGAAAATTAGTGCTTACAGTAAATGGTGACCTTTCCTAACATGAAAGGCAAAAGCATTGGTGATAGACACTATATAAAATATTTCTAAATTAGTAATCTTTAATTCTGACTAGCATTAGGCAATAGGTGTCTGGTATATGTGTAATTTACATGTTTTTTTTTTTTTAATTCTCTCTCCCAAATCAATTAAACTGTACTGATATTCTGCAACTCTGCATTTCAGATGATTTTAATATATATGCCCAAAAGCTTAAACCAGTCAGCAAATATTTATTAACTACTTCCTATGTGTAGGCATTGTTCTAGGTGTTATTTATGGGATAGTAAGAAAGACAACACTTCTGCCTCAAGAAGGTTCTATCCTAATGAAAGTGAAAGTCACTCGGCTGTGTCTGACTCTTTGTGAGCCCATGGGCTATATATAGCCCTCCAGTCTCCTCTGTCCATGGAATTCTCCAGGCAAGAATACTGGAGTGGGTAGCCATTCCCTTCTCCAGGGGATCTTCCTGACACAGGGATCAAACCCAGGTCTCCCCCATTGCAGGTGGATTCTTTACCATCTGAGCCACCAGGGAAGCCCTATCCTAATAGTTGAGCACAAATAGTAAAAACAAAAATATAAGTTTAAAAAGATAATGACTGCATGAAGAAAATAACATAGATGAACATGGTTGAGTGAGAGTCCTTAAAGGATGTACCTTCTTTAGCTGAGGTGGTCATCAGAACAGCGTTTGTGGAGAGGTGACATTTGGGTTACAGTTTGAGACAATCAAACAAGAGTCTACAGCAAAAGCACCTCAAGAAGATTAAATAAGAAATAGGTTCTAATAAAGAACAAATTGATATAGTCAAAGTTTGGAAGCAAGACCAGTATGGAGAAGATGGTGACAAAGTGAAATAGACTGTCTGAGCAAAAATATGTAAGGCCGTGGTAAGGCGAGTAGCTGAGATAGATACTGGAGGACTTTAAGCAAAGGAAAAATATGGTCATGTGACTGGATTTAAAAAGATCACTCTGACTACAGTAGACTGAATGTTTATTTCCCTCCCAAACTCAGATGTTGAACTCCTAACCTCTGATTTGATGGTTAGGAGCTGGGGCCTGTGGGGAGTTATTAGGTCACAGGGTGGAGCCCTCATGAATGAATTAGTGCCCTTATGAAAGGGAATCCAGAGACCTTCTCTGCTGTTTACCATGTGATGATACAATGAGAAGTTTCCAGTCTGAACCCTGGAAGAGGGCTCTTCCCCAGAACCCTGATCTTGGATTTACAGCCTCTAGAACTTGGAGAATACATTTCTGTTATTTTTAAGCCACTCCATCTAGAGTTTGTTATACCAGCCCACTGACTTAGACATTCAGCTGTGAGCTGACAAAGTACTTACAGCCCAACTAGAAGTTAGAAGGTTGTTATGTCCTAGATAAATCACATGGCTGGAACCAGTCTTGAGGTACTAGATGGGGACAAGTGATTAGATTTTCCTAGGCAAAAATACTGGAGTGGGTTGCCATTTCCTTCTCCAAGATTTGTAGCTAGATTGACTAATACGAAGAATCAGAAAAGAAGGAATCAAGGATATATACTATGTACTGTGGACTGAGTTGTGTACCTCAGAATTCACCTGTTGAAGTGCTAGAGCCCTTCCAATGGTATTTGGACACGGGACTTGTGGATGGTAACTGAGTGTAGATGGATTGCAAGAATGAGCCTTCAAAATGAGATTAGTGTCTTTGTAAGAGATGAGAGTTCTCTCTCATCTGTAGCCCTGTGAGGACACAGCAAGAAGCTGGCCATCTGAGACTTGAGAATCGTGGACTCCAGCCTCCAGAGCTGTGAGCAAAGCAATTTCTGTTGTTCAGACAACCCAGCCTATAGATATTTCATTTATGGCAGCCTAAGCTGATTAATAACCTAATGTTTTGAGCTGGAGAAACTAGGTGGTACTTTCTACAAATAAGATAGGACTCGGAGAGAATTTAGTATGTGGAACAATCAAAGTTTGGTAAATAAAATATGTCAATTGATCTCCAAGTAGTTGTTTTTGGGAAATATCAATAACCTCAGATATACAGATGACACCACACTTATGGCAGAAAGTGAAGAGGAACTAAAGAGCCTTTTGATGAAAGTGAAAGAGGAGAGTGAAAAAGTTGTCTTGAAGCTCACCATTCAGAAAACGAAGATCATGGCATCTGGTCCCATCACTTCATGGCAAACAGATGGGGAAACAGTGTCAGACTTAATTTTTTTGGCCTCCAAAATCACTGAAGATGGTGAATGCAGCCATGAAATTCAGACACTTCTTGGAAGGAAAGTTATGACCAACCTAGACAGCATATTCAAAAGCAGAGACATTACTTAGCCAACAAAGGTACATCTAGTCAAAGGTATGGTTTTTCCAGTGGTCATGTATGGATATGAGAGTTGGACTGTGAAGAAAGCTGAGCGCCAAAGAATTGATGCTTTTGAACTGTGGTGTTGGAGAAGACTCTTGAGAGTCCACTGGACCTCAAGGAGATCCAACCAGTCCATCCTAAAGGAGATCAGTCCTGGGTGTTCATTGGAGGGTCTGATGTTGAATCTGAAACTCCAATACTTTGGACACCTGATGCGAAGAGCTGACTCATTGGAAAAGACCCTGATGCTGGGAAAGATTGAGGGCAGGAGGATAAGGGGATGGCAGAGGATGAGATGGTTGGATGGCATCACCAACTCAATGGACATGAGTTTGGGTGGGCTCTGGGAGTCTGTGTTGGACAGGGAGGCCTGGTGTGCTGCAGCTCATGGGGTCGCAAAGAGTCTGACATGACTGAACAACTGAACTGAACTGAAAGTTATTAAATAGGGATTTGGACTTTTTTTCATCTAGGACTTAGGAAGACTCTCTATGTGCTGTGCTTAGTCGCTTAGCTGTGTCCAACCCTTTGTGACCCCATGGACTGAAGACTGATAAATCCATTGCAGGTAGATTCTTTACCATCTGAGCCACCAGGGAAGCCCTATCCTAATGGTTGAGCACAGACAATAAACACAAAACATAAGTTTAAAAAGATAATGACTTCATGAAGAAAATAACATAATTCTCTACAGAAACATAAATATTTAGTAGTTATCAGTATAACATATCTTAAGTTTTGGACTAGACTAGAAAAGAATGTCAAGAATTATAATTTTGAGAAACGTCCTATGTCAAACAAGTCAGGTGGTAGTTGAAGAAGAAATCAAAGGATAATGTTTTAAGATGGTTAATACTAAGACATGTTTGTATGCTGATGATAATGAACCACATAGTGGGAAGAATGTATGATGCAGGAGAAAAATAGGATATTCACAAAAGTGGAGATACTCAAGGTGATAAATTGCAGATATGAAGGCCACCAGATTGATGACTTTGGTGGATAAAATGAGAGGATGTTTTATATGATTACATGGATTTTCTCTAAGAATTAGGGGGTACGATTGTCATCTGAGAGTGGAACAGAAAGTAGTGTTAGTTGATGGCAAGTTTTCATGAGATAGTAGAGCTGGATGAATAGGAATACTTTAATAAGTGCAAATTCAACAATGGGAAATACTTGACTGAGGGTGGAATGCTTGAGATCATGATGGCAGAGTTAGTTACATTTTGGAGGATGACATTTCATGAATGATGATGTATGGAGAAGAAAGCAGTGGAAGCTGACAGGATCAAGAACTAGGAGATCAAGGTGCTAGATGGATTCTCTCTATGAATGTTGATGTCTTCAATAATTAATACAGAGTTAAAGTGGAAAAACAGAAGCTATCAATTAATGGATTATAAATAAATAAATGAGAGTTTAATAGATGGCATCAAAAAGGAAAAAATGCCTGAGATCAAATATTTTTAGAGGAGCAGGGAGTTTGGAAAGGGTAAAGGAAATGAATGGTTTAGAATCAGCAAAGAATGACAACCGCCTCTAGGTAGTAATAAACATGAGCTGTGTCTCCCAAAATAAGCCACCCATGGACAGAATTCTCAAAGATCAGCTAAGTAGACTTTTGAGAAGAGAGGTGAAATTATAAAGTACACATCTTGGAAAATTATAAAGTAAAAATGAAAATGGATGCTAGTCTCTAGCTGTGAGAGGAACAGTTTTGAAAATTGTGATTTAAAAAATTAAAATGAGTAGTCCCTGCAGTTATGAGATTTTGTCCAGGTATCTTCAAGAACTGGGATGATGATGTTGAATAAGATATTTTAAATGCGTCTTGTGATTACCTTCAACTGACCGGCGGTGGTGGTTTAGTCGCTAAGTCGTATTTGACTCCTTGCATCCCCGTGGACTTCAGCCCACCAGGCTCCTCTGTCCATGAGATTTCCCAGGCAAGAATACTGGAGTGAGTAGCCATTCCTTTCTCTAGGGAGTGTTCCCGACTCAGAGATTGAACTGGGTCTCCTGCATTGCCGGTGGATTCTTTACTGCTAAGCCACCAGGGAAGCCCTCAACTGACAATATATTGTCTAAATACTGGCTAGATAGTAAGCACTGTACATGAGTGACTAAATGTATACCTAAAACACACACTCTTCATCTTTCAAACACTCATGCATGCTTAAATAAGAAATATAGTAGAAGTTGTTATTTTCTCAAACAGTAGCATACTGTATCATACAATATTATCAATAAAAATCAGATTGATCCAATTCTTACATCTTTGGTTAGGCTTATAGCATGTCTTGATAAATGTTCTAGGAATTATCCTGGCAAAGCAGAAGACAAGTTCCTTTAAAAGTGGCTGTGATGTTGAAAGAAGAAAGAAATG
>NW_011494919.1:722987-783114 GCF_000754665.1 Bison bison bison | reverse complement strand
AAAGAAATGAGATTGTTTCTGTGACTACACTAGCTGGTAAAGGGGATATTAATTGAGGTGACAAAAGCAATAACTCTGAGTTACATACAAATGAATATACCAGTCTTTTAATCTTAAATTGCTATATAACATTTTTAGACCTCAGTTTTCTTATCTGGAAAATTAGGATTTTTGGTATCTACTTTGCAGCATTTTTGTAAGCATTAAAAACAGTAAGAGATAGTATCTTAATCATATTTCTACAGTGTTGCAAGTCCTAATAAATAATGCCTGTTGATGGCTTTCTGTTGTTTTCTGATACAGGCAGGAGTTACGTCAGTGAACATTTGAATGCCAAAGCTAAAATCTCTATTTTTATCATGAGTGATCAGTCTGTTTATTTCACTCTTCTAACCTATCTTAATGATATTAGCAGGTTGTATTCTACTTCTAAAATAAATCCTGCTGACTCTTAAAACTCTATTTTATCTACTGTTATTCTTTAGTATTTCAGCAGAGAAAGAAAACATTTTGTATTTTGCTGATTCATTTCTACTCTTCAAGATCATAGAGACATTGTTAATATTTTTTATTCCTCTCAATGAACCATGAATTTTCAACTCACAGAGGAGAAGAAAGAAACATAAATGGGACAGGAGAGCAGTGGGATAGAGAGGCTCACTTGGACTAACACAAAGATAAAGAGAAATTGGTTCTGTCATCTCAAGTAGAGAGACTTGGGAGACTTTAGGGACAGAAATTTCAAGATAAGGCACAAAGAAAAATACCAGGGGCATAATATAATAACCTTAAACAAAGTATTTTTTTCCCTGCGAGTTTTGAGGGACAGTGGCATTTTAAATGGATTTTAAGTAGACAAAGTTAAGGAAAGTATGAAGGAATCTTTATTGTGTATTGCTGATGTTGGCAGATAACAGGATTAAGTTTTAAAAAAGCAAATCAATATACTATTATCAATACATTATGAGTTTTGAAGAATAATTTATCTAAAAAAGTGTTTTAATGAATATAATTTGTATTTCAGTGAATAGGCAGAAAAGCATTAATCATGTTGAAAAGTGATCAGTATAACTTCACCTTTCTTTAACATGAGAAAGCTGTTGATTATTAATCCTCTGGAGTAGAGGGACCACAGTTTTATATTCCACTTGGTAGCCAAAGGAGAAAGAAAAATTTGGCTAATATAGTGTGCTCTGCTTAATCTACTGCTCCATAACAAAATGCCCCAAATGCCCTGGCATAAAAAGTGAACATTTTATTATCCTCATGGATTCTGTGAGTTAAAATTGACACAGAGCACAGGAAACAATTATTTCTATGATGTCTGGAACCTCCGCTGGGAAAACTCAAAGGCTGAAAGTGAGTTGATAGCTGAGGACTGCAATCATTTGAAAGCACACTCACAGTTCTGGAGGTTGATTGCTAGCCTTGGTTTGGCTGCCCGCTGAAACAGCGCCATCTGGCCTCTCCAGGAAGCCTCTCTTCTTCTTCACAGCTTGGTATCTGGCTTCTAGGATAAGCGTCCCCAGAGCTCCAGGCTGAAGCAGCTTTTATGATCTTGCCTCAGAAAGCACAAAGTAGTCTCGTGTGCTGGGTGCTCAGTTGGGTCCGACTCTTTGAAACCCCGTGGACTTTTCTATCCATGGAATTTTCCAGGCAAGAATACTGAAGTGGGTTACCATTTCCTATTCCAAGGGTTATTATTCTCAACCCAGTGTTCAAACCCATTTCTCTTGCATTTCCTGCTTTGGCAGATGGATTCTTTACCACTGAGCCACTCAGGATAGGCCAAATTCAAAAGGAGGAAGCATGAGCCCCATCTTGAGTAGAAGGAATGCTGACATCCCATTGTAAGAAGTACACATGGCTGCTTTAAAATATATGATCTGCTTAATACAGACACAAGTACTATCAATTTTATTAAGCATCTGTTTCTGGGATCTATTCCTGACTTCTCTACCTCCTTGATATTTATTATATTTAGTTCTTTATTACAGCTCTAATAACTTGTTTACTGCAGGTTAAGGCTAACTCTTAAAATGAGTTACAAGCATAAGATATTTTGGCCGATCTTCTAAGTGGGGAACAGATGATGTTCCTGGTTTTAGAGACAAACTATTTACTTGGTATTATCACAAATGTGTCATCTTTGGATAAATTTTACTATGGTAAATATGTTTTGCAAACGAGTGCTGTCTAGTATAAATGCTTCAGAAAGAAAGCTTTGTGAGAATATTTTAGGGGACATTGAATACTGGATTAAATTTTGAAAGCCAGAAGAATTTTCTTACTGTCTAAGATGACCAAGATTTTTTTCTGGAGCCATAATAGAAAAATATTGGGAAAATGGCTTACATGCAGGATGGCTTACATTTTCCCCTGAGATCCTATTAATTTATTACATCTGGTGATTTGAAGACAGAATGGTGCTTTAAATGATACCACTATAGTCTAAACTTTATACTGTAGGGGTTGAAAAACAATCAGAGTGAATACTTTTATTCCTTTGTAGGATAGTATGATAAAAAAATTAAAGTTAAGAGAAATCTCTTAGTAAAAACTCATTATTTAGAAATGATACAACTATGGTCCAGAGGTATTAAATAACTTATACCAGTTACATTTGAATAATCTGAGTCAGGCTCTGACCTTGGTCTATACAGAAGGAACCATTGCATTATCCTTCAAGGAGATCTTATTAACTGTACACAACAGATACAATGCATTTGGCCATGAGTATGAGCATTAAACTAAGTTTATCCAATTAAAATTTGATGAAAAGCAAAGAAGACGTGGTGGTTCAGACAGTAAACAATCTGCCTGCAATGCAGGAGACATGGGTGCGATCCCTGAGTCGGGAAGATCCTCTGGAGAAAGGAATGACAACTCACTCCAGTCTTCTTGCCTGGACAGTTCTGTGGACAGAGGAGCCTGGTGTGCTGCAGTCCATGGTGTCACAGAGAGTCAGATACGACTGAGCAACTAAGAATACATATTAAAGCCTCCCAGGTGTCTTTATCGTGGCTTATTTGGGCAATCTGGGAGGTGAAGAATTAAAAGTATGTAACTTCTGTGGAAGGTTTCCAAAAACTATGGAAAATCTAAAAAAAGATCTAAAACATCAGAAAGAAACAGAAACTTTGTTAAAGAGACAAGACGATTCTGTTCTGGGTAAGAACAAAATGCACTTATTGGGAAGTTTCAAAAGGGACTGACATCCTGTCGGAAATATGATATGGAGAAAGGCTTTATAAAGACAAAGTTAGAAATGTCTGAAAAAGAGAACTGAGTCATAAGCAAACCCTGGGGAGGGATATATATATATGTATGTGAAAGGAGAAAATGTCATGCCTGGGCATTGATTATGAAAGAAGGAAAAAGAACAAAGACTAAAACATCATAATTTTGTTCAACCAATCATATTTATGACTAAATGTGTGGGAGGGTGTCATGACACAAGCAAATCAGAATATTATACTTGGTTAATTATAATAACTGAGCCTGAAATTTTGAAACAGATAAGCTTGACAAAGTATATTCAGGGCTCTTAAGACGTTTAATTCAATGTGAAATAATTTGGATTTCACATTTGATATCTTTAAATATACCACTTTATTTGCTCAAAGCACATGTTGGAACTATCAATGATCTTGAATTTAAGATATTCATTTACTTTGTATTTTAAATGAATCTTTCCTAAAAGTAGTAATATCTAATTGACTAAATTGATTGTGATGACTATTTTGTCATTATTTTGATATCACAGTGATGCCTTCTGGTCATGGAATGCTACTCAGTCAAATAAGATTCTAATCACTATACCATCCCTGAATATTGATGGAAAGTGGCCCAAGATTTAGTTATTTTCTAAGGACTTATTTGTGATACCAATCAAAGTACATATTCCCTGTATGCCTAAAATTCCTGGAACTATTTACAGAAGTCTAGCTCAGATTTTACATAATCCAGTATATAACTATGTTTTATGTGTGTAAATATATATGTCTGCCTTTGCAGCTGTAATAGGATTTTGTCATTTATAGCGCCTCTCTAGGGTTTCCTGGGTGGCTCAGTGATAAAGAATCCACTTGCTGACTCAAGAGTCATGAGTTTGATCCCTGGGTCCAAACAATCCCCTGAAGTGGCAACCCACTCCAGTATTCTTGCCTGGTAAATCCCTTGGACCGAGGAGCCTAGTGGGCTACAGTCCATGGGATTGCAAGGAGTCAAATACGACTGAGAGACTATGCACACATCGCATTTATAGGATTAAAAAAAAATGTCATTGCACTTGACTCAGTAGTCTTGTATATTCTACAAGCGTCCATGAAACTCTGGCAGGCTAACTTGTTAGCTTGAAATAGATGAAAGTGTCAGGCTTTTCACAGTTCTTGACACAACTTTTATAATTTCATTTCTTGCTGCTCCCTGTCTGCATGATACTTAAGGTGCGTTACTCACACTTCCCAAATATAACTTGCAATTCTATATCTTTATTTTTAGATTCCCTTTTCATCAATTTTCACTCAGGAAACATTTATCCATATTCTTCTTGAAATATTTTTTTTTTGTATTGAACCACTCATCAGACATAACTTTTGACTGTTTATATTGTTAATGTAGTATCTGCTACTTTATTTTGCATTAAGGTCAGCTTTGTATGATATTATTCAATGTGATATTCATTGTGGATAATTCTTTTATTCCACGTGCCCAGCACAGAGTTTTCAATAAAACATCTCAATGAATCAACACAATGAATATTTCAGAAGTTCATCTAGATTTTTTTTTCCAAAATATACTCTAAGTAACTGTAATTATTTAAAAGGAAAATAGGACCAAAACCAGGGTAAGATTCCACAGCTTTTATTTCCTTCTTATCATAGGAAATGTTTTGTAATAGGCCAACACTGAAAGAGAAATAAATGCCGGCAATCAAACCACAATCCCAAAACAACAGGTGGTTTGAATAAGCAGCCATCCTACTTGCTCTGATAATAGATTTAAGAGTTGCCTCTGGGAAAAATGACAAGTCAAAACAAGAACTAAGACAGTCACCCAGGGATATATGTGGGAGACAGTGACATCAATAGAACCAACTCTTTTCAAACCGATGACAAGTCCTGAGTGCTGTATCATTCCTTGCATTACTAATGATACTGCTGATATTGAGTGTTTGTTTAGATCTTTGAGTGTATTATATGTTTTCCTATAGTAGACTTGTTAATGGACTCTGAGAACACTGAGAAGTTCTTGGCCTAGAGATGCTGTTTAAATTGCCCAGGCATTATCAAATGAATCAACTCAATCAAGTTTAATCCATTATTAAACCAAAAATAATATATAAGTAGCCTTCAAAAGAAAAACAATGTACATCAAAGACAGAAAATTTTAAAGTTTTATTATATTCCTTAAATTGTATTAGCTGCATTTGTTCTACAAACATTTGTCGAGCTTCCGCTATGTTTCAGAGAGTTTGGTGTATTTGTTTCATATTATTGCTATAACAAATTACCACAAAATTAGAGACATAAAATATTGGGTTAGACAAAACATTTAAGTTCTGTAAAACGGTACAGAAAAATGAACTTTTTGGCCAGCCCAGTAACACCCATTTATTTTGTCATTGTTCTTTAGGTCACAAATCCATTTGAGATCATTTGGGTCCTCTGCCTAGGGACTCACAGGCTGAAATCCAGAATCATCCACACTGAGGTCTTATCTATAGATTGTGGGGAAAAATCCATTTCCATGTTCCTTCAGGTTGTTGGCAGATTGAACAGAATCCTTTTAATTCTTTGAATCTCTGTGGCTCTCCCTCTTACTACAAACCACAGAAAACCATCTACTTTTAAAATGCTCATGGGATTGGAAGTTCAATAGTTACTGGTGGTGTGAAGTTTGGGAGGGTAGTCAAGAAATGATGCCCAGGTTCCTGGCTCAAGCCACTGGTTGGGATGATGTGCTGGTTTCTGTAACAAGGAAATGGGGAGGGAAAATGAGAACAGGGAAGTGAAGGATGGGAAGCTCAGTTTTGAACGTGAAAAGTTTGAAACCGTTTTAAGCCAGCGAAATATAGATGTTTGTAACACAATTGGGTGTACTACTGTAGAATTCAGATGAAAGATTTGGGTTGGAGCTACTCAGTTGACAAACCTGATTGCATACGGTTAATTGAAGTCATAATACTGAAAGGTAATTCCTGGGGAGGCAATGCAGCATGAAAGGAAAAAAAGACATAATACCCAGGTCCACTAACAGAAATGGCTCAAAGAAGAGCCTACATAAAAGATACATAAAAATAAAGAAGAACTAGGGCCATTGCTGTTATGAATGACAAGGAAATGAAAATTTCAAAAAATTTCAAATTTGAAGAAAGTAGGCAACATTTTTGAACACTACAGGCAAGTCATGTTAAAAAAAAACAAACAAACTGACATATGGATCAGGCTTAGTGACAAGGGATTCATTGGTGACTATATGATAAAGTTTGGTGCGGTGTGTGTGTAATCCAAAATAAGATGGGTTTAGTTATAAATGAAACCTGAGGAATTTCTCTTTCAGTAATATTTATAATTGCTATTCTCTGGGAGAACCAGTTTTAAGTTAGGCTAAAAGTTGTAAGAATGTTCAGAGAAGAGCCTGACAAAGAAGGGGAACTTGGCTTATGGTGAACCATGGGTACTGGAGAGCACAATGGAATGGTTTTTAGAAGAGAAGAGGAGAGAGACATTGTATTGTTGGATCAGAAAAATAAATATGTATTTTACTTTTTTTTAATTAAAAAATTAAATTCTAGCTGATTTACACTATTAGCTTCATATTATAAATATGAAGTGACTACGACAGTGATTTTATAGATTACACTCCATTTAAAGTTCTAAAATATTGGTTATATTCTCTGTGCTGTATAATATATGCTTATATATTTGTACACATAATTGTGTATTTTTCATATATTTTACATATAGTAGTTTGTATTTTTTAACCGCCTACCCCTGTTTTGCTTCTTCCCAACCCCTCTCCACTGGTAACCACAAATATGTTCTCTATATCTTATCAATAAATCTGGTTTTGTTTTATTATATTGATTGATTGATTTTTATATTCCACGTATTAACATACAGTATTGTCTTTTTGTGTCTGAGCTATTTCACTAAGCATAATACCTTCCAGGTCCATCCATGTTGTTGCAAATGGCAAAATTTTGTTCCTTTTGTGCTGAGTAATATCGCACCAGTACTCAATGTATGAAAACAACCTTAGTGTCTTCATTTATCTGCTGTTGGACACTTAGGTTACTTCTATATATCAATTGTAACTAATGATGCTATGAACATCCAAGTGCATATATCTGTAATAAATATGTGTTTAAATGAGAATGTGGAAGATGTGGGTTTGAATCCGGGGAGTTCCAACCGTATAATGGTATACAATGTATTACATTGAATTGACATCAAAATAACAAGACATAGAAAAATAAAATGCAGCAATAATGAAGGTAGAAGAAATATTATGATAATCTTCTTCTAGAAAGAAAGTGATCAGGCTTCTCAGGATTCAGCAATGAGTTGGACGGAGTTTATGTTTCCAGTGGATGGAGAGTGCTTATGCCTCTAGATGGGAAGGGAGCTGCAGGGAGTCTAGCTTAACTAGAGAGCTCCAGAAAGAGACTTATGTCTTTAAAGAACTGGCACATAGGTCTCAGAAATTGATTGCATAGGAAATCCTGTACAGCAGAGGAATGACTATTAATACATTTGAAGCCAGTAGTGGAGGGAAAGGGTAAGAAGTTGGAAGAAATGTTCAGGTAAGTAAGGTCAAGACAGTCAGGACCACATACTACTAAGTACTTAAATTTAATATGCCTTATGTAAGAGGCAAAAAAATCATCCTTGACTCACAAAATAAATACAACATTTGGTTGGTAGGAGTGTACTGAATAAAATGAAATATTCTCAAGATAAATAAAGAAAATTTAAAATATCCATCTCAAATTGTTCCTAAAGGCAGTGATAGAATCAAAATGAATATATATGTATAGACTTGATGCGTGCAAAGCATTAATTATCAATTGAAAGATCAAGGATTACCCTTTCTAAAACCTCAAAATTTTAAGTTAAGGTCCAACTCTCCCCCATTGGGTTATCTCACTTTATTGCTATATAGCAGTTTCAGATAGATATCCTGGGGTTTATGGAATGGTAAAATTGAGAAAAATATAAGAAAAGAATATAGAATCACTTTTCAGGGTACTTTCGAGAAAAAATGCAGTATCTTATGCCAAGGAGGACTGTATTTTAGAGCCAGCTGAGCATCCATCTCAGGATCCATAATGTTCAGATCTTTAGGATTTTTTTCTTTAAATCAACTACTTTTAGTTACTGATATTTTCCATGCCTATATCAAAACTGTTTTTACTGAGTTATATAGCATCCAATGAGAGTCATCAAAAATGATAGACAAGTATGGTGCTAAAAAAGTAATATTAAAATCTTCTAAAAGTATTTTACAGAAAAGATGGCAGTCAGTCAATATCCCAGAATGTCTGACTTCATCTGTTGGCTGGAGAGTGGAGAAAGTCTTTCTGAGAAGGAACAAAGGGAATGAGCAAGATTTTAGTGGGGAGCAAGAAAGGCAATAATTTTATTTATAGATTAAAAAAAAATTATTGGAATATAGTTGATTTACAATGTCATGTTAGTATATTTTTTATACTTTAGATAATTGTATTCAGTAATTAGATATATACGCCTGAAATTCATGGACTGTATCAAGTCTGGAGAAAGAGCTTTGCAAATTGTTAATTTAGAATTGGGATATGAGATCTCCTAATTTGAGCATCAGGGTTAAAAAAACGTAAGAAAAGTTTAGAAGAGAATAGAAATCTGGAAATACCCAGTACTTTGGGGCCAAGCACAGCAGCAGATTTAATGAGACAAAGAGACAAAGGATGCTGAGTATAATTTGATCCAAAGGGAATGTATCAGTGGAAAGGGAGACAAAAAAGATTCAGGAGAGACAAATGACTGATAAAGAAAAGTGCAAGCAGGTCCAGGAGTGAGTAGGATTAAGAATGTGGTGGACAGGTTGACCTTGAACAGACCTTACCCTGGGAGACTGGAGGAAAAACAGTCCTAAAATATCCACAAGTAGCAACATGTAGGTAGTGGAGTTAGGAGTTGAGGGCTTTCATGTCCATCATGGCTTCAGATTTCTTAAATAATTAGTAAAGGCAATCATCTCTGGGAAAGACAGGGAGAAAGTCTATGGAGCAAAGTAGCTGCTGCCGCCAAGTCACTTCAGTCATGTCCGACTCTGTGCGACCCTATAGACGGCAGCCCACCAGGCTCCCCCGTCCCTGGGATTCTCCAGGCAAGAACACTGGAGTGGGTTGCCATTTCCTTCTCCAATGCATGAAAGTGAAAAGTGAAAGGGAAGTCACTTAGTTGTGTCCGACTCTTCGCGACCCCATGGACTGCAGCTTACCAGGCTCCTCCATCCATGGGATTTTCCAGGCAAGAGTACTCGAGTGGAGCAGATCTAAATTATCTAGGGAAGATGGAAAGCTGACCAACTTCGAGGAAAATTACTGCAGATTGATGCTGAGGGTCCAGTGAGAATAGAAGCCATGCATTTATATTTATGGATTCATATTGTTTTTCAGTGGTCTTCACCTATCGGATGCAGGAACTCCCATGTGGCTCTTTGGAGTAGGGGAACAAAAAATGATAGACTTAAAGGTACTGATGGAGTTCAGTTGATCTATCCTGTGACTCAGACTCAGAAATAGAATGAGGTTCAAACGTCTGACAAATCAGGAAAGTTGGAGGGATGCTGAGATTGGAATTCAGAATTTTCGAAGCTATGCACAGGTATAGAAGGAATGGATGCATACTATGTATTGTCTGGAAGAGGGATATAATTCAGACATAGATTTTTAAGATGACATATTTGTTGCAGTCAAGAATAAACTGTAGAAATCAAGAGAGTCAGCTGGATGTGAAAAGCGAGGGAAAGGGAAAAGTTAATTATTCAACAAATATTTACTGAAGAACTTCTATGAGTTCAGGTATCATACCAGCTGCTGGAGATACAAAACTAGCCAAGACACAATGTGCTAAGTTGCTTCAGTCATGTCTGACTCTCTGTAACCCTATGTCCATGGGATTCTCCAGGCAAGAATACTAGTGGGTTGCCATTCCCTTCTCCAGGGGATCTTTTCGACCCAAGGATCAAAACCATGTCTCTTACTCTCAATTAGATTGGTCTCCTGGAATGACTTATGTTTCCAGTGTAGGAAACAATGTGGATGAGAGAGTTACAGTATTAAATGACAGTGTCAAAACTTATAATTAATACTCGTTTAGCTTTAGTAGCTGATATGAAAATCCAAGTAGCAATATAAGCCAGAGAAGCCATATAGATAAATTTGAATTATGAAGAGATGTCAGTGTTGAATAGGAAAGACTTGGTGGAGTATACAGTGTAGCCCTGGAGAGCACATGGGCAGCATGTGAGGAAGAGGGGAGGTTTCTGAACTCCAAGATTGTAGGGCAGGTAGAGGAAGAAAAGAGCCATTGAAAGAGTTGTGATGAGATCAGGCAATTTGCTTTTGAGAAAAATGAATAAGAGAGTTCCAGAAGAAGAATGGTTCATATAGTCCAATAAGTCAGAGATCCCGAGGAGAAAGACCAAATTGCTTGAATAGATTTGGCAAATAGGAAAGCATCGATCATCTTAGCAGGTGCAATTTCAGCAGATTGGGGTGACATACATTCCTCTGGGTGGAGGAATACATGAAAGACTTAGAAAATTATGTATTATCAATGATGGCCAGCAATTTTGAAGGTTGTCTCATAATTGCAAAATATAGTCTGTATCTTTGGTCTTTTAAGTAAAAAGGTAGGTATGTTTACTAGAGAAATTTACAATAAGAAATATAAGGTATACGTAAAATGTCCAAAAATTAACCTAAACAGAGAAGAAAATAGAATGCTGTAACAATAGATGTTGGGGGTGGGGTGGTTAGGGATGTATTATTTGTAGGAATAATAATGATTTTAAAATTTAGTTTTATCACTATTTAATGAAAAATCCCTCAGTAGTTAAAGCTAAAATTGAATTTTTTACACACCTCAAATGGAAGCTGTGTCCCATAAAGAGTAAAATTATATGCTTTTGAAAATAAAGTAATAGATTATTTTGACATGGACAAGTAATTCCACATATTATTGCCTTCAAATTTAATGGTGATACCAAATGTAAACATCTTTTACATTTAACGAATGACTCTTAATTAAAAAAAAAGACCACCTTTCAGAGCTTTGGGAAGTGAACATATGTTTAAGAGTTCCATTGAATTTTCAACATAATTAGTTGTCTAACTATGTATCCAAATAAAGCTAATGAATTTCCATGTACAATTAACTATGATTTATCTAAGGGTATTACGGTTTGAATTATTTTCTATCAACTTTTTCATAATTATCTTTTAATATGAATTTGCTCATTATTTATGGACAAATTTCATTTTGAGTAAATTAAAATCTATTTCCACAATGCAGCATATATTGAGCAGCAGTTAAGAGAGGTGGTTGCAGAAAATGCAGCTTTAATTATTTTTCCCCCAAAGGAGACTTTGAGAAGTTAGGCAAATAATTTACTTCAGTTCTCTTTTATAAATAAATTAATAAATGAGGCCTTTAAAATATTTTAAGATTTCTTAAAAGTTCATACATCTTATTTTCAACAGCTTCATTTTTGATTGATCTTGGTTTGATTTATTTTACTATTTAAAGAGAAGAGAGTGTTTATTGTATATTTTCTGTGAGTTTGTGTTAAGAGCCATGTGGAAGCTAGAATATAGAAAATTTATGACTTTAGGATTACTCCTCAAATAGAATGTGCTTATAAAGTATACAACAATAAATCCAACTTGGCTTAAAATATTAGCCAGCCTATATATGATTTTTAAATTGGTTAAGAATCAGATACATGAAATGCTAAGCAAAAACCATCAGAAGTAATATATGAGATAGCTAAATAATGCCCAAACAATTTAAAACTCTTAAAATATTTTGGAAGTTCTTATCAAATTATATGGTAATATATATCCATATTTCCTATATTTTAAAACATATTATATGCTTATTAGAAAAAAATAGCAGTGTGATTTTGGCGGGAATAGAACTAGACTCAGTATAATTGATAAAATGAGCCTTAGGAAAAATACAGTTAGATTTTTTTTTTAATTTTGCTTTGTTTTAAGAATTGCTCATTCAAAATGTCCTTAGAGATTCTCTTTTAAAATTGGTATTCAGCATCTAGAATTAATCCATAGTAAAACTCCATCTAATTTAATTCCTTTTTACAGCTGAGTAATATTCCATTTTATATATGTACAACATATATAACTACATATATTTATATGTAAAAAGCATATAATTACATCCACAGTAAAGCCAATTCTTCTTTATTTGTTCATCTGTCATTGGACATTTAGGTTGTTTCCCTGTCCTGGCTATTGTAAACAGTGCTGCAATGAACACTGGGGTACATGTGTCATTTTGAATTATAGTTTTCTCAACATATATGCCCAGTAGTGGGATTACTGGGTCATATGGGCCATACAGAGTGAAGTAAGTTAGAGAAAAACAAATATACTGATCCATATATGTGGAATCTAAAAAAATGGTACAGATGAATCTATTTCCATGGCAGGAATAGAGACACAGATGTAGAGAATGCACATGTAGACACAGGGTAGGAGGGGGTGGGATGAATTGGGAATGTGTATTCACATGTATACACTACCACATGTAAAACAGGTGAAAGTGAAAAAAGCCACTCAGTTATGTTCAACTCTTTGGGACCCCATGGACTATACAGTCCATGAAATTCTCCAGGCCAGAACACTGGAGTAGGTAGCCTTTCCATTCTCCGGAGGATATTCCCAACCCAGAGATTGAACCCTGGTCTCCTGCATTGCAGGTGGATTCTTTACCAGTTGAGCCACCAAGGAAGTCCAAGGATACTGGAGTGGGTGGCCTTCTCCAGTGGATCTTTCTGACCCAGGAATTGAGTTTGAGTCTCCTGCATTGCAGGTAGATTCTTTACCAACTGAGCTATCAGAGAAGCCTGACCTAGATGAGTAGATTATGGGGCAGGAGTTCCAAGAGGAAGGAGATATGTGTGTGTGTGTGTATATAAATACACCTGATTCATTTCATTGTACAGCAGAAACTAACAACTGTGTAAAGACACTTACTCCAATTAAACACACACACACACATTCTCCCTCCCCCCTCATCCCCTCCTCTCCCCGATCTGTGCTATAGAACTTTGAAAGACTGTTGCTTAATATGAAAGAGAGACATTTGTGAGTGATGAAGCCAGTATAATTGCATCCCCAGTAAAGCCAATTCTATTGGATACTGAAGAAGTGCCCAGTGGGAGGATTATCACCTGTAAGAATGGAGAGATGCAAGGTCAAGTCATGTGTTGTGTAACACAATCTACATATTCTAAGAGAGTTCTGTTTATTTTTTCTTTTTATCTATTTTTAATTTTTTAATTGAAGGATAATTGCTTTACAGAATTTTGTTATTTTTCTGTCAAACATCAACATGAATCAGCCATAGGTATACATACATCCCTCATGCAATGTGCTGGCTCTGCACTGTCTTTACAACCAGTTTTATGGAAGCTCAACTTTTTAAACCAATAGATCTTGCCAAGATTCTTACCAATCAAAATGTGATGTTCAATGCTTTGTAGTTAAAGTGAGAAAGCCAGGCATATCTCAAAAGACGAAACAAAAATAATAGTAGTAGTTGTCATTTTATAGAAGCATGTGCAGTCCCAGCCACTGAGGATGCCACTGGACTGAGAAAGCGGCGTCCTCGGCCAGTGCACCTTGGATCTCTTCCTGTTCCCAGCTCCCAGATATAGCTCTCCCATGTTATTGAGTTTTGTGGGTCATTCAACCCACTTTCCTCTTTTAGAGAAATTCACAATCAAATATAGAACACGGAAAACCCATATTATCTACTATCTGCACTTTATGTTGAAATATAAGTGTAAATATTAATGTATGTTAAATAGAAATACATGACATTGTACCTAGTGTTTTTATTAGAATAAAACATTAAATCTACAGTTTTAGATTTTCTGCTTAGACATTAACCATGCAGTGAACTGATTAGCTAAAAATAGAAGTGAAATAGAATAATTATTTAAAAAGTTCAAAAAACAGTTGTCAGGCATAATGTCAGTTTATAGTATTTCATGAATACTGATACTGAAACTCAATAGTAATCACATAAGCAGTGGAATTTTGACTTGACGATTATACTTTGAAGATAACCTTCCTCCACGTGTATTGAATAAAAGAAAAGCAATTATTTAGCATGTTTTTATGACCATACTGTTAAAACAATGCAAAATCATAAGTATACTTTAATGTTATTATACTTTAATCAAAGTCTAATACATTAGAAGCCAGGGCCCCAAAGACCTATATCTCAATCCTATAACAAAACACCAAAACAAATATAGTTTGTTATTATAACATTAATCATAGTCTAATCAAATCAAAAGCAGATCTATATGTCAAACCTTAAAGAAAGGGAAAGCAGAACTAAACAGAATTAATAAATCAATCAGAGAATTGCTAGTGTAAAACATTTTTTCCCCCTAGTGTATGTTAACAATGAATCTTAAAAGATTGGGAACTTTGAAGAAGAGAAATTGGAAGGGGGCTTGTATCTCCCACCCCAGCAACACAAGCAGAGAAAAAGTATTTAGTTTACCATTTTATTTAAGCATACCTATGTAAGGACAAACTTCTGAATGGAAACAACAGACGTATTGACATTTCCTCCATAAGGAGATAAAGAGAAGAACTGGTAAAATTGACCACCCAAATCTAAAAGCAAGGACCACATGTGGGTTATACAATGTATCACAGCTGTGTGACATCATAAAGCCTTGTTTTTAAGAGATTGAAGTCCCAGAAGAGGCTCTGTATCTTTAGAAACTATCTGTAACAATCAGCAGGCTTGCTTGCTTCTTTTCCTCAATTTTAGTTTTTTTCATCCTTAATATGGACTATTAATAAATTATTGTGGGAAAATAAAATGAGATAAGGAAGGTAAAGCTTTTAGCCATTTCCTGGCACTGAGGAAGTCCTTCATGAAGGTTATTTATCTTTATTATGAAAAATATTGACTCTTGGGCAGCTATTCTTTTTACTCTCAGTTTATAAATAACATTAATAATTAGTGTTATTATGTGCACATGTACTAATATATTCCCTATTAACATTTATCTCACTGGCTCAAGTAGGTGTCAATAGGATGCTTTTTCTGGCTCTTTCTACCTCAAACAATAAACCACAACTGTACCTTCAGCAACTGGCAGGATCCAAATCAATTTCTGTCTTTCTGCTTCTGAGTGCCGACCACCAGGTCCTGATAGATTTCCATGGGTTTACCAGTGCATTACAAATCAGTTACCTGACTTGTTTGCTTGGTGAAATGAGATGAGAAATCTGGTCTAGGCCTACCCAGGATGTCTGTGTAGGTTTCTAGCTTTCTGTGGAAAGTTGGTCTATTTCCTCCATGTCATGTTCATTAGGGTGATACTTGTAGAACAGCAGTATATGATCTCAATACTTCAAGCAAGAAATAACCACCAAAATAATCTTTATGCCATAAAGGATGGGACTCAGTTGGACTAGTCTTTTTTATATGGCAGTCAAGATTTCTATCAAAAGAAATATGTAGAATAAATAATGATATATTAATATGTTTAAGAAGTCCTGATTACCAAAGAAACCTTGTTGTAAAATCACTTTTGAACAAAAGCCCACATACATAAATGTGCATTAAATCCATACTAATAACAACCAAACTAGCTAAAAGTCCTTAGGAGGAGTAGAATAAAAATACCTTAATAAGTAAGAATCTATGGAGTTATATTTGAAGTTTGGAAAGGATTTTAAATGTTATTTAGTATTATTAATATCATATGTGTTATTTAATATCATATGTGTTCAGCCTTGCTCATTGCATTAACTCATGTTTTAAACTTAGAGTAAACCTAGAAAAAGGAGTTTTACTCCAATCTAATAGGTAAGGAAACTGGTGCAGAGCCAAACCTACCTCCAGAGATTACATCCTTTTTCAAACCACATGCCACAGTACTATGATTAAAATGCCAGTATAATCCTCTAACGGCATCTTACCCTTAGTTAACATGAAGATGATTTCATCATTAATCCTTTATTTTCTATAATCTTATGTGAAACAAAGCACATCTTCTAAAATTTGAAATGTCTTGCAAATATAATACAAATACTACTTGTAATTCTACAGTTTAAATTGTACATAGCATTTAAAAGCAAGTTCCAACTTAAGATATATAAATGATATGCCTTCTAATAAAAAATCACCCACAAACTGTGTTTCCTATTATTTGAACATAATCTTGATACTTAAAATTTTTGATCCAAATTAGCATGTAGAGGAATTCTAGATTTTGGTGTGAACATAAACATGAAAAATGGGTTGAACCGAAAGTAAGTAATGGTAAAGATGAGCAAATCAACTGGACAGAGAGAAAGAGAAATCATACAAACTAAGTTTGTCTTTGTAATTTCTGATGAAAACAGACATTCCTGACTAAGGCATTGAAATGTTTTAAAGTTCCTAAAATATTCTGACAAAAATTGCAAAAGCGTGGTGCAAACGAAATCAGACTGTCTTATCTCCCTAATCCCTCTTAAAAAATAATGCCTGTGTCTTTGAGGAAAATGGAAACATGACATCGTAAAGGACAGCAAGGTGGAATTGTAATGCTACATTTTTTTCTTTGTTACCCTGGGCTGTCATTTTCACATAAATGTTAGAAAATATGACGGTGTGTTTCTTACATTTAAAATTACCTATTTCTTGTTGAAGCAAGGACAGGGCCCATCCTTATTTAGGCTACACAGTCCTTGTTAATGATAGAAATCTCCATTGTCATATAAATAACGTGTGATCTGTCCGATTTGATCCATCTGGCTCTACAGTATTCACCAGCACTATTTTCAGGTCCACAGTTAGAAGGAATTTTAACTGTATCCCAGGATACCCAGATAAAACCAAGGTTAAGCACATTTCCGTACATAGGCTTCCTAGGTGGCACAATGAAAGAATCCTTCTGTCACTGCAGGAGACACAAGAAACACGGGTTCAATCCTGGGGTCAGGAAGATCCCCTGGAGTATGAAATGGCAACACACTCCTGTATTCTTGCCTGGAAAATTCCAAGAAGTGGGGGATATGGTGGTTAATAGGGTCGCAGAGTCAGACACAAGTGAACACACACACACACACATGGTTAAACCTGTCTATCCTTAGATTAAACCACTTTTTCCAGACTCAAAACAAAACAGGTATTTTGGATAATTTTATCTCCATGCTTGTAACAAGTTATTTATCCTTAGACTTCTTTTCTGTTACCAAATTCAAGCTTTCTTTGCTAAGTATGACTTGGACATTGCGTTACTAGAAGCTGGTCTACTTTACTGGTATTTTTGTTTGTAATCATACACAGTATGGCTTTAGAATATTTGTGTTTGCTTTACTGTAGTATTTTCTAGAAAATATAGACCCTGAAGATCCATTAATGGATCAGTTTATGGATTCATGAGATTACTCCCAGATTCAAGGCCCAATGTGCATTTCCTTAGCACATTGTCTTAGCAGATTCATGTCAAGCATCATGACCTGAAATTAATTATCATAAATTTCAAAGTGTATCCATAACGTATCAGGAACAAGACTAATAGTAAATGGAGAACAGGGTAGACAGAGTCCCTGCCTTCAAGGAGCTTTCATGCTAATGTGATTTCTCATGATAGGGTACACATTTCTCCATATTTAGTGTCTAATTAGGATGCCAAGGATGGAGCCTTCATCCTAGTCAATGAAGAAAATGCAACAGCTCAGGAAAAAAAGGAGAATTTGCTGTTCATCTTTTTCAAATTCTTTCCATTTTCAGTGACTTCATTTTTATTTTATACAATTTAAAAGTTACTTTCCATTCATAATTATTACAAAATATTGACTGTATTCCACGTGTTGTACAGTATATCATTGAGTCTATCTTATACCCAATAGTTTGTACCTCACACTCCCCCACTCCTATTCTGCCCCTCTGACCCGCTAATCACTAGTTTGTTCTCTGTGAACCACTTCTGTGTTATTCATTAGATTGTTCTATTTTTTAGACTCCACATATAAGTGATATCATACAGTGTTATCTTTCTTTGATTTATTTCACTTTTGCATAATGTACTGTAAGTCCATCTATGTTGCTGCAACTGGCAAATTTTTATTTTTTGTGGCTGGGTAATATTCCATTGTTTACATGTACCATATCTTCCGTATCCATTAGTCTGCTGATGGACACTTAGTTTCTATGTCTTGAAAATTACAAATAATGCTGCAGTGAACATTGAGGTGCATGTATCTTTGCAAATAGTGTTTTTGTTGTTTTCACATGTATACTTGTGAGTGGAATTGCTGGGTCATATGTTTTTATTATTTTGAGAAACTTCTCTACTGTTTTCCACTGTGGTTGAGCCAATTTTCATTCCCACCTACAGCATACAAGGATTCCCTTTTCTCCCCATTCTTACCAACAAGTGTTGTATTCTTTTTGAGAATAGACATTCTGACAGGTGTGAGGTGATATCTCATTGTGGTTTTGATTTGCATTTTCCTGATGGCTAGTGATGTTGAGCTTCTTTCTATATGATTGTTGGCCATCTAGATTTCCTCTTTGGAAAAATGTCTATTCAGTTCTTCTTCCCAATTTTTAATTGTATTGTTTGTTTTTTATATTGAGTTGTATCTGCTCTTTACAGATGTTGGATATCAATTCTAACCTGTATACATGTATAAAATGGGGGAAAAATTCCATTCTAGTTAAAAAGACATTATAATGAATAGCTATATCAATTAGTTTTCATTAACAATAAAATAGGCTCTGGTAACAAGAGCTCCACTAAATACTATAATAATATCCTTAAAGAGAGAAGCTGTATCTTTTGCCTCAGTATCACTCAATTTGCAGATGTTAAAGATTTAACACATGTTGAGAAGAAAATGTGAACTCAGAATAATAAATGAAGGAGTAGTCATCTTCTCTTCACTGGGAACAGGTAGCAATGTGAATATCAAGACTCTACATTCAGAAATACTAGTAGTAGATATTGAAGACTGAAGGAACTTGGTAACCTCATTAGACTCATTGAAGGAGACCATTAATTAGAACTAGCTCAAGCTGCGACCATTCATAAAATATGATACATCGGCTTATCCCAGTACTCTGCTCTGAGGGAACTAAATAGAAATATTGATAGGTAATTTTAAAAACTTTTCCTAAATAAATAGACTACATATTTCACATATGATTTCTGAAAAATATCAAGATTAATTTAGAAAAATTAATTTAACTGATACCAGCAAAATAAACTTCAAGAAGCATGTTTTGTAAACAGCTCTGGGTAAGCAGTATCTGTGGAACATAGAAACATACCGATTTTATAATAAATATTATTTATTGCAAATGGATTTTAATGGAGTAAGACTAGAAAAGATACTACATGACCGATCAGAGGTATGAAAAAGTCAATTAGTTAAAATGAGGCTACAATAACTGCTCAAATTCTGAGACATGAAAAAAATGTAAGTTTTAAAAACATTTTACTTTTGAAATTGCATATTTTTTGTTAAAATACTTTACAGTCCATTTTAGGACTAGCAGTTATTGAAATCTAAGCTATAAATTTCAGCATTTGTGGTTGTGGTATCTGAAGTCCTTCAAGAGAAAAAAATAAACATAATATTCCTATTTCATCTAAAACCTCATATATACTTTTTCCCCAAACAGAAGCTTCATATTTCTCCTAGCTAATAACAGTATTATCAGAGGCTGGTCATTAAGTAAATTTACTTTCTTTCCTTCAGCATTGCACATTTAGCATTCATTCACCTTAACAATTCTAAAATCCAACACCTAGGACTGGTTACAAAATGAAAATGTGGATGCCTTGTTCAAGGATACTAGAAAGGTCTGTGCAGTGAGAGCAGAACTTTAAGCCATTTGTGGGGACTTCTGAGCATGGAGCCCTGTGTGACTGCGCAGACCACATGCCCACGATCGTTTCCATAACCTCTTATTTAAATTCTTTGATACCATGAGGCCGTCATCCTTAATATTCTTGAAGCTGCATTGATTTTCTGTTTTCTCACTTCAGCCCCATAGTTGATCCTCTTTATTAGGGTTAACAACCTCAGCACTGTAACATATTGGACTAGAAAAGTTTATAATGAGGGCTTCCCTGTGCATTTAAAAACACTGAGCAGCATCTGTGGTCCCTATTTATTAGATTTCAGCAGCGCCCTTCTTTACCACAGATTGTGATAGTCAAAAATATCTCCAGATATTTCCATATGTCTTCTGGTGGTTCAGCTGGTAGAACGCCTGCAGTGTGTTAGACCTGGGTTTGATTCCTGGGTCAAGAAGTTTCCCTGGAGATGGAAATGGCAACCCACTCCAGTATTCTTGTTTGCAGAATCCCATGGACAGAGGAGCCTAATGGGATATAGTCCATGAGGTCACAAAGAATTGGACATGACTGAGTGACTAGTGCTTTCTGAAGGAGAAGATTTCCCTTTTTGTAAACATTGCTTTGTGTTAACAGAGTGCTCTATACAAAATATGGAGTGGTTAGGCTACCCCCATCTTACGACATTGGAAGAATTCTCCCAAGACCATGGGATAAAACCCAGCTCCTTATCATGATATCCAAGTCTTCACAACTTGGCCTTGTGTATCTCTCCAACTCAAAATGGAGCTCTTTTCTCTCCCTTGAATTACACAGAATGTTATATTGTTTTGCTAAAATCTTGACTATCTTTATGCCATCCCACATAGAACTGTTATATCCTTCCTGTCCTTAATTGTGCCTAAGTATGAGGTACTGACGTGCTGTTTCTAAATCTAATGTGATTAAGAGAGGTCTAAATACTCAGTCCTTCATAGAATTTCCACAAATCAAAAGAATGAATTCATCTTCAGAAACATTACATTGAGGGAATCCAATTTATTTTAGAGCATATTTTATGCATGCCTAATTCAATATACTGGTCTATATATTCTTGAAGAGTAGGGAACGCTCACAGTACATATTTATCTCTCTGAAATACAGTGTATTACTTAACAGATGCTAGCCATTTGTTATTTGTTGAAAGAGAAAGTGGGGGAGGAAAAGGGAGAATAAAGGGAAGGATGCAAAGAAGAAGAGGAAACAGAAGAAACTTATTTTGAGAAGAGTTCTTGGTTCATCCATTTGCTTGTGGGCCGTATTGTTTGGAGTGCTGATGCTTTCTATCTTTGTTTTACTATCTGGTAGGGCCACTCCTCAGTATTTGCTCTTCTTTCCACTTAGTTTTTTCTTTCCTTTTTACCCCCCTGACTTTACTTTTTATTTTTGGCAGGTAAATTTGAGCTCCCTGGAGCAGAGAAAGTTTTCAAGCCTATGTAGCCCATGAGCATACGGACAAACCAAGAAACATAGTAGAAAGTTGCTGTTCAGTCACTAAGTTGTGTTTGACTCTTTGCAGCGCTGTGGACTGCAGCACGGCAGGCTCCTCTGTCCTCCAGTATCTTCTGGAGATTGTTCAGATTCATGTCCTTTGAGTCAGTAACACTATACGACCATCTCGTCCTCTGCTGCCCCCTTCTCTTTTGCCTTCAGTCCTTCCCAGCATCAGGGTCTTTTGCAATGAGTTGGCTCTTGGCATCATGTGGCTAAAATATTGGAGCTTTAGCAGTTGGACTTTAGCTATTGCTAAAGTCCTTCCATTGAATATTCAGTAGAATTAGTAACACGCAAATAGTAGTATACATGAGAATTTAGAACATAAGGCATTCAGTAGGAATTTAGAAGCACACAAGAGGGAGACCCAGGTTCAATCCCTGGGTCGGGAAGATTCCCTGGAGAAGGGAATGGCAACCCACTCCAGTATTCTTGCCTGGAGACTCCATGGACAGAGGAGCCTGGTGGGCTACAGTCCATGGAGTCGCAAAGATTCGGACACGACTGAGTGTCCGAGCATACATACTGAGTGTCTAACATACATAGAAACGTACAAATATACATGAGAATTTAGAATATGATAAGGCACAATTTCAACTGAGTGCATTAAAATGGACTTCACAAAGAAGTGCTGTGTGTATGACTGGTAATTATTTAAAAAGGTAAAGTTGAACCCACACTTCACAGCATAAACATAAATTGGAGATTGCTGAGCCAAAGGGGAGGTGCTTCCCTAAGTGTGGTTAGATACTGCTGCATTCTGTGATGGAGGGGTCCTATCACTTGATCTGAATAATCAAAGATCCAGTGGTCAACAATACAACTATTCACTATCAGAAGAGCATTGAGACTCTCTATAAATGGGCTGCAGATTCATAATTAGACAGTCTTTCCCTGCCTCTCAGCATATGCTTATCCAGAAACTTCTTCAGGGTCATCACTACCATTTCATGAAAAAACACAGTGTTAACATATACTGAGCTCTTTCTAGGCACTCTATATACACTGTCTTTGAAAGACTGACATACTTTGTGGTTGCCTAATATAGGAGATTTCAGTGATACTGTGGTTATTAATCCATCTACACTAAGGTAATCATTAAAGGTTTATAATTTAGCATGTTCAGATACATGCATATTTACTATTGGATATTATCAACTTTGTCCAAAAATACTTACTGAATTTTACAGAAAAAGAAGCTACAGTTTTGCTTTTTAAAGTATCTACATCCTCTTGAAAAGAATATCCAGTTTATATAGGAAGGGTATTATAGAAATGAATCGCACTCTTGCAGATCTGTCCACATCATTTTGGTAGAGTGTTGATAACATTTCCTGTGATGGTGGACCAGTTCTCAGGGAGCAACACAGGATTTGGTGACTGGTGTTCAAGGTATGCCCTTCACTGATCAGTTGACAGAAGATTCCAAAGCACTGTTCCTCATGATTACACTTTGATTATGAATTTAAATCACTTGAAGTTCATCTGTTCATCAAAGAATAATTTACTGTCAAATCCAATAAGTGACAGGAATTATTTTCCTTTACTTCTGACCTTGTTCTTGGCACAGAGAAAGTTGGTTCAAATATAACAAATTTCCCCTTGACAGCTGGACGATTGTTCTTGTGGCAAAACGAGAAATCTGTTGCATAGAATCGACAGCCTGGATGCACCAAATATTTTACCATTCTAAAATGTTCTTTTGAATGCATATATTATTTTCAAATTTTTCTTTGCTTTGTTTAATAATTTTATACCTTTATGCTCAGTTAACTGTATGAAAGGCATATATCTTATCTCTGACAGATTTTGGTATATAACCCATAGGCTTCTTTTATTTCTATTTAAGACTAAAATTCCACTTTTTTTCTTTTCTCTATCTTCCGCTCCAATTTAAGACCTCTAGGGAACTATAGCTTTTTTAAAAGTAAAACATGATGCAGCAATAGGAAAGACATCTCTCTTCCCCTTAAGATTGTGATTTCCTTGAGGTTCAGGTTTTAAATTTATCTTTACATCTCTACCAAATAGCACAATTGGTAGAATTTCAATAAAAAATTCCTGGAAAATCATTGAGGTACTTTTAAGAGGCATAGTATCATATAATCATTTGTTATGAATAAACCATTTGCATATAAATAATCTTAATTTGGGTTATATAATCTTCATGTTAATATGTCATAATCATAACACAACTGTACAATAAAATCCTTACTTTTCATTTGCTTTTATATAATACCAATTACTTGTTTGGACATTTAAAGGGCATGATTTATATTATGTTTTATTGCATTGTTCTTTAAAGTGAATATGCATTTAGTTTTATGTCTCTTCACAAGGCCAATGCATTTTAAGAAGAAAAAAAAAAAAACAGAAACAGAATACACAAGGCAATTAACATACATAGCACTCAAGAAATAAGGCCATTACTGGCCATTTTCTTCTCCTCTCCTTTCCTTTCTTTTTCTTTCCTGTCCTTCTTTTCCATTTCCTTTTCTTTCATTTTATTCTTTCTGCAAGGAAAAATTAAGTGGTCCATGTGAGCTAGGCATTTTGCTCTCTCAGATGAATAAAAAACAACCACTAGCTTTCAAGGTAACACATATCAGAAAATAATGAAGAAAGTTGAATCGTTATATAGTGTTCAAGGAACTTATAAATAGTCCTGGAGAACTGAATACTCAGTTACGTCTCATATTAACTAATTATTCCAATGAGGAAGAGATTAATATTCTCTGAAATAACTGCTGATTGCTCTGAGAAGAAGGTTCAGCTGAACTAGGTCTTGAAGGCTGATTAGTGTTTGAGGAAATGGAGAGGGAAAAGACAATGACTGAGAGTATTAATTGAAGTAGAAGAAAATAGTCTGTGCGAAAGTAAAATTTAAACATGTTTAAGAGGTAAGAACGGGCTTCCTTGGAGGCTCTGACAGTAAAGAATCTGCCTGAGATGAGGAAGACCTGGCTTTGATACCTGGAAAGATCCCCTAGAGGAGGGCATGGTAACCCACTCCAGTGTTCTTGCCTGGATAAGCCCATGGACAGAGGAGCCTGGCAGGCTGCAGTCCGTGGGATCACAGAGACTTGGACACCACTGAGTAACTAAACACGGCACAACAAGAGGTAAGGACACAAACCTCAGGGACTTTGATTCTACATTAAAAAAAAAATCTAAAAATTCAATAGAAAATTCTAGATCCCAGGGTTACATAAGTAAAAGTTTGTGTTTTCCCAGTGTGAGGTACAAGATGTGTTACAGGAAAAGAATTAAAGTTAGACGAGCTGAGAGGTTATCTGGGAGACTATGAAATATGACTGAAATGTAGAAACATTGCAAAGGAAGGGACGCTTGGTCTTAAAAACAGACTGGTCAGATCTCCATGCACATGACTGTGTAAGTCAGCATTTTCTTGCTTTTCTGGAATTCAATCAAAAACATCGATGAGAATGAAAAATAAATCCTATAAGTTTTATACTTTGTAAAACCAAGTAAAGTGTATTCTCTGTAGTTTCAAATATACAGGAAAGATGTTAAGATTGAAAGTACAGAAAAGAAAACCGGAAAATAATGAGAGGATTTGCTTGAAGTAGAAAGATGATGTTGATTTAACAAATATGTATTGAGTTTTTCCTGTGGTTCAGACCATGATTTAGGCACATGGGGAAAAAATAATAAAATAAAAATTCCGGCCCTCATTGGGTTTATGATATAGTTGAGATGAACAGACAAAACAAAACAATTAAAACAGTGTCATAAAGGGTAATAAGTGCAATGAACCAAATAGATCAGGGAATAGAGAGTGTGCCAAAGGGAAAGTTTAATTTTAAATAAAGTGGTAAGAGAAGCTACCGTGGACTGAATGTTTCTGTCTCCCCAAAATTCTTGTGTTGAATCCTGAAACTTCACTGTGAAGTACTTGGGGATATGTACCTTGGGAGGTGATTCAGCAATGACAGCGGGGCCCTCATGGTGGCATTAGTACCCTTATAAGAGAAAATAAGAGAGCCCACTCACTCTCCCTCTCTCGTCTCTACCATGTGAGGAAAAGTGAGAAGATGGCTATCTGCACTCAAGGAGGAGGGTCCTCACCAGCCTCCAGGTATACTGGTACCTTTATCTTGGACTCCTTAGCTTCCAGAACTATGAGAAATAAATATGTGTTCCCTAAGCCACTCCGATTGTGGCCATTACTTACTGTAGCCCAAACAGACTAAGGGAGAAGGTCTTTCTGAGGAGGTGACTTGAAGAAGGAACTGAGAGAGAAAGAGGTAAAGGGAAATATTGTGGAAGGGCCTCAAGCCCCAGCATGGTGAGGGTCAGCTGGGATACCCGTGTGGCTGGACCTGAGAGGGGAAGCAGGCAGCTACCAGGAAATGTGATCAGAAAGGACCAGGAGGCCAAGTTGTGTGGAGTTTTGCAAATGAGAGTGAACGTTGGGCATTTAATTGGAGTGACAGAGGGAGCCACTGGAGGGTTTTGAGCCAAAAGATTCTTGTGGTCTGGTGTACATTTTCACAGGATCATGTTGTTTGGCTTCAATATTAAGACTAGGCACAGGGTTCAGTATGGAAGCAGAGGCACCATGTATGAGGCTTTCTGGACGGCGGGGCCTGGTGGGCTGCTGTCTATGGGGTCGCACAGAGTCGGACACGACTGAAGTGACTTAGCAGCAGCAGCAGCATACCAAGTGAGAGATAATGGTGAAGTGAGTCAATGTGACATCGGTAGAGGTGCTGAAAATGGTTAGAAACAGACCCATGATGAAGGTGAAGAATTTGGCAGTGGATGAAATTTACAATGTGAGAGAGAGTTCCAGCTGACTCCCAGGTGTTTGGCTTGAGTAATTGGGAGGATGGAGTTGAGATTAACTCAAACAGGACAGACTTCAGATCCAGTTTGTTTGTTTGTTTGTTTTGGGGAGGGGGGAAGAGCAATAATTTGGTTTTAAAAATGTGAAATTTGAGATACCTCTGGCATGTCCATGTAGAGATGTTTAGTAAACAGTCTACACTTAATGAGTCTAGAGTTCAAGGAAGAGATCTGGGCTGGAAATGAATCTGAGTGTTGTTCCAATGTAGATGGTATTTAAAGTCACAGGACTAGGTGAGGTTCCCAAAAGAATGTTGTTGTGGTGGTTGTTTCTAAAAAAAAACTTAGGAATCTTCTCTCAGAAAGTGACAAAGGTGAAGAGCATACACGACAGTATGGTTTTGAATGTGCAGTTGTTCACTTGCTAAATGATGTCAAATTCTTTGTGACCCCATGGACTGCAGTGCATCAGGCTTCCCTGTCCTTCACTATCTCCCAGATTTGGCTCAAATTCATGTCCATTGAGTCGGTGATGCTATCTAACAATCTCATCCTCTGTTGCTTGCTTCTCCTTTTGCCTTCAATCTTTCCCGGCATAAGGGCATCAGGGTCTTTTCCAATGAATCGACTCTTCCCATCAGGTGGCCAAAGAATAGGAGTTTCAGCTTTAGCATCAGTCCTTCCAATGAACAGTCAGGGTTGGTTTCCTTTAGGATTGACTGATTCAGTGTCCTTTCAGTACCAGAGTGAAAAGGAACAGTGCCGGGGCCATCTTAGGACCTGTTTTGGTTCAGAGAAAAGAAGAGCAGGGATAGAGCTTTACTGGGAAGCTCAGACAAGCCAGGTTTGCATGTGGGAAATATCAAAATTATCCCAAGATTTAGATCATCCTTCATTAAATTTCATGAGACAGTATGGTTATAAACAGAACACTGGGTTTTCAGTACAAGATGCTAATTTCGTTTTCTTTGAACCGGGCCTGACGCAGTTCTCTGCACTACACTCGATGACAGTCAGCTGCCTAGGTTGTTCCTCATACCCAGAAAGTTGGTGGCTGCCTGATCTCTTAAGACCTGACTTTATTCTTGGGCAAGGCACTCAAACTCTGTCTCATCTTATTCATAGCAAAGGATTGCTACATCTCCCCTTTCTCTGAGAGTCTATTACCCCTGTCCCCTCATCCCTTATTCAGTTCAGTTCAGTAGCTCAGTCGTGTCTGACTCTTTGCAACTCCATGGACTGCAGCGTGCCAGGCTTCCCTGTCCATCACCAACTCCTGGAGCTTCCTCAGACTCATGTCCATAGAGTCGGTGATGCCATCCAACCATTTCTTCCTCTGGTGCCCCCTTCTCCTTTACCTTTAATCTTTCCCAGCATCAGGGTCTTTTCCAGTAGTCAGTTCTTCACATCAGGTGGCCACAGTATTGGAGTTTCAGCTTCAGCATCAGTCCTTCCAAAGAATATTCAGGACTGATTTCCTTTAGGATGGATTTGTTGGCTTCAGCCAGTTCATCCTTATTAGCATCTGCGTTAACAACACAATGAGTGGAATTTTATTGCTTTAGGATAAAGATCCTGTGATCTTTAAAGGATATTTGCATGTTAAATGATCTCCATTTAGAGGGCACATTTTAAGGGTTCCTAAATTGTAGGAGGGTTTCCCAGGTGGCTCATTGGTAAAGAGTCTGCCTGTCAATGCAAGAGACTCAGGAGACACGTGTTCAATCCCTGGTTTGGGAAAGTCTGGTGAAGGAGGAAATGGCAACCCAATCCAGTATTCTTGCCTGGGAAATGCTATGGACAGAGGAGCCTGGTGGACTACAGCCCATGGGGTCACAGAGAGTTGGACATGACTTGGCAATTAAGCCCACATGGACATGCTGACTACTGTATAGGCATCGTTCTCGTTAACAATTGCAGGATAAGAGCAGTATTGGCATCATCAGTATTCTTTGCAGGCATAAATTCAAGAAGGTTGAAAAACTTGCTCTATGTTGTGTAATGTACCCCTCTTGGCTGACTAGAGAGACCAGAATATTTTCACTACACTTCATACTTTAGTGCAGCTACCCCATTTTACTTCAAATCCCAAGTTGTATACATCGCTTAAGGTCCACTCTATCCATGTGAACCAATTGTTTCAAATGATACCTACTTAAGTTTTTATGAATGAGTCTATATTTTATGTCCACCATGAAAATTTCCATATTTTTTACACCAAACAATTATAGATATATCTTGCAGGAACACATTTATAGAGCCAAGAATAAATTTATGGGAAAATAAATCTCAAAATCCATACATTTTTAGAAAGAATCTGTCTTTTCGTGCTCCTTTATGTTTACCCATCAGTCTTAAATTTACAGAAGTTTTAATAAATGGAACTTGTGTGCAAGTATTTCCCATCAATTTCACCATGGTTAATTTAGCAATGGATTCAGAGTCAAGAATGCCTTCATACATTACAACCTTATCAAGTTTCTTTGGAGAGCTGTGCACTTAGACATGATGGGGCCAACATTTAGTCACAGTGCTTATGCATGGAACAAGCCCAAGTGGCGCTATTTACTTAGACTATGAGGTTACTAGCGCCTCTGAAGTTGAACAGTGCACAACCTGTACAACTGTACATTGCAACCTGTGTGGTATAAAATGTCATCCATTTAGAACCATGGAAAACTTTGAAATTATGTATTGCAAATATATTGTACATATCATTAGTAGAAACAGGAACTTCTGAAAGTCACATTAAGGCATTTAATTTATAGTACATCATGATAGAATTAAAATTATACCCAATAAATATTTGTATGTTGGTACTCTATCCCTTGCCAAAAATTATTTGAGGAAGATTATCACTATGTAGATATATACATATTTATATATATTTATATATCTAAATATAATTTTTATATGTAAACATAACTATTTAAATGGTATTTGTGTTCAAGATAAGCATAATGGAAAGAGGCAAATATGCTGATAACAATGATTAGTAAAGTGGTTGTAACAGATGGCATATTCACTCCTGTGTTTCCTAGCAACCAGTGTAAGGAGGTTCTCCAGAAATGGCAAATTTATTCTCCTCCAAACAGTAGGACTATCAGTTTTTCAAAGGTCAAACACAATTTACTGTGCAATCAATTCTAAAATAAAATTCTCATGTGAACCTTGTTTTGAGACATGGAATACACATGGTACAAATGCATACGTTATTAATGAAATTTTTCTAACAAATATGGGCGATTTTTATGCAAGTATTCTAACAACTCAAGTGGAATATTGCTTCTAATGAAACAGTCTCACGTGTGTGGAATATAGATTTTTAAGAAAAAGAAGAGTAGCTTTTGCTATAGAATAGGCCAAGTGAAATTTATTCCAACATGAATTGTTAGTTGGATGTCAAACAATTTGATAGTGTGATTTGACTTGGCCTAGTGTTTGTATTTTGTCATACTCAGAGATTTTCTATATACTTTACAAATTAAATGAGTTTTTAAGAGAATCAACACTGTTCTGAGACTTGAAAATCCAACCATAATTTATTTATCTATTTTTTCTGAGGTGTATGGCTATATCATTTCTACATGGATTGAATCACTGAGATTCCTTCAGGCAAAACTCTGTTGTTTTTATCCCTCAAAAAGTCATTTTGATTTCATTGAAACTTTTGAAAAACAGCTGATTAAAAAAATGCCTGAGTATTTGGCAAGTATTTGGCAGAAGGATTTTTATTACAAATCTTTAGCCCAGTGATGATCCTTAAACATTCATCTTAAACAGTAAAGTCTCCTTTTGTGACCACTAGGATAATTTCAATGGTGAAGGAGCCTTGCATAACTGGACAAACTTACTTAGAATGCTTTGGCAAACAGTGATTTTAATGATACCAGAAATAAGCGTTACATTGATAACTACGAATCTGTCCTAGTTTTTGTGCATAAAATCACACCATCAACTAATAAAGACTCATCTCCCTGTTTACTTTTACAGAAGATTATGCATTCAGTTCATCTCTAAATAGTCTCAGACCTTTATAGTGTAAATTAAACAATACAAGATTAAAACATTAGTTTACAATATGTCACTTGAGGTTTTGATCCGTTTTTTCAGTATACTATTCTTGCTACATCTGAGTCTTAACAATGGTCATAAAATGTACAGTTTATAGAAACAATAACAGCCAGGGCTTCTGACCGTACCTGATTTTTCTTCTAATCGAAAGCCAATGATGGAGTAAGAAAAAAGTGGTAACATTTTATTTCACTCTTGGTCAGTTTGTCCCTGAAGGTTGAGACAGTGGTCCATAGCAGGATGGTATTCCCTGGAAATTGTGTGGTTCCTGATGTGGGATATTGAGTTAAAGTAAAAAATAATAATAAAATAAAGCTGGTATAAACACCATCAAGTAAAGATCAGATTTTCAGTGAGTAGAGCGTTTTTCCTTCTGAAAATGAGGCAGATTACACTTTGATTCACTTGAGAAGATACAAGAGGATACCGAATGGGAGGTGTTAATGGAAGGTTTGCTGCCCACCATGCTATGCAGGCTTCAAGCTGCTCAGGGCTGTCCTTTCTAATAAAAGCTGGAGGAAAGAGGGCTCGATTTCCCAATGGGAGGACAGCAATTCCAGTTTCCATCTGTCAATAATGCCTTGTGGTGTGTTATGTGAGCCAGCCTTTCTTAAGTGGCTTTTGAAGAAACTCTTAGAAGTTATTTGAACATCATAAGACTGTTTGGAGAGCTAATGAGGACCTTGAAACATTTCACCTTTATCATCTGAGCTTTTCAGGCATGATTGGTGTTATTTGCAAACAAAAGGGATTACAAACAGAAACTCACCTTTATCCCTTTATCTGAAAGAAAGCACAGAATGACTCCTGAGTACTCAAATTGGAAATCTAAGCACACAGGTGTATAAAAATCTAGTTTTATGCTTATAGGTGAGTCTGGCTAGAACTTCTTTTCTTTTTTTAGTTCCATATGCTTATTCCCAAATACAAGCCTATAGAGAAAAAGGCAGTCCCAATAGATGAATAGATTGAGCATTTATTACGTATTGGTCACTGTTCTAAACACATGTTGTACATTCTTCTATTCTCACATACATACAAAATAAATATGATACATATTGGTTCTATTATTTGTCTCCATTTTATCGGTGAAGGACTGAAATCCAGTGACGTAAAATAAGTTACTCAGCACCCCAATGTAGAAAAGTCAGCACCCTATATCTGCTGTCATGTTCTTAGCTGCTGGGTTACTGCTTTTCAGTCGCTAAGTCATATCTGGCTCTGTGTGACCCCATGGACTGTAGCCTGCCAGGCTTCTCACTCCGTGGGATTTTCCAGGCAAGAATACTGGAGTGAGTTGCCATTTCCTTCTCCAGGAGATCTTCCTGACCAAACCTTTGTCTCCTGCATTAACAGGCAGATTCTTTAACACTGAGCCACTTGGTGGCCCTAACTGCTAGGTTACCTGCTACTCAGTTTTGCCTAAAAGTAGACTTAGTGTTTTCAGGGATTCACAGGTGGTGCTGGTGATAAAGAACCCGCCTGCCAATGCAGGAGACTTAAGAGACGCAGGTTCAATTCCTGGGTCAGGAAGATCCCCTGGAGGAGGGCATGGCAACCCATTCCAGTATTGTTGCCTGGAGAATCCCATGGACAGAAGGGACTGGTGGGCTACAGTCCATGGGGTCACACAGAGTCGGACATGATTAAAGTGACTTAGCATGCACACAGACTTAGTTTTGAAAACATATAGAAAATTCTAGACACTAAATCTCTCTCCAAAATATATTTCTTCAATGAAGAAAGTATATGCAATTTGAACAGCTCTCAGAAGCAGAATATTTAAACAGCCTTGAAGTATGTTGGTGAGAGGCACACATATGTTGGAATATGAGGCATCCAGTAAAAATACGAAGAAATAAACTCATGGGCTTGAGAGCTCAGTGTTTATTCTTCTGTCATAAATTAAAACTAATGTTACTAGCTTAATTCTCTAACTTTTTTGTCTCTATAGGTTATTAAAATAAAAAGAGTTTAAGTGTTTCAGAGACAATATTGTGAAATCCAGGTTTTCAAGGCAGAAATAATGTACTGCCAGGTGGAGGGGTAGGAAATAAATTGGTTGCTTCAGTTATGGATTCATCTAAACAAGATTCCAGGCACTACAAACTTGAGAATACAGAGCTATTGCTTCCCTTCAAGGGAAACAAACCTGCAAATAGCAAATTACAACTTCACAAGAGAAATGTTTAAATAAAGATCTATGATAAGTGCATGGGGATATACAAAAGGTCTGTCTCACTTTAGGACAGAGTGTTGGGTGTTTGAAATACAGATCTAAAGAGCCTTGTTAGGTTGGGGAGAGAGCGAGCCACTGGCCTTTTTCAATTTCTGCTAATCTGTATTAGGCAAGCAGAATATCTGATCTGAAACACAGCAAAGAGACATGAACTGGGGACCTCCTCAATTCTGAGCAGAGACAGGGCTGTCAATAAACTGGAACTGGTGGTAAACATAATTATTTGGAAAGTATGTTTGTTTACAAAATAAAGCCTTCCGTACTTTTACAGGAAGGGTGATTAGTTGGATTTCTTATACGATGTCTGTCCGTACAAAGGATTCATGAGACACACAAACAGCCTGTTTGTGGTTTAATGGAACGATACAGCAGAATTGGCTGAGCGCCTTCACCATCTTTGCAGCCGTGCTCCAGACATTCCGAACTCCTCACAGTGCCCTGGAAACCAGAGTACCATCCTGTATCCACGCCCTGTCTACCCGGAAAAGCCCCCTGCTGCTTTCACCCGCCTTGCTGTTCCTTCAGTGTTTGATTCAGCTCACTTCCTCCAGAGAGCCAGTTTCAGTGACTTCACCTTGTGGTTCAGAAATGTGTTCATAGCGTCCTGTCTCTATTACATGAATCAACACTCTGCCTTCAGACTGTTTATTTAACTGTTTCTTTACTCATTCTTGATTTTCCAGTGTGTGATACAGGCCAAGCTGTACAGAACTTGGCAACATATATTTGTAGTCTCTGTGAACAGATGTTGCTAGTTTTGTTAAAAAAAAAAAATGTTTATTACATCATTTAAACATTCAAATAGGTTATCATAAGATTTCTGTCCTCCCTAAACTTTTATACCATTTTTAATGCTGTTATTGCATGGCACAGCACATTACAATATTACCTAATAACAGGATATGAAAGTTGAAAGGGGTTTGGAAGTTGACTAGTTCAAACTTTTGTTTTCTCATCTGTATAATAAATAACAGAAAGGTTATATCATTTATCTAGGACCTCTCAAGACTAAGAATCCTTACTTCCTAATTTCCTTTATGGGGCACATCCTATCTGTTCCACATTATATAATTTCTGAATCGGAGTATAGAATTTTAAGTCATTTTAGAATTTAACTCATTACTATACAATCATGCTTTTGTGTAGCCCTATATGGCTGCTGCTGCTAAGTCGCTTCAGTCGTGTCCAGCTCTGTGCGACCCCATAGACAGCAGCCCACCAGGCTCCCCCATCCCTGGAATTCTCCAGGCAAGAATACTGGAATGGGTTGCCATCTCCTTCTCCAATGCATGAAAGTGAAAAGTGAAAGTGAAGTCGCTCAGTCGTGTCCGACTCTTAGCGACCCCATGGACTGCAGCCTACCAGGCTCCTTTGTCCATGGGATTTTCCAGGCAAGAGTACTGGAGTGGGGTGCCATTGCCTTCTCCACGTTATATGGCAACACACTGTATATTCTTGCCTGAAAAATCCCACAGACAAGGAGCCTGGAGGGCTACATTCCACGGGGTCACAATGAGTCAGACAGGACTGTGTGACTGAGCATAAACACTCATGGAAGACACTGAGTACATATTTGTTGAATTGCTCCTAACTTCCATGTTTAAGGCCATATTTCCTGCATCTCTTGAATAGCCCTGAATTTATAATCAATGGCAATGGGGGAAAATTTAGGGCTTAAGGGTATTATTTAAAAGTAATGATGTCATGTCTTATAATAATTCATATCACACAGGACCACAGAATCAGATGCCTCAACTTACAACCCCTACTTAAATATTGAAATTCTATTTTTTTCTGTCATGACAAAGTATCTTAAGAATTTTAAACCTGAATTCATAGTATAGTCTGGTGAATATTTGAGAACTATCAGAAATGAGTTGAGATACTAAATAAAAGAAAGGCTGATATTACAGTACCGGAAGAGCTTTTGAGCTCTTAATAATTTTCAAACAGTCATTTTCTCCTGAACTTGAACTAAATAATTCAGCCTATTTATTTTTTACTCAGCCATGGGGCATGTTTAAGGATTGCTTTTAATTCTTGAGAATAAAGGTGGATACATATGAAATGGTCATATAAAAAGAGGTATCTTTTACAACAGATAAGATAAATATGTGTTGAATAAACCAATTTGTATCTCAAAGAAGATTGCATGGAGTTCAAAGTTGTGTTTTATTAAATTGATGAACATTATATTGATTTTCAGTTATATTTTCTACCTGTTTCCTTCTTTTATCTGAACATGATTGACTATAGCCCTAAAATATCTGAGAAGAGGAGAGAGAAAATTCTGAGAAGAGAGAGATGAACAATAGAGAAACGTGATATGGAAGATAATGTGCTTGGCCTCACACTGACCTCTCTATTCAGCATCTTCCTCTCTTAACCACTGCTGAGCAGTAGCTTTCTCATTCTAATCATTCTTATACCACTTAAAAAAAGGGGGGGTCATTTAGATCACTGTAAGCAGGTCTGATCCTTGTAGGTAGGCTTCTCTGGTGGCTCAGTCAGTAAAGAATCCGCCTGCAATGAGGGAAACCTGGGTTTAATCCCTGGGCTGGGAAGAGCCCCTGGAGGAAGGCATGGCAGCCCACTCTAGTATTCTTTCCTGGAGAGTTACCATGGACAGAGGAGCCCGGTGGGCTACAGTCCGTGGGGTTGCAAAGAGTTGGATACAACTGAGGACTAAGCACAGGTATGCCTGAAAGCCTCGATGACGCAGCTTCAATCTTCACAGTGACACAAGGACATTCTATTAACATGTATGTATAAACATCAGGGTCTTTATGTATTGAAAGGATGGTGAGGGACTCATTTGGCACTCTGGATGTTAGGAGTTTAACAGAGAACATCTATTCTTACTATTAAAGTACTACCTATCATGTGGGAGAAGAGGCTAGTTATTTTGGTGAGAGATTAAAATGGAGGGAGGCAGGTTGGTGAAGAAGACTCTCCTTACTGGCTTTGCGTGGGAGACTTAAGGAATGGAGACTAACTGTCACATGATGGGAGACACAAAGGAGCCTCTCCCTGCAGCGGGGCTGACCCACTGTCTTCAATGTCCTTATGGCAGCCATGCTTTGTTGGGGCTAAAGGATGGCCATTGCTCTGACCCAGAGTGTAGGAAGTGGTGTGGAAGTGAGATCCAGAATTGAGTTTTCAAAGGGGGGATTAAGAACAAGTAAACTCAACTCATTTATTCATTTGTTTATATTCCCTTAATTATTTTTATTATATTTTCAATGGACTTTTAAAACATATCTTTATATATATATATATATATATCAGTTTTTCTCTGAGCTCTACTGAAAGGAAGCAGTGAAGGCATTTTTGTCCAACCTATAGATTAAATTTAACGTGGATTATGCACTCGTGGGGAACAGCACGGAGGTGGAGTGATAGGTACTTTCCAAGCATCAGAATAGAAAGGGATGATCCAGACGAGGAGTGAACTCATCTCTTCCTACTTATAGATACACCAGCCAGGACTGGAACCTGAGAGATCTTGGGTTGCATGGATCATAAGGGATAAACACAATATTCAGAGCATGAAAACCTAGTTGATTGGCAGTTATTTAAAGAAAAATACTGAGTAATTGGGAAGATTTCATGGCGTTGCAGGTGTTAATGAGTTCTTTTGCTGAGATGTTAACACAGTTTTATGAGTATTTGGTTATCTAAAAAATAACATTAGTGATGATGTGTGTGAACGTCTGTGTGTTAGACCACAGTGAAGAAGCACAGGCATTTATATACTTATTCCACCGTGAGATGCTCACTGTACAACTGGGGGCTGAAGTAAGTACTCACCTTTTTCAATCTTCCCAGAATAGGTAGGTCTATTCCACAGAACATAAAAGATGCATAAATATTTTCTCAGAATATCTGTTCAATTACGTTTCTCTTCTGACTCAGATTGCAAGTAATTTTGACCCTTACAGCTGGTGGCTAGCATGCATGCAATTACGGGCAAGGTTTTGAAAATGGAAAGTTATATAACCACATATTTATTGTTCATTTGCTAAGTCACATCTGAATCTTTGTGATCCCCTGGACTGCAGCACATCAGGCTTCCCTGCCCTTCACCAACTCCCAGAATTAGCTCAAACTCATGACTATTGAGTTAGTGATACCATCCAACCATTTCATTCTCTGTCATCCCCTTCTCCTTCTGCCTTCAGTCTTTGTGAGCATCAGGGTCTTTTCCAATGAGTCTGATCCTCACATCAAGTAGCCAAAGTATTGGAGCTTTAGCTTTAGCATCAGTACATCCAACGAATACTCAGGGTTGATTTCCCTTATGGTTGATTGGTTGTATCTCCTTGCAGTCCAAGGGACTCCACAAGAGTCTTCGCCAACACCACAGTTCAAAAGCATCAATGCTTTGATGCTCAGCCTTCTTTAAGGTCCAGCTCTCACATCTGTACATGACTACTGGAAACCACATATAAAGGGAGAATATTTTACTGTAGAAAGCATGAGTTTTAGATACAGACAGATCAGAATTTGAATTCTAGGCCCATTCCTTTCTCACAATATGGTCTTGAGAAAGTTATTTATTCTCTTTGTTTCAGCTTTTTTTTTTATCATTAAGATGAGTATAATAATACTAAGTTTCACTTTTATTTTTGTTTTCTTCCCTTTGCAAGAAGATTTATTGAAAGTCTGTTCTCTTTTTAGGCATGTTCCTGGGTAGTTGAAATATACTTTTGAGCAAAACTTTACATTATCTCTGGCCTGGTGGAGATTTCAAGACAATGAGGTGGTTGTGTAGGTTAAATGTACATTAGTTCACCTAAAGTTTCTCAGTAAGTATGGGCACATTTTTTCTTATAGAAGTCCCTCAGAATTCCTCAGGGCCTTTTATATAAAAGATTCAAATATCTCTTGTCAATTGCTCTAAATCATGCAACTTGTTCAGAGGCTAAGAGAATACGATCCATAGAATAATACTATTCAACATATCAAAGGTTTCACACACGTTTACTTCTTAGATTGTAAATTGCTCTACTTTTTTTTGTAGGTGAATTAAAAGGGGACAAAAAAGATAGGGGACTTGAGATATCGTAAGATAAATCTTGTGAGTGGAAGCATTTCAGACATTGTCAAGTCAGAATTAATTGTAACTTGTGCTGCAGTGTTACGTCTAAGGATTCTCCAATTTTGTTAATGGCTTACTTAATTGACAATATAATCATGGCTCGGAAGGGTGTGAAATTAAAATCTTAAGAAGCATATAAAATTACTGTGCAATTCAGAAGTTTCGTGTGAACATAGCAATACAGTTGGAAAGTGGCTTGTTAATGATTGATTCTTCATACTTAGACAATTTCATTGATATCTTAGTCTTTCGAGCTGCTAATATAAACTGAGTGGCTTATAAACAGCAGAAATATATTTCTAATAGTTCCAAAGACTGGAAAGTCCAAGATCAAGGTGCAGGTGTATTCAGTGTCTGAGGACCTATTTCCTAGACAGTCATCTTTTTACTGTGACCTGACATGGCATAAGGGGGAAGATTGTGCTTTGAGAACTCTTTTATAAAAACCCTAATCTCATTCAGGAGGGGTCAACTCTCATATGTATTTTCACTTTCAGGGTTAGGATTTCATAATTTGAATTTTAGGGGAACACAAACATTCAAACCATAGCTGAATCAAATGAAAAGATTGACCTAAAGTATTGACCATTTGCCTGTAAAAGAAAAACTGTCAAAAAGAGACACCTGTGATGTTTCTAACAATTACAGAGTAGATCAGAGCAGCATTTCTCATGTAGATTCCATGGATTGTTGTCTGGAAAGCATATAGCACATGACTTCTTCAGGTGTCTGGATCTTTACCATGGCTGAACCTTTTAAGATATTTTCATAAGTGTCTGTTTTCAGTTATTACCAGTGTCTCAATATTATTCAAATGCAGACATGATGTTACTGGCAAATGACCATAAGTAAGAGACAGACTTTTAAGTTTTGTGTTTCAAGAGTGATGGTTGTAATGCTGTATTTACATTTTCTTACCCTATGTCTCTCCAACTTTGTGATTTATATCTTTGGCAGAGGTACACATCATCCCAGCCACAAAACAGACTAGTATTAAACCTGTGTCTCTGGACTAATGGCCTGGTGCTGAATGAGCTTTCCAAAGCAAATGACCTGCTGCAGTATTATTACATGTTCTCTTAAACAAATTAGAGGATCTTATTTCAAATAGGAAATGGCTGATTTATTTTAAACGAAAATATTTTATAATACTTTAAAATTTCAAACATGATATTAGGTAAATGAAAGTGAATATTTCAGTATTACAATATAGCAGGGGGAAAGTGATTATGTAAATTATATACATACTGATAGGATAGAAATCTGCATATTGGAATATCTACTTCCCTTGTATTTTTTATAGTATCATCATAATACAATAAAATTAGTGCCCTATTGCATTAAAAGCACATACTTATTAGTGAAATGGCCAGAAAAAAATAATCTCTCACTCAGGGAAGTATTAGCATGAGATATTTTGTCTAAGTGTGTATATCACTTGAACTTCCTTTGAACTCTCTGCACTTCTTGCTATTTATGACAAAGAAAGTCATTGCTCACAAACTATTGGGTTTGCCTTTGAAGCAGCACCAGGAGATCAGTGACAAAAGGCAGAGCTGAGATTAGATGCCGAGGGTTATTGTCTTGCTTTGGTCCCAAAGCTACGTGAAATGTCAGCTAATTGAAAATGGTAATTATCCTACACAACAACCTAAATGGTTTCATTCTAGGCTATGTGTTGCCTTTAAATTAATAGTCATTGATCTTCTGGTTTTTCACAATTCTTTCCTGTCCTTTTGTCAAATTATCCAGCTATCAGTCCTTGGAACAAAACCTATCTCACCATTTTTATTGACCATGGTTTAATGAGTGACCTGACCTTCCTGTTTGGATAGACTGTAATAGGTCCATCCATCTGAGGATCTGTCAGCCAGTGCCGTGTAACCTTTTACTGTATATTTGGTTTCTTGGTAGAAAGGTTTTAAAATGAAAACTTCAAATAATTGTTTTACTGAGGCTATTTACATTTATTTCAGATACTGATTGGGAGGAGTCATAATAATCACAGTAGTAGTAGATCTTCAAATTATAATCTACTGAGAAAGGCTGTCCCCTTGAGAAATGAATACTATGTATTCAAAATGCTCAGCTTGCTTCTAATAGGAGTACTTCATACCAAATGGCTTTGAGGGAAATCTGTATGGTATAATTCTTCAGACACAGAATTAAATTTTTCAGTTATGATGGGGGAAAAATAAAACGATCAAGTAGAAATTAGAAATACATGTTCTCCATAGCTATAAAATGAACTCCAAGTGCACTTTGATCCTGTAAAATTGAGTTACTTTAGAAAATATTTCTGAGTAACCTAATCCTAAGTTAAGGCTTCCTAATATAATGGGTGAACAACCCAAACACACTTGGGCTTGATCTGTTTGAACAAAGTGAAGAGTGTGGGGAATTATTCAAATATATTCAGGCAGAATTCTCCACTCTGGAGGTTAGGAGTCTAACACAGAGAGATTACGGAAAAGTTACATTATATCCTTAGTTCAAGCGTTGCCACAAAGTCATAAACTAATTTTTGAGTGTGAGGGAAACCAGTGTATTGTTTTTCTAGTCATACTGGAAATAGGAAACACTATCCATTATTTTTATATCATTAAGTATAACTATGAAATATATTCACAGACTATAGAGACTAAGGTGCAAAGAAATTTGGTGCTAAAAATAGTTGAAGGTAAAATTAATCTGATATATTGATTAGTGAACAAATACCTTTTGTGCTGTAAATGTTTAGATACAAATATGAAAAGACTCAATCCTGTTGGGAAATCATGGCTTTATATGCAAAAAGAAAGCAGAAGGAAAAGGTTTGGGAATGAGAGACAATTTGGCCTCTTTTGTTAAAAAATAATTACGACAAAGACTCTCTCCTTAACTAAACTTGATTTAGGCTCCTTTTAAGACCTCCAGTCATCAATCATACATCCATCTTTCTTGGGCTTGACTCACACAATTGTAGCAGGAACATTGCTAAGTCAGTCTAGTAACAATCCCTTATCCTCCCATTACTGGTGGCTCAGATAGTAAAGACCCGGGTTTGATCCCTGAGTCGGGAAGATCCCCTGGAGGAGGAAATGGCAGCCCACTCCCAAATTCTAAATGGGAAAATTCCATGGACAGAGGAGCCTGGCGGGCTACAGTCTGTGGGGTCACAAAGAGTCGGACAAGGCTGAGTGACTAACACAGCACTACACTACCCTCAGTATCTGATCACCCTCAGTATGTGATTGCATTCTTCATCCCCCAGATGATAGGTGATCACCCTGCCCTTCCCTCAGCATCCCAGTCTAGTCTGTTAAACCAGAATTTCCCCTTTACCTTAGCTATTCGCTCTCAGTGATGTCCTTCCCACAGACCTCCCCCCAACGCACCCCTCACTCCGCAGCGAGGAACTTCATTCATCCATGTCCATGCTGTATTCAGAACTGAGCTCAGTTCTATACTGAAATTTTGTTTCTGTTATGGCAACAGTTCCAGAATAAATACATTTACCATTTAAAGGACTATTCAGGTCTGGCTTTCTTGAATGGTTTTTGTGAATTTAACCACTTTAGGCTCTGGTTCTTCTTTGGCAATTTCACCGACCTTTGTTTTATTGCCAGCTAAAATTGTTTAGAATGCCATGTCCCACCTGTCCTGTCCGGAGATCAGTATCTCAGAAGAAGTGGAGGTAGTTGCCAGAAGAACCCAGGCACTGATCTGCGGGACATCTGCAAGCTTCCTGCCCTGCACAATTCTTGCCTCTGTCCCCTGTCTGTCAGCAGCTGGTAGAGGAGGCTGGGGACCATGTCTTTGGCCCTCTCCGGCTGGTGATTGGAATTGGCTGATGCTTAATGACCATTGTCTGTGAATTTGAAAGCACGAAATGAGGGTATTAGGGTATTTCTTCCCTGAAAATTCTACCTTTTGTAATAAAAATAATTTTAGAGCCAAATCCTGTCCTGTGTAAAAGATCAACCAAAAATCAAAGTGGTCATACGTTTCTTCTATAAACAATGAAGTTTAAATCCCAGAACTTCTGTCCTTTTCATGCTCTGACACTTTGTAACAAAGGCTCTCTCAAGCTTGTAGGTATGAAAGAGCATACGGAGTTAGAGCTGGAATAGTGCTGTGGGGAAAATAAAAGCAATATTTTTTCAATACACATTCTACATTCAGATCATTGCTGTTCTCTAGTAAACTGTCTGGCAGCCAAAATGCTAAGCATTCAAAATACCTGGCATTTGTGATCATTGTGATTGTAAACCATTGGCACTGGGTTTATTTTCTTGAGTCAGACCATTTTGCACTACTCTTAAATATTTTGGCATTAGAACTTTGTTTTTGATACAGATAATTTCTTTTGCGATTTCCCTGTTTCCCTCATTGCTGCCCTGCATTTAGCTGCAATTTGCTCTAATTGAGTCATCCTCATGATCATGGAGAATTTGTTTAGCCGTTGCAATTTTTAGCTGTAATCTCATTTTGAATTGTTTACTCTGATGATTAACATTAATGCATGAAGACTTGGCAGAGAAAAAAATGTTATGTGGAAAATGTATTCTTTACTAGTTAATATAAACCCTCAGATGTTGGTTGTCAAAGGCTGCAATCTCTCTTTGATCTTTAAAAAGCTTGCCAATGAAGGCAATTCTGTTGAAGAAACTATATTGTTCAATCCAAATATTTTTGGAAATCTACTTTAGTCTTGAGGCTTTAGAAGTTTGCATAAATGATCTAGGTCTCAGTAAGCACTGAATGAACAGCAACTATTCGATGGAATCATTTACAGAGTCAGACACTGGAGTGTTGATTATCTACAAAAGTGATCATTCACTAAGTGATTATGCTTAACTTGACATGAACTTAATATCTCACTGGTCATTTTTAATCAATAAACTGAAATATAATCAGGTTGGAGAACATGTTGAAGTACATCAGTGCAGGGAGAGAAAAGAAGAAAATGGCCACATCAGATTGAATTATTTGGGAAAGTTGAAGGGCAATGTAGTTTAGCCTCTGCTATATTACTCAGTATGGGAGGAATGCGCTCCACCACAGGGCCTGAGGGCCAGGGGTCTGGACAACAAGGCTTTGGCCAACATTGAACTGTCCCAGCAAACAGAAAAGGAATCTTACACTCTTGATTCACTTTTTTTTTTTTTTGGTCCTAATAATGCGTAGCTAATGGTGCTGGGTTACAGGCATCTCTAATCTGTGCCTGATAATCGGTGTGAAATTGGGTCACTCATTTTTTTTTTTTCCCTCGATGTTCATTTTGTCATTTAGAAAATAAAGGGTACTGAGAAGTTACCCTTTAAGTACATCTTTAGGCTATACGCACCTCTAAAATTCTTATACATTTGGGGATGACTACTCTGTAGTTACTTATACAAGTCACTAGTTCCAGAGAGTTCAAAATTTGAGACTTAGACTTGACAATCCTATTTCTATGCTGGTTAAAACCCAGAGATTAGATTGAGTCAAGAGTCTATATTTGTATATGGAAAAAGAGTAAAGGATCCAGGAAAGGGTCTAAAACCCTGCAAATAAGAAAGTGTCAGTAACTAGGAGAAAAATAAGGAGAGGATGGGCTCCTGAAGCCATGAGAAGAAAGCCTTTAACACAGAAGAGAGTGATAAACTGTGTTGAAAGCATCTCAGATTTTATGGACAGGAAAAGAAGAGCTGCCATCACACTTAGCTGCTTTCAGCTTGACACAAGTTGGGGTCCTGACAATGAAAGTTCAATCAGAGTATTGTAAATAGAGACAGGTGCTGACAAAGTGGAGAATGTGGTTATGCGTAGCTCTTTCTAGAACTTTTATGGGAAGCAGAAGAAAACTGGCAGAGCTGGAGGGAGCTTTGTAATTAAGGAAATTGATCCTCCTGGTTTTTTTTTTTTTTCTTTTCTTTTTTGATAGGCATAAGAGAACACAAGTTTAGGGCATAATGTAGTAGAAAGAAAAAAAAATGATGCAGAAAAGAGATTGGATTATTATCTAGGATAAATCCTCAGTGAATGCAAGACTATGAGTTCTGGCACACAAAGCAGTTGGCATCTAATAGGAATGGAGTCCCTAAATCCACATAACAGTTTTCTTAAATTTAATTGAGAAAATTATAGTTGAGAACTATAAAAGGCAGTTCTATTTATAGATCCTGGTCAACAGTTTTAAAAGTAAAATTCCTTGAGGTAACTACAGTTAGAGGACAGAAGGATGCAGGACAAATACAAGAAAACACAAAGTGGAAAAAGTAGAATGAAACATCATCTTCAGTGGAAAGATGGGAATTTCAGGAAGTAGCAACTGATTAGCAAGATGTTTCTGGAGTTCAGTACTGACCCAGGATCTTTTAACAAGTGGTTTTAGTGTGAGCAGTAGTTTGTTTACATATTTCAAATGAAGTACAGTACAGTGTGAAGAAAACAGAAAAAATACAGAATTTTAAAATTTAAAATGATTTTTATTCTTAGGACAATATTTTTTTTTTCAAAATAAGGCCTGTGACACACAGTGGGTTATAGCATAAACATATATTTCTTATTGTGAATAGCTATAAGAAAAGAAAATTCATCTAAGAATGCTTAACCAACTATGAGTTTACCATATCACTGAAATAGACATCTATTAATAACCATCCAGGCTGGATGTAATCCTGGGCTGGATGAAGCACAGGCTGGAATCAAGATTGCTGTGAAAAATATCAGTAACCTCAGATATACAGATGACACCACCCTTATAGCAGAAAGCGAAGAAGAACTAAAGAGTCTCTTGATGAAAGTGAAAGAGGAGAGTGAAAAATTGGCTTAAAACTCAACATTCAGAAAACAAAGATCATGGCTTCTGGTCCCATCACTTCATGGCAAATAGATGGGGAAACAATGGAAACAGTGACGGACTTTATTTTCTTGGGCTCCAAAATGCAGATGGTGACTGCAGCCATGAAAATTAAAAGTGGCTTGCTCCTTGGAAGAAAAGCTATGACCAACCTAGACAGCATATTAAAAAGCAGAGACATTAATTTACCAACAAAGGTCTGTCTAGTCAAAGATGGTTTTTCCAGTAGTTGGGTGTGGATGTGAGAGTTGGACTGTGAAGAAAGCTGAGTGCCGAAGAATTGATGCTTTTGAACTGTGGTGTTGGAGAAGACTCTTGAGAGTCCCTTGGACTGCAAGGAGATCCAACCAGTCTATCCTAAAGGAGATCAGTCCTGAATATGCATTGGAAGGACTGATGCTGAAGCTGAAACTCCAAAATACATTGGCCACCTGATGCGAAGAACTGACTCAACTAGAAAAGACCCTGATACTGGGAAAGATTGCTGGGAGGAGAAGGGGATGACAGAGGATGAGATGGTTGGATGGCATCACTGACTCCATGAACATGAGTTTGAGTAAACTCCGGGAGTTGGCGATGGACAGGGAAGCCTGCTGTGCTGCAGTCCATGGGGTCTCAAAGAGTTGGACATGACTGAGCAACTGAACTGAACAACCTTCCAGTGGCCAGATAGTACTTGCGTTTGAGGATGGTGCTTGTTGTGCTGTGGCAGACTATTGCATTCTCACACATCATGTTTCATTCTGAGAATCGAAAACACTGTGGTAGAGAAAAAGTACCCCTCTCCGAAGATGGTCATGTCCTCATGTTCAGAATCTATGAAATGCTGTCTAGCATAGCAAACAAGACTTTTTCTGTGGGAATAAGTTAAAGATGTGGACTCCCTTGGTGGCTCAGATGGTAAAGCATCTGTCTACAATGTGGGAGACCTGGGTTCAATCCTTGGGTTGGGAAGATCCCCTGGAGAAGAAATGGCAGTCCACTCCAATACTATTGCCTGGAAAATCCCATGCACAGAGGAGCCTGGAAGGCCACAGTCCACGGAGTCGCAGAGTCGGACAAGACTGAGCGACTTCACTTCAAGATTAAGATTTTGAGATGGAGAGATGATCCTGGGTTATCTGGGTGAACTGACTATAACTAGAAGAGTCTTTATGAGTAAAAGGAGTGTGGCAATTCAGAAGGAGAGGAGGTGATGGAAGGAAAGTGATAAAAGAGTGAGAACAATTCACCTGGCAGATGCTGACTTTAAAGATGGTAGGAGGCCAAGAATCAAGGAAATGTGGGTGGGTTCTTCTATGGATGTGGGAAAACACACACACACACACACACACTTCTCCCTAGAACCTCCAGATGATTTTAGCCCAGTGAGTCCTGTTTCAGACCTCTGAACTCCAGAACTGTAAGATAATAAATGTGTGCTGTTTTAAGGCACCAAGCTTGTGGTCATCTGTCACAGTAGTCATAGGAAACTGAAATAAATGTGAAAGGGCAAAAAAGGGGGAAAGAAACATGCTAGATGCATTGGTCATGTTATATTAGGAAAACATATGCCTTCCTAGAGTCCCTAACAAGTTGGCATTTGTCTGTATCTTTGTATTCAGACTTTATCCATGGCCACCCTGTATCAATCAGTAACCAAAAATAATTTAAATGTCATCAGTATTAGACAATGACAGGCTATGCCCTGGGCCTGAAGTGAGAGATGTGTTCCTTTCTGAGATCCATTGCTCTCTGTCATTAGCAGGAAAAGATAGAACCTGTTGGAAAGGAAGGAGGAGGCTGAAGAGGAATGGGCTATGAGTACAGGCCATGATAGGTTGCTGGATGTAGCAAAGTATTGGAACATGGGAGGTGGCGCACACGCTGAGACGTAGGGTGAAGAGCAGATGTTGGGGTGTTGGGTATGAGAAGGTATTGGTAAGCTGGGCGTGTAGCAGATGGTGTGTGCCATGATGCCCAGCATTTCCCATCTACCAGAAAGCTTCATTGTTGCCTTTCAAAGTTACATTTCAAAGTTGTCTTACCTTCATGTACACAACCAACATTCTATTTCAGTCTAACATTTTCTCTCTTTCCAATTGCTAAAATAATCAACTACTTTTCCTCCTTTGGTCAGTTTTGCATCAGCCTTGTTTTATTTTTTACCATTATGCAGCCAGCATAATCTTCTTAAAATGTATTTTATTAACCCATTGCTTTTTGATTAATCACTTCTCACTGAAATTAGAATTCAGATAAAAATCCTTGACTGCCTTGTCTTCTCAGGCATTGAAAGTTAAAGTGAAAGTTAAGTTGCTCAGTCATGTCCGACTCTTTACGACCCCGTGGACTGTAGCCCACCAGGCTCCTCTGTCCATGGGATTCTCCAGGCAAGAATACTGGAGTGGGTTGCCATTTCCTAGAGAAAAAAGAAGATTCTTTAACAAATGTTAGTCCAGTCTGAGCTGTTATTATTTTTTGAGAACTTTTTTCTTTTAGATGCTTTAATTTTACCTCATGATCATGCACTTATTTGTGTGGTTGGTTATCTGATTAATGCCTCTTTTAAGTTATAAGCTCTATTATAGTAGAAACTAGATCCATTTTACCTAGTATTTTATTGCCCTTAACTATAAAGTGAATGAATAATGGGTAAAAAACAGCTAACAGTAACACTTCTTACAGTCAAATTATCTAATCTAGTGGGAAAAAAATAATGAAATGACCATTATAAAAATTGTAAAAACTACACTCTTTAGAAAGACCAGAGACACATGAATTTGGATCCTTATATGTCATCTACACCTTGAATGTGGATTTGAAAGATGATATTAAATGGATGTTGGAAGATAAGACATTTCAGGTTTAGTGAACAAAACTTATTGAAGCAGGTTGATATGGAAGAGTAAGTCAGACACACAGACATAATTTCACAATCTGAGATTGCGTAGAAAGTAGAGGATGGAATGGGAAATGAGTTTTGGGAATTTGGTGAAGATCAGGCTGTAAAAGGTAGCAAACATCGCAAACCTACTCAAATAAATTCTGTGCAAGATTTTGTTGTGTTATTCGTGTTTCTTTCTAAATATGAGTGATATTAGTGATATTGTATGAAGTTGACATTTCAGGTCCAATAATACCATTAAATTCTTACTTACCATCTATCAACAAATACTCTTTGAGTGCTAATTGTGAATTCAAAATAAGCATGAGATAATAAAGTGACAGAAAAATAAAGCTTTAGTTCTTGGTCTCATAGAAAAATTCTTTTTCTCTAGTTTTTAAAGGTTTTATTTTGTCTCTAAGATAACATCACAAGTTCACTGAGAGCGGAAGAAATCACTCTTTATATTTCTCCCATTTCAGTTATGGCAACTGTAACAGAATTAGGCAAACAATAATTGAGCAGTGAACTACAAGTAGATTTATTAATTGAATAATCAAGATATTTCTAGATGGTAAAAGTACCATAATAAGATGGTTGATAAAATATCATGATGCCACCTTGAATCATTACAGACTTACCTTACAATAGGTGAGTACAATGAAAAGGGACATTTGAAACTTAATGTAGTTAGATGGACTAATCCAAGGCAGCAGTTACGGATTATTCAGGCTGAAAATTCACTTAGAAGTCTGAACGCTCCAGAGTTCTAATTTTAATATTAAATACATACAACTTCCACATTGTCTCACTGCAGCTTGAATGTTTTCTCTACTTTGGAATTTATCAGACTAATCAAAACATCTAATGCTGGTTAACATGATAGTCACCTGACTCAATTACGTGGGCTGTCAGATGAAACTGACAGATGGATCTCAATGAGAACAAAACATACCCTTGTCTGATTCCCATTAAGGAATATACTGATAAGTGACATGTACTTTCTAATATCGTTGTTGTTGTTTAGTCACTAACTCATGTCTGACTTTCTGTGACCCCATGGACTGTAGCACACCAGGCTTCTCTATCCTTCACTATCTCGTAGAGTCTGCTCAACCATTTCATCCTTTGTTGCCCTCTTCTCTTCATGCCCTCAATCTTTCCCAGCATCAAAGTGTTTTCCAATGAGTAGACTCTTCACATCATTATCCTTAGATAAACTTTTTTTATTCTATTGATATCACTTTAATTATAAATACATATATTGTAATATATATGCTATATATTCACTATAATAATAGTGATTGTGGCTTAAAATTTGCAAAATTTAAACTGCGTAGGACATGCTTTAAGAAATATAATCCTTTCAAGAAGAAGAAAAAGATTTTGTTAATATGAGGAGTTGAAAAGTGGAAATCAATTGAAAATTAATAGCATTTGAATTCTCGGCATCCCAAAATCCATCTTAACTTTACATTTGTCATTTTGACCATTTAGAAATGTTTTGTTACTTCCATGAAAGCAAACAGTAAGAATGGGGATAAGGCTCACTTTAATTTCTAATATACTTAGTGTCTCACTGTCCAATGACTGGTTACATGTGACTATTGAAATTTAAAGTTAATTAAAATTAATTAAAATTAAAAATTCAGGTTTTGAGTCACATCAGCCACAAGTCAAGTGCTCATTGGTTCCATGTGCTTAGTGGCTATTCTTTCAGCACAGGTATAGTGCATTTTTATCTTTTTGGAAATTCTCATTGATTTAGTGCATTCAGATTTTTGGTCGTCATCTCTGGGAAGTTCACAGAGCGCTCAGGGGAGGATGAAGGATTTCCCAAGGTGAGAAATGGGTTTTCTCAGGAGACCACTGGTACAAATGACAACCAAATGACTGGGAGAGAGTGAATTTTTGACTGTAATTGCTAGAGTCTAGAGGGAATTTGCAATCAGGAGACTATTTATATACTTAGTTGTTTCTGAAATTGCTTTGTCATGATTCACCAAGGCATGTCATCATGATACGCCATGTGCACTTTAATATAGGGTAGTAACTTATGGATAAGATGGTATGATTATGACATTGGCCTCTTGTAAATGTGAACCTCCATTTGTTTTAATGAGTGGAGAGCACTCATTTTTTTTCTGTCTTACAGAGAGCAATGGTTTTCATCATTCAACAATGGAGTGTTTACTTCAAGCCATTTTAAAAATGCTACGTATGTTCCCCAAATTTATCCTGATAAAGGCCCAGTTTGACAGTTAGTATGTCAGATAAAGTTAATATTAATTCTCTTTTGTTACTTGTGGAATCCCTGTGAGAAATAAATTAGTCCATAATAAATGTCATTATTAATAGACTAGATGATATTGTTAATTGCCAATCTAAGTACTGGTTTCCATTCTAAGGGGTAGTCATAAAATCCAAAATCCTGGCCCTGACCCAGGTTCTGTATAATTTCCTAAATCCAACACAGGGAAATACAAGTTATTTATGCTACAGTATTTGCTGTCAGAGCCGGGTTCCTCTGTCCTCTTTTAGTTGCCTAATTTTTACAGTTACTTACGGTCTTTTTTGGAGAAGGCAATGGCAACCCACTCCAGTACTCTTGCCTGGAAAATCCCATGGTCTGAGGAGCCTGGTAGGCTGCAGTCCATGGGGTCGCTAAGAGTAGGACAGGACTGAGCGACTCACTTTCAATTTTCACTTTCATGCATTGGAGAAGGAAATGGCAACCCACTCCAGTGTTCTTGCTTGGAGAATCCCAGGGACGGGGGAGCCTGGTGGCCTGCCTCTATGGGGTCACACAGAGTTGGACATGACTGAAGCGACTTAGCAGCAGCAGCCATGATGGGGTGCAATTGATAGTGTCTCATCAGTGTTCTAAATCAGTCACTCATTCACTTAGGGTTTGTTTGCTTTTAGTCCCTTACATTTTATCACAAATTCTTTCCTTTTACCACTGGAAAATAGAGAAAAATAAGAAACAGTCTCTCACTTCAGAGAGTATGTGTACCTGAGTGTGATATCATTATCTTTTTTTATGTATTTGCTTATTAGCCATAATTAAGAGTTTTAGGAAAAACAGATGCAGTAGTTATTTAGCCTTATTGGAGAGACTATTGAAAGGAAAAGAAAAATGAGTCATAATAAAACCTTCCATTTGATTTTTTATACAATTTTGTTGTGTTTTGACATAAACTAAATTTATTCTTATAATAATCTCAAGGATCATAACAGTATCTCAGGCCATGTAGCTCAACCTTTGTCCATACTACATCAGTTTCCTGTAAAGAATATCATGGCTCCAAATGTGGACTTTATACAAGAACAGAAAAAAACTAATCTCTATAGTAAAAAGTACAGGTAGTGGATACCAGTACTGGGATTGTTGTCTAGAAAGGAATTTGACAGGGACTCTTGAGAATGTCAACTTCTGTTTCTTGATATGGGTCAGGGTATATAGTTTGAAAATTCAAACTATACACTTATACTTGAGTTTGTCTATCTGTATATTGGGCTTCCCAGTTGGATCCGCAGGTAAGGAATCCACCTGCCAATGAAGGATATGCAGGAGACGTGAGTTCGATTCCTGGGCTGGGAAGAATCCCTGGAGAAGGGCGTGGTAACCCATTCTAGTATTCTTGCCAGTGATATTGCAGGGACTGAAATGCCTTATGGGCTACAGTCGTGGGGTCACAAAGAATTAGAGCATTCACACACACACACATACACACACACATTCTCTCTCTGTCTCTGTATATTATACTGAAAAAAAATGTAAACACATGGCATACACATACATGTTTAGGCATTTGTGTATGCATATATGTGTATATATGTGTGTTCATTTATATATATGTATATCTCCACACACATATATATATATATATATATATATGTATGTATGTTTGGATGTGTGTATTCTGAGTTCAATCCAAAAGATTTTACACATTATGACTATGACTCTGTTATATAAAGACAGCAAGCTTATTAAACAGTCTCAAACTTTCCAAACTAATTTATATTAAAGCATGATCTTACTGAAAGCCTTAGATTTATGCCTCTCTCTTCCATGATAGAATGGTAAGTAGATCCTATACAATACTTATTTCAGAACCTTTTCCAATTCCAAAATGCCACTGAAGCTTAAGTTAATTAAATTACATAAATTCCAGACAGTGATGGGAACAGTAATATTTAGTATAAGTGCATATCCTTGCAAAAATCCCTCCCTTACAAGGCGTGCTGATACATCAACTTGCTTAACTGCTGGCATTTTTTATATGTCCGAAGGGAAGACATACTTAAGTAGGTTAGTTATCCCTTGGCTTGTGAATTGCTAACATTTTTGTTGTTTGCTAATAGTCCTGCAGGGCAGAACTCATTCAAAGCCAGACAGGAAGTATAATGATATAAAGCCAATTGTTTAAAGTGCATATGCTCAGAATTTGCAGTCATTCTGTGTCATAGGTGGTGGGCTCCTGCAGGCATTCCATTTCACTTGATTCATGATGATTGGGGCTTTGAAAGTGAAATCGACTAAAATTAATTCTGTTTGTGAAACTGCCCTCTGGAAAGCTAATCATGCCTATGTGGACAAATGCACTGATAGTATTTCATGGCAATATCATTTAAAGTCCTGAAAAAAAAACTCAACTGTTAACAAATGAAACATTAGAAACAGCTTTTTAACAAGCAAATGTTGGGGGAGCCATTTAAAGTTTAGTCAGAATTATGTATAATTTCCTGGATAATGCTATTAATATTAATATATCAGTTATTTTCTAATCAACTCAACTATTTGTATTTAAGTCAGCATACTTGTGGGTTTTCCTGGTGGCTGCAGTTCAGTTCAGTGGTGCAGTTGTGTTCGACTTTTTGTGACTCCATGAACTGCGGCATGCCAGGCTTCCCTGTCCATCACCAACTCCTGGAGCTTGCTCAAACTCATATTCATTGAGTTGGTGAGGCCATCAAACCATCTCATCCTCTGTCATCTGTTCTCTTTCTTAGCATCAGGGTCTTTTCAAATGAGTCAGTTCCTTGAATCAGGTGGCCACAGTATTGGAGTTCAGCTTCAGCATAAGTCCTTCCAATGAATATTTAGGGTTAATTTCCTTTAGGACTGATTGGTTTGACCTCCTTGCAGTCCAAAGGGCTCTCAAGAGTCTTCTCCAACACCACAGTTCAAAAGCATCAATTCTTTGGCACTCAGCTTTCTTTACAGTCCAACTCTCACATCCATACATGACTACTGGAAAAACCATAGCTTTGACTAGATGGACCTTTGTGGGCAAAGTGATATCTCTGCTTTTTAATATGCTGTCTAGGATGGTCATAGCTTTTCTTCCAAGGAGCAAGTGCCTTTTAATTTCATGGCTGCAGTCACCATCTGCAGTGATTTTGGAGCCCCCCAAAATGAAGTCTCTCATTGTTTCCATTGTCTCCCCATCTATTTGCCATGAAATGATGGGACCAGATGCCATGATCTTCATTTTTTGAATGTTGAGTTTTAAGCCAATTTTTTCACACACCTCTTTCAATTTCATCAAGAGACTCTTCAGTTCCTCTTCACTTTCTTCCATAAGGGTGGTGTCATCTGTATATCTAGAGGTTTTTGATATTTCTCCTGAAGTATTGATTCCAACTTGTGCTTCATCCAGCCCAGCATTTCACATGATGTTCTCTGCACATGTTAAATAAACAGGCTGACAATATACAGCCTTGATGTAATACTTTCTCAATTTTGAACCAGTCTGTTGTTCCATGTCCAGTTCTAAATGTTGCTTCCTCTCCTGCATACTGGTCAAGACCCTGGTGGCTTAGTGGTATAGAGTCCACTCACCAATGCGGGAGGCCCTGGTTCAGTCCCTTGGTCAGTAACATTCCCTGGAGAAGGAAGTGGCAGCTCACTCCAGTATCTTTTCTTTGAGAATCCCATGGACAGAGGAGCCTGGTGGGTTACAGTCCATTGGGTTACAAAGAGTTGGATACAACTTAGCAACTAAAACAACATCAGCATGCTTGTAACTTAATCAGGATCTTTGTTTCCTTCTGTTAGACAATATTTATAATCATGGAGTAGACAAAGACTGAAATTCAAGATGGCTTTCTACACCTGAAATTTGATGTAGGATCCTGATTAACTGTTGAAAAAACAACAACTTTATTTTCCAGGATATTTTATTTTTTATGTACATTCACAAACCTAATTATTTCATTAATATTTATTGAATATTAGTGTGTTAGGCAATGTACAATTTGCTACAGATACATGTTACAACTGACCAATTCTCTGGCCTCTTGGAGCTTCTATTCTAGTGGAGAAAGGGCAGAACAGAAACCAGTAAATGGTTTAATATATGTCAGATAATGATGAGATGCCATGAGGAAGATGGGCAAGATAATGTAGATAGAAAGTTTCGGATGAGATGGGATGTTGGTGTTGCTATTTTAAGAGGAATAGAGAACAAGTTCACAGAAATGGGGGGTTATAGCAGATAGATACCTGAAGGAAGTGAAGAATGTACCCATGGGGATACTTGAGACATAGATGGTCTCCAAAAATCACCCAGATATTGCAATACCTATTTTCAGAAGATCTCAGAATATGAACTTACTTTTTTCATATTCCCTACAGCATTGATGAGTAAATATCACGATGTTCTTTTGCTTGTCTAGAAATACAAAATATTGACAATACCTGGAGTGTACACAGGGCTGGGACTAAAGTCTAATTCACTAATTCACAAGCCAGAGACTCAGCTGAATGTGAAAATCAGAAAAGAGGATGGTATTTCAGTCTCAAAAAAAATTAAATATCAACTCCTAAAAGGGGTTAATATAGGGCAAATTTCTTGTAAATTTCCCCTAAACATTACAAATGTCTTTTTTCCAACATACTGATCCTTTTTTCCTGGCATGGTTTTTACACTCTTGTGATACATTCTTATTTTTCTTATTTATGCCCAGTTCAATATTTAAGTGCATTCGTTCCTGAAATCTCCAGGCTGAATTGTTCATGCTTCTTTCTGAATTTCTACAACAATCCCCATGTAACTTCCAGACTCTGCCCATTTCTGTTGGGTTATTTTAAATGTCTCTATTTTCCCTGTGAAAAATCATCTTTTCAGCTTCTCCAATGTTGATTACACTGCTTTGTACATTTTTGAATATTAATGGATGTTTTTCAAATAAATAAATGAGCAAATAATTAACTTACTGATACAAAAATATGTAGGACCTCACCAAAGTGCTTGTCCATTCATCAGGATCCCTGCTATACTTTATAGAGGAATGTAAGGTGTTCCCACAGGGTTTAGAGTTAGAAATCTGGTCTGTCATTTTAAACACTTCAGTATTCCTTAATTCTAATATAAACATGTGAATAATGCTTGTCCCAGTGGGACTATTTAGGGTCACAGAGGCTAATATATATAAAAATGCTTTGTAAATTTTATTCTTCACCTATTTGTTTCTAGGACTAGTTCTAACATTATCTGTATTTAGTCAAAATAAAGATGTAGGAAGGAATTAACCCTGTTGCAGACTTAAAAAAAGAATAGCTTAAAAATAATTGACCAAAAAGTATATTGGGTTGAATCCATATTAATAATAGTCCAATAAATCCCAGAAAGTGTAATGGCCATCCTGCTTTAGGGTGAAAATGCAAGTTCAGTGGAAATCTTTGTGTTTATTATCGTGAAAAGGAGTGTGTGTGTGTGTGTGTATGAAGAAACTATGCAACTATGTCACATGAAAAGGACATAGAATGAGGTAGAACAAAGCTAGGACACCTAGGGAAACTGGGAAGACTCCGGTGAAGTTTTTAATATATGAACTATAAATTTCTGCTTAAGTGACAAATACAAATGTTTGTCTTTCTGTATCTGACTGATATCACTCAGTATGACAATCTGTAGGTCCATCCATGTGGCTGCAAATGGCATCATTTTGTTCTTTGTTATGACTAAGCAATATTTCATTGTATATATATACATCATCTTTATCCATTCCTCTGTTGATGGACATTTAAGTTACTTCCATGTCCTGGCTACCATAAGTAGGGCTTCACTGAACATTGGGGTGCATAAATGTTTTTAAATTATTGTTTTCTCTGGATATATGGCCAGGAATGGGATTTCAGGGTCATATGGTAGCTCTATTGTTCATTTTGTAAGGAACCTCCATACTGTTCTCAATAGTGGGTGTATCAATTTATATTTCTACCAACAATGTAGGAGGGTTCTCTTTTCTCTATTTCCTCTCAAGCATGTATTGTTTGTAGATTTTTGATGGCCATTCTAACAGGTGTGAAGCAATACATCATTGTAGTTTTGATTAGGATTTCTCTTATAATTAGTGATGCTGGACACCTATTCATGTGTGTTCTGGCCATCTGTATGTCTGAAGAAGTTTATTTAATCAATACTTTCTCACATGAAAATAAAGGTTCTCTCCATATATAGGGAGAGCATGTTCTCCGTAATCATTTTTGTGGCTAAGCAGGATTCCATGATAACGTGATAATGGCATATGAAAGAAGTATTGTGCTTGTAAACCATGTAGATTATCCAAGTCAGAATTTTGCCTCTAGTAGGCACTAAGACCTAGATTGTAGAATGCTTTTTCCCTCCTGAATATTACTCTTAAAACTAAGTAGTGCACTCTCAAACTCTCCATTTTTTTTCAAACTATTTCTTTACCACTTCCATTCAAAATGTTTCCTAAATCTTGTTAATACATTATAAATTCAGACTATGTAAAATCTGACAAGAAAAGTAAACCTTGTAAAATTATTATACTGTGTTAAGTAGTATTTCCTCTTATGCCCTCAATTTTCTTTTCTCTGGGTTCAAAAGAGATTCTTTTTTACTGAATTTGGTTTAAAAAAAATCGTTAGCCTCTGTAATTGCAGAATCATTCCTTCTTCAAGTTCACAGTTTTTTTTATCTTTTCAGTCCACAGTCTACATCATTTAAGTCTGTCCTCAAAAGGCAGACTCCTGTCCCTTTGATGTTTCTTTTTGCATCCTGTGATCTGGACCTAAAAGGCTTTCGTTTTAATCTTTCTTGACATCCAACAGCACCATTTGTAAAAATCAGGTATAGGTTCAGTATTTTGCACACACACAAAACTGTGTATGCTTAAATACATCATAAATTTCTAATGATGTCAACACTGCATTTTCTGTTTTCTTTTTCATTTTTAATAAAGTAGTAGCACACTAAGTTTCTTAATAATTGACTAGACCTTGAAAGTGTCTAGCTATGTATTTGATCAAAAGGATGATATTATAGGCAACGGAGTCAAACTCAAGCAAACAATCCTGTAAACAGGATGCTAGGGAGTAATCAGCCCCTTCATTGGGAAAGCTAGGTGAATAAAAGTAAATATTCATAAACTTGTCGAACTTCAAACACAATTTTTAGTGTTTCATAAGTGAAGGAAACCTACCTCTTGTTAACAGTGCCTGGAAATCCCCACACCACTGTCCAGCCCGTTATTTCTATCCAGTCTCTGAGTTTGCTTTGACTCATTATTAGGAGGATAGAGAATAAATTTTCCCGTCTGATAGTCATAGAATAAAGCCGCCTCACCCTGAGCTGACTTCAGTATGTCAAACCAATGACTGTTCTCTCACAAATAAATGACAGAAAACCTGTTGGTTGCCTTTTAAATTCACATGGAGCTGGCCCCCTTTCCAGGGCTCCAAGTGTGCAGCTCTACTTTTCTTAACACAAACTCCACAGGTTCCTGGTGGTGTTTTTTAAGTTTCTGTAGAAGTTGTGTTCTTAAAATTCTCATCTATATGAGACATGTTTGAACCATGCATATTGAAATGCATACATTAAATTGAAATGGGAGCCCTTTCTTAGCATATTTCTATATGTTGACCAGAACAGTCATTCTTGGAGAAATGAGATAAATTGTATGGATACAGTTTAATGGGGCTTCCCTGGTGGCTCAGTGGAAAAGAGTCCATCTGTGAAGCAGGAGACATGTGTTCAACCCCTGGGTCAGGAAGATCCCTGGAGAAGGAAATGGCAGCTCTCCAGTATTCATGACTGGGAAATCCCATGGACAGAGGAGCCTGGTGGGCTACAGTCCGTGGGGTTGCAAAAGAGGTGGACACAACTGAGCAACTAAACAACAACAGTTTTAACAGATAAGGGGAAATGGTTTAGGGGAATTCGCTTTAGTATAACATCATTAACAGAATGTAATGAAATAGGGGAATTTGTTACTTTCTGTTTAGTATTGACCGTTTAACTGTTTCTATTGAAGTACTGAGTTGTAGTTAATTAAGGCAAAGGCTTTGGATTCGGAAAGATCTAGTTGTGAATCCTGGCTCTACCAGTTTGACAAGACACTTGTAATCTGAATAGATATCCTCATAGGCAACGTGGGAATAATACTTTAAACTTGCTATAGAGACTAAAATGACAGATGTGAGTCTATGGCATTGTCTGGTATATGCTATGAATTCAGTGAGTTTAATTTGTCTTATATCTTTAGAGGTTACAAAAATATGCATACACAGTTCAGGTGTGGAAATTAATGCAGAATATGAATTTTCAGTACACTGGATCTAATCATAGGAAAAATTTATTTCAACACTACCAATCTCTATTTTTGAGTTTTCAACTGTATTTTTATTAGTCTTACAAGGAAATGATAACATATAATTCCTTTGGCTCCCAGATTTTATTTTCAATATGTGGAGACCAAAAGTGTAAAATAAGTACAGATGTATCACAAATAGCAATACTACCTTTAAAACAGTATCTTAAATACTACCAAATTAGAATTTTATTAGCGTCTAGGGAATACATTTTTATTTAGTTTATTTTAAATATTTTGATTATATGGGGAATGTTTCTGTGCCTCTGTTGTCTCATTAAAAAAGGAGAAAAAGAGCTTTGTAAGTTAGAAATAGCTGCATTTTGAACACATTAGCAAAGATGACTTGAGGACAGGGGCTAGGAGTCAGGATTCACTCTTTCTCTTTCTCTATGTCCCTTTTCTTCTTCTTCCTCAGGATTCAGTCTTTCTCTTTCTCTGTCCTTTTTCTTCTTCTTCCTCTTCTCTGTCTCTCTATCTCTTCCCAGCGATCAAAACTCCTGTACTCCCTCTTCTAAGTTTCTTACTAAAACCTAAGTTTTGAATACTCTCTAGTTTTATTCTGTTGCTTTGAGAATTAAGCATTCTGTTCTCTGTGTGTATTGTTGGTCTTGATATTTTATATCCAGGCTTATCAAGCTTACCGAAATAATATCTGAAGTTAAAAATTTATTTACCATTGTCTTGAATCATGCAAGTTTGAAATACTTTTATTAACATCAGAAACCCTGATTATAAGTTAGTGTTAACTTGCTGTACTAGAACTTCCTTATGTTATTATTGTTAACACCACAAATGAAATATTATTATTCTTACATTATATAGATGGTGTTTCTTTCATTTTAGTTAAATACTTAACATTCTGCTATCATCATTCCTTCTTCTCAGATTTTTCATCTGGGATAGTTTCATTCTTTAAAATGTTTCTTCTTGTTTTTTGATGGTAAAAATCTCTAAGTAGTATTATCTGAAGGTGTATTTCTCTCATATTTGTTCTCAGTTCATAAGTCTAGAAAGATAGATATTTCTTCCTAACACATTGGAAAGAACATTGTATTGTCTATGATGTCATTATAAACACTAGAAAATGTGCTGTTTAATTTAGTCTTCCTTGTAGATAATCTGGCTTTGATCTTTGGCTTCTTTTAGATCTTTCCTTTGTCTCTGATAGTCTGAGGTTTCCCTGGACTGAGTTAGTGTGTGTATCTATGTCAAGGAGATAAATCTCTAATTTCTTCTGCTAGTACTTTCAATTACAATGAATTTTTTTCTCCTGTATTTGGCAACTTCACATTGTGAATTCATGTTTAACAGGCTACCACTGGGCAATCTTGAAGGACTTGGATTATGTTTTTCTCCAGAAAAATATTTTAATTTGGTTCTGAATGGTGTCACAGTGTGCCAAATAGTGTGTTATTAGCACACCTCCAGTGTGCCGCTGGGAGTAGGCAATGGCACCCCACTCCAGTACTCTTGCCTGGAAAATCCCATGGAAGGAGGAGCCTGGTAGGCTGCAGTCCATGGGGTCGCTAAGATGGACACTCTCAGTTGGACACGACTGAGCGACTTCACTTTGACTTTTCACTTTCATGCATTGGAGAAGGAAATGGCAACCCACTCCAGTGTTCTTGCCTGGAGAATCCCACGGATGGCGGAGCCTGGTGGGCTGCCGTCTATGGGGTCACACAGAGTCGGACATGACTGAAGTGACTTAGCAGCAGTAGCAGCAGCAATGTGCCGCCAGTCTGAAAACACTTTCATTTCTCAAATTGGGGAGTGGTGGTGGCTCAGATTTAGGGGGGGGGATATAAATTCAAAACCCAGCAATATGAGATAACAGAAAGGCCTAGAAGACTCTTGCCTAGAGGACATAGAAAAGGAACAGAAACTAAGAGTTTTCTTCATTGAATCATTTTCTAGACAATTCTG
>NW_011494919.1:718022-722887 GCF_000754665.1 Bison bison bison | reverse complement strand
CCACCCCGCATTATTTACACCTTCATTGAAACTGTAACACTTAAAAGTGCCCTGGTCTTACACAACTGGAGGTCAGAGTCTATTTTGTACCAGTATAAGCTCTGGTCTCTCATTTCCTCTAGGTCTGTTCATGACAAATCTTCTGAAATTCCCAATTCCTATTTTTATCTTAACCTTTAGAGTTAAACTGGCATCAATTCTGTTTAAAAAAAATTTTTTTTAAGCTTTAACTTTATCTTAATTTTCTCTATCCCCAGAAGTTTCATGTATTTTCTGTTGAACTCTACAGTTAATTACCATGTATTATGTTATGGTTTTCCTGCATCTGAGTATTTTCTGTGAATAGGGGATATATCTGAATTCCTAATGCTCCACATTGCAGGCATTAGTGCTGCAAGTTTCTTTCTAAATTGTATTTTGTTATTGTTCATTCATGTTGACTCTTTGCAATCCCATGCAACAATGCCAGGCTCCTCTGCCCTTCACTGTCACCCAGAGTTTGCTCAAACTCATGTCCATTGAGTTGGTAATGCTATCTAAATTGTATAGCTCTTGTTAAATTCAAGTTTGATTAGTGATTATTCATGTTGGAAAAATTAAGACCATAGAGTATCATGAGATAGAAACCAGCAATTTACAATAGCAAAGAATTATAAGAGAACAAGTTTTATTTTAAGATATTTAAATTTTTAGCTACAATTTTAAGTACTACTGGAAAATATTAGTTACCAAAGCACTGGCAAGATAATTTTGAAATGAGACCCACAACACATCCATTTCCATGACTACTGAGTTTCAGGCAACTCATTTTGACGATAACTTGCTTTTTCCATATTGAGAAGAACACAACATGGAAGTGTTGACAAATATATACTGTGTGTTATTCAATAGGGTTTTCTCAAAACCAAACAGAATTCCCAGGTAAATTAGAAACAAAATAATAAACAGCTCATCCTCTTGTTCTGCATACCTCTATGAATGCATACCTCTATGAAAAATAGAATTAAATGAGGAACTTAGCTGTGAAAATAAAACTGTTTAAATAGCTATTCTGTGTTATTAGCAGCAATAATCTTGGGTTTAGTTTGAGGATCAAACTGCCAGAGCTTAATAGGTTTTAGCCAGCACTGAGTTTACCACATTGAAGAGAAAATTCAGGACAGGAAACATACAGCATCCTTACCAAGAGAACAGAGCTCTCATTGATGTCTTGACTCTTGTGACATCCCATTCATTCTGACTCACAACATACATTAAAATGTGGTTGAGTATGTATCCAGGTTGATGACCTTTCACGTTCTATACCTGGTCAGTCAGACCTGTTAGTGTATTTTCTCATCTATACAGGTGTGACCTGGCCTTGATCAGTCAGATATTCTCATTCATTCATTCTCATTCCTTCACTCTCTCCTGCCTCCCTTGCTATCCCTGCTCCACCCCCCTTAGAACAGGTACATTCCTAACAATTCCTTGACTTAATATTACACAGAAAGGAACAAAAAACCATATACCTCATTGTTAGACTTCCCTGTGGCTAGCTGTTAACCTTTTTCTCTTTATCTGCATATGGCAATAAAAGACTGCCTGCTAGACAGAATGCTGAAAGTAACCAGGGAACCCTCCTCCCAGTCCTTCCTAAAAACCTCAATGTTATGTTTGGGTACAGGAGACAAAATAGAGATAATTCTAGAATGTTCCTAATGTAGAAAGCAAAAGTTTGGATGTAAGGATAGAACACACAGATGAGATGAACACCAAGGGACATTTTTTTTTTTTTTTTCATAAAAGTAACAGTGTTCAAAAGCAGTTACATTAGGTGGCTCCAGTGTTCAAACAATAATAAAACTGAGTTGACAGTGGGTAACATAATAGGAATTTCTCTGACAGGATGGAGCTTCTCCCAAATGTTATTGGCAACAGCACATATATTTTGAGCAAAACTGTTTGTACTGAGGAGCGATCTCAGAAAAGAAACATGGAAATTACTGTGAAAAATCAATCTGTTGTTCTTTTTTTTGCCCTGCACAATGAACAAATAATTCTTTAGGGTTGGATAAATAGAATCAATTGACAAGATAATATTGGAAGTATTTTCATAAATGGTATTGACAGCTGTCAAAATATTTAGTCAAAATAGCACAGGAAGAGGTGGAGAGACATGAAGGGGATTATGTATTTTTTTAAATTAATCAATGGAAATGCATTAATTCATTTTATAACTCACACAGATACTAGCTACAAAAGTATGTAATACTGGAACAAATATTAAAGTAGAAAAAAGTTATACCATATTTATATAATGCCACACATGTACATTGACACCCTGGTTTACTCAGCAAGAAAATATTCTTGTCTGATCACGTGAATCTTCTTGTTACACAATTATGCCAGCCACATTTTTCTTCACTGAAAATAGAATCATGGCTTTGACTCCATTTTTACTGTGAATTCAAAATCATCAATCCAATGTTTCTAGTTTTAGATAAAGTAGAATAAGCTATTAGGTCTTACTGTGTGCACAGAGAAGCACTTTGAGGACTCAGAAGAAGATAATGGCAGGTAGATTGAAGAAGAAGACCAGAATTCAAAATATCACTGAACTGGTGGTGAGTTTTCTCCAGTATCCTCTGACCTAGACTCAAGATACACTGAAACATGGAAGTGGGTATTAGCAAGGACATGGGGAACCCCAGGAAAGCTCTCTAGTTTAGAATTCAGGAGAAAGAAAATGGTTTTTTGGTAGCAGCAGTCATAGCAGGAAGGGTCTGCAGTCAACTAAAATCTAGAGGGACCATTCACCTCTTGATTGAAGTAATTGTGGTCTCAAGAGGGTGAGGTTAAGTTCCACTGCTCCTCCCACCACATGCGTAGACATGGATGAAATTCGCAAAAAGAACTCCAGGATGAAAGAAACAAATCCAAGGCTTTCTTCAGGCTAGTAAAACAAACAGAAAGAGATCATGAGAGAACTGGAAAGTACTGGGGAGATCATACAGAAGAAGCTGCTCTGAAAACTAACTCATTTTTTAATGAATCCCTAGGATCACATTCAGATAAGTTTATCTCCTGCTATACTATACACTGAAGACATTTAGAATGGAATTTTATTAAATACAATGACCCCATTTCTAGACTCATAACTGAGTGGTGCACGGGTAAGACACATTTGAATAGCATTGCAAAGAGTTTGAAAAAGGAATTGGCATTCAATCCACAAGTCACAGAAGACTGGTCAAATACAGTGACTTAACTCCAAATGAGTTGACTTCTTGTTACAGAAATTAAATGATCCTTCATAAGCTGTATATATGACCCATATTCTCAATAATAATATTCAGTATTCTCAGGATAAAATTGAAAATTACCCAGGATATAGGTAACAAGGAAAACATCAACTCATCTGTGAATAGTCAAAAGATGATGACATTGACATGACTCAATATCAAGAATCACAGCTTAAAGAGCTACTATAAAAATATTGTGACAAATGTGAATATTCAAGTAAGAAAGGGAAAGATAGAAAATATCAGCAAATAACTGAAATATATAGAAGAAGAAATAAATAGATCATTTAGCACTAAGAAAAAACCACTGGCTGGACTCCATTGCAGAATAGAAATTGCAGAAGAGTCAGTAACACAGATAAATAGAAAGTATGCAAAATAAACTACAGGGAGAACAAAGATTGAAAAAACTGAACAAATGTTAACAGATCTTTGGAATAATTTCTAACATCTACCATTTGTGTCATTATTATCCCAGAAGGAGAGGCAAAACCATGCAGAGCAGAAAAAACTATTTGAGCTTCCCAAATACAAGAAAGATATAAAGCTACAGATTCAAGAAACTCAGAATACCCTCAAAAAGATAAACTCAAAGAAATTTGTGCTTAGACATATATAATCAAAGAGCTGAAAACTAGAAAGAACAAAATTGTTGAAAGCATCCAGAGAAAAACAATTGTATGAATGTCTATAGATTTCTTATCAGAAATTATAATAAACAGGAAAAATGCTAAATAAAAAAAACTCTGTCTCCCAAATTCTAAATCAAGCCATTGGTATTTCTAGGAATATTCATGAAGTAAAGAGATTCTTCTTCAATTTATGTCTGAATTTGGCAATAAGGAGTTCATGATCTGAACCACAGTCAGCTCCTGGTCTTGTTTTTGCTCACTGTATAGGGCTTCTCCATCTTCGGCTGCAAAGAATATAATCAACCTGATTTTGGTGTTGACGATCTGGTGATGTCCATGTGTAGAGTCTTCTCTTGTGTTGTTGGAAGAGGGTGTTTGCTATGACCAGTGCATTTTCTTGGCAAAACTCTGTTAGCCTTTGCCTTGCTTCATTCCGTACTCCAAGGCCAAATTTGCCTGTTACTCCAGGTGTTTCTTGACTTCCTACTTTTGCATTCCAGTCCCCTATAATGAAAAGGACATCTTTTTTGGGTGTTAGTTCTAAAAGGTCTTGTAGGTCTTCATAGAACCGTTCAACTTGAGCTTCTTCAGCATTACTGGTTGGGGCATAGACTTGGATTACTGTGATATTGAATGGTTTGCCTTGGAAATGAACAGAGATCATTCTGTCGTTTATTGAGATTGCATCCAAGTACTGCATTTTGGAATCTTTTGTTGACCGTGATGGCTACTCCATTTCTTCTAAGGGATTCCTGCCCACAGTAGTAGATATAATGGTCATCTGAGTTAAATTCACCCATTCCAGTCCATTTCAGTTCGCTGATTCCTAGAATGTCGACATTCACTCTTGCCATCTCTTGTTTGACCACTTCCAATTTGCCTTGATTCATGGACCTGACATTCCAGGTTCCTATGCAATATTGCTCTTTACAGCATTGGGCCTTGCTTC
>NW_011494919.1:703406-717922 GCF_000754665.1 Bison bison bison | reverse complement strand
AGCCAGTAGCATATTGGGCACCTACCGACCTGGAGAGTTCCTCTTTCAGTATCCTATCGTTTTGCCTTTTCATACTGTTCATGGGGTTCTCAAGGCAAGAATACTGAAGTGGTTTGCTATTCCCTTCTCCAGTAGACCACATTCTGTCAGACCTCTCCACCATGACCTGCCCGTTGTCGGTGGCCCCACAGGGCATGGCTTAGTTTCATTGAGTTAGACAAGGCTGTGGTCTGTGTGATTAGATTGACTAGTTTTCTGTGATTATGGTTTCAGTGTGTCTGCCCTCTGATGCCCTCTCGCAGCACCTACCATCTTACTTGGGTTTCTCTTACCTTGGGCATGGGGTATCTCTTCACAGCTGCTCCAGCAAAGTGCATCCGCTGTTCCTTACCTTGGACAAGGGGTATCTATCTCCTCACCGCCGCCCCTCCTGACCTTGAACATGGAGTAGCTCCTCTCGGCCCTCCTGCGCTCGCATAGCCACCGCTCCTTGGACATGGGGTTGCTTCTCTCGGCTGCTGCCCCTGACCTCGGTTGGCCGCTCCTACGCAGTCGTAGCCTGGCACTCTCGGCCACCGCCCCTGACCTCAGATGTGGGGTAGCTCCTCTCGGCCACGCTTCTGCTTCAGTTCACTCACTCAATCATATTGGACTCTTTGCGACCCCATGAATCACAGCATGCCAGGCCTCCCTGTCCACCACCAACTCCCAGAGTTCCCTCAAACTCATGTCCATCGAGTCCATCTGCCATAAGGGTGGTGTCATCTGCATATATGAGGTTATTGATATTTCTCCCTGCAATCTTGATTCCAGGTTGTGCTTCTTCCAGCCCAGCGTTTCTCATGATGTAATCTGCATATAAGTTAAATAAGCAGGGTGACAATATTCAGCCTTGACGTACTCCTTTTCCTACTTGGAACCAGTCTGTTGTTCCATGTCCAGGTCTAACTGTTGCTTCCTGACCTGCATATAGGTTTCTCAAGAGGCACGACAGGTGGTCTGGTATTCCCATCTCTTTCAGAATTTTCCCCAGTTTATTGTGATCCACACAGTCAAAGGCTTTGGCATAGTCAATAAAGCAGAAATAGATGTTTTTCTGGAACTCTCTTGCCTTTTCCATGATCCAGCAGATGTTAGCAATTTGATCTCTGGTTCCTCTGCCTTTTCTAAAACCAGATTGAACATCTGGAAGTTCACAGTTCATGTATTGCTGAAGCCTGGCTTGGAGAATTTTGAGCATTACTTTACTAGTGTGTGCTGCTACTGCTAAGTCACTTCAGTGGTGTCCGACTCTGTGTGACCCCATAGATGGTCTCCTACCAGGCTCCTCTTTCCCTGGGATTCTCCAGGCAAGAACACTGGAGTGGGTTGCCATTTCCTTCTCCAGTGCATGAAAGTGAAAAATGAAAGTGAAGTCATTCAGTTGTGTCCGACTCTTAGTGACCTCATGGACTGCAGCCTACCAGGCTCCTCCGTCCATTTGATTTTCAAGGCAAGAGTACTGGTTTGGGGTGCCATTGCCTTCTCCGCTACTAATGTGTGAGATGAGTGCAATTGTGCGGTAGTTTGAGCATTCTTTGGCATTGCCTTTCTTTGCGATTGGAATGAAAACTGACCTTTTCCAGTCCTGTGGCCACTGCTGAGTTTTCCAAATTTGCTGACATATTGACGGCAGCACTTTCACAGCATCATCTTTCAGGATTTGAAAGAGCTCCACTGGAATTCCATCACCTCCACTAGCTTTGTTCATAGTGATGCTTTCTAAGGCCCACTTGACTTCACATTCCAGGATGTCTGGCTCTAGGTGAGTGATCACACCATCGTGATTATCTTGGTCGTGAAGATCTTTTTTGTACAGTTCTTCTGTGTATTCTTGCCACCTCTTCTTAATATCTTCTGCTTCTTAGATAAAGGAAAAATAATGAGAGATCTGTGTACTATCAGAATTGCCTTAAAAGAACTACTAAAGAAAGGAAATTATACCAGAAGGAACATCAGAAGTGAAGGAAGAACAACAGAAATGATAAATATTTGGGCAAATATGATTGATTTCTGATTCCTTGACATTTGACAATTGAAAGCAAAAAAATATGACATCTGATGTGGTTCTCATTGTATGAGTCATTTAAGGTAATTATACCACAAAGGCAGGGTAAAAACCTTTCATATTTATAAGATTTCTACAGTCTAATTTAAATTTTAAACCTAAGTAGACTGCAAAAATTTAAGTATTTGTACTATAATCTCTGTAGCAACTGTCACTCCTGTGCTTTACAGTGAGAAATATCCAAAAGCACAATAGATAAATTTAAATAGAATTCAAAAGACGATCAAATATCTTTGAGGCAGGAAAAAAAAATGAAAGAAATGGTGAAAAGCAGAGGAAACAATCGGAAAATGAATAATGAAATGATTGACATCCAAATACACCAAATATAAAGTAAGTACTTTAAATGTATAATGTCTAAGCACACCAATTAAATACAAAGATTATCAGAATGAATTAAAAATATAAAAGATATGTACACTATCTACAAGAAATTCACTTCAAATACAATAATATAAATAGAATATACGTAAAGGAAAGGCAAAAAAACCACATATGCGCATAAAAACAAAAGGCTGCTGGAGTGGCTATATTATTTAGATATGTGGACTTCAGAGTATAGAAAATGACCAGAGATAAAGTGGGGAGATTATATATGAAGGTGAAACAACCTCAAATATGTATTTTGAGGAAAGCAGAGGTTCAAAACAACCACAAACTGCAACACTAACACAACTGCAAAGACAGACAATTCCACAATTATAGAGACTTCAGCCCTCTTTTTTCAGTAATTGATAACACAGTAATAGAAAAAATAGAACAAAAGTAGACAAGAATATAGAGAACTAAACTGCATTATCAACCAATTGATTCAAACTGATACTTATAGAACCCTCCATCCAACTACAGCAATATACACAATCTTTCTATGGAACATTCACCAAAATAGCCCATATCCTGATTAAAAAAACTTCAACAAATATTAAAGAATTAAAATCATGCATAATATATTGTGATCATAATGGAATTGAATTAAAAATCCATAACAGAAAAAAATCTAATTTGCCAAATATTTAGACATTTAGAAAACACTTCTAAAAAATCCAGAAGTCAAGGAAGAACTCTCAAGGAAAATCAGAATATATTTGAGCTAAGTGAAAATGAAATTTCAGCATATCAAAATGCATGTGATACAACTAAAGCAGTTCTTAGGAAGAAACATAGCATTAAATGATAAATGAGAAAAGGAAAAAAGGACTTTCATTAAAAAAAAAAAATCTAAGCTTCCACCTTAAGGAGCTTGAAACAAGAAAAGGAAAATAACTCCACAGCAAGCAGAAGTAAGAGAGTAAGAAAATTAACAGCAGAATTTCCTTAAAAAATGAAAAATAGAAAAACATTAAGGAAAATGTTTTAAAAAGCTATTGTTTGGAATGGTCAAAAAATGGTAAACTTTTAGTAGGACTGGGAAAGACAGAAGACACACACTATCAAGATCAAAGATAGGATATACCAACAGATCCTAGAAATAGTAAAAATGACAGTATGAAAATACCTCGACAAGCTGTACTTGTACAGTTTTGACAAATTGTATGAAAGATATTAACTTCTCAAAACCACAGTCCACACATATCCAAAGCAAATATCCTCCATAGCCAAATGACTATTGAGTTTATAGTTAAATTTTTTTTTCTGCAAATGAAATCATCCTGGTCCACAAGATTTCTGAAAAATTCTAAGAAACATTTAAATAAGAGTTATTTTTACTTATGTATATGACATTCTATATAGAAAACCCTAAAGAATCTCCAAAAATAATCCTGTAATTAATAATAATTAATAAGAGATATTACCAAGATTGTAGGATACAAATTCAACAAACAAAATTAGTTACATTTCTGTATAGTTGTTGTTCAGTCACTCAGTAGTGTTCGACTCTTTGTGACCCCATGGACTTCAGCACACAAAAGATAAAATAAGAATATTGGGAAATATAAGTGTCAAAAGAAATCAAGGAAGACACAGATGAAGACATAACATATTCATGGATTTAGAGGCTCAACATTGTAATGATGTCAATTCAACACAAAATTATGTCTAGAATTAATGCAAATCCAATCAAAATATCAGCAGGATTTTTTGCTCATATAGATAGTTTCCAAAATGAATGTAGGAGACACAAAAGTCATGAATAACCAAAACAATTTTGAAGAATAACAAAATAAACTTGCATTTTTTATTTCAAAAATACTATAAAGGTATAATAATCAAGACAGTATAGTATTGTGAAAGGGATGGACATATAAATGAAACAGAGAAGAAATCAGTGAAACAGAGAAGAAAATCCAGAGAGTAGATCTGCTCATATATATCATTTTTTTGAAACAGAGAAGATAATCCAGGGAGTGGACCCACTCATATATGTCATTTTTTGGGGCAAAGATACAAGGGCAATTCAGTGAAGAAAAGTTAGGCATTTCAATAAATTGTTTTGGTACATTTGGGTATCCACATCCAAAGAAAAATAAACAGTGAGCTAAAGCCTGCATCTTAAAACTTAGCTCAGATGTGATTGTAGATCTGCACATAAAACACAAAACGTTAGCAGTTTTAGAAGAAAACTTGGAAAGAAATCTTCATGACCTGGAGTTCAGACTTCTTAGACCTCATACCTAAAGGAAGTCTGTAAAAGAAAAGAAGAAAAAAAAGAGTAAGACTCCACCAAAATTAAAAAAACATTTGCTCTGTTAAAGATAGACCATAGAAAAAGCAAAAGTATTTTCAAACCATATATCTGATAAAGGATTTGTATCCAGAATATATAAAAAAATCTCAAAATGCAACAGTGAAAATCAAATTTAATAGGGCAAATGACTTGAATAGATGTTATACCAAAGAAGACATTTGGAAGTCAAAAAAACATATGAATAGATATTCAAAATCAAAACCATTAAGAAGATATAAAAATCATGAAATATTACTACACACCTATTAGAATGGGTAAACTTTAAAAATTAATAATGCTAAGTGCTGATGAGGATAAGGAGAAACAAGAATTCTCACACATTGCTTGAGGGGATGCAATATGAACAACCACTCTAGAAGAGAGTTTTGTTAGTTTTCTTATGTTTAATATTAACTTATCATAAGCCCAGCAATCTCACTCTTTGCTGCTTACCCCAGAAAAATAACAACTCAGGTTCACACAAAAACTTATACATGAATGTTTATAGCAGCTCTATTCATAATTGTCAAATCTGAAAACAACCTGAATATACTTCAGTGGTTGAATGAATAAGCAAACTATGGTACACTGATATTTTAGAAGCCTACTAAGCAATTAGGAACTTACAAGAGCTGATTTTTGTTCACACAGAAGGTTGGATGAATCTTAAAAGCCTTATACTGAATGAATAAACCCAGTATCAAAAAGTTATAATCCTCATGTTTCTATGTATATCTCTAAAAAGATGAAAATTTGTTTATGGAAAACATCATGATTGACATGGTGTAAGGATGAAATATGGTGAGAAAACAGAGGGATAAAATAAGAGGTTTTGAATCAGGAGTAATGTGACTTTTGTATCCTTTATTTGATTGGTGATTACATGTGTATTAGCATAAGAGTAAATTCATAGAACTGTAGCCACAAAGAACAATTTTATGTTAATATAAACATTTAAATTTTATTTTAAATACCAGAACTGGCAAAATACTTGGAAGAAAAGCTACATGAAAGTGCTTAGTGAAGGTTATCTCTGAAAAAAAGTTAAATCATAGGCACACACACTCATTTTCCAAAATTACATGTGAGAAATAAAAGGCTTTAAGAATAATATGACACTATTTTTATTTCTAAAATTAAAATTTCAAGACAAAATTTTAATTGAAATAAGATAAATTCTGAGGCCATTTTAGAAAAAGCCTACATGAAATACATTAAAAAGAAAAGCTATTCATGACAAGATAATACAAAGAAAGTTCTACATCTGTTTCAAGAAAAGTAAACCCAAACTGAGGCATTTTTTTCCCCAAATAAATTCTTGCGGGTGACCAAAATGTACTTTAAATGTGACTCTCAGTTGACCTAACCTACCACCTGCAACTCTTACTTGCTGGCTCTGAGTAAATTTTGGAGAATACAGTTCCTCCCTGTTTTCTTATTCCTCTTCTTGCTTCTAATCCTCCCCTTTTCCCTCCCCTGCTCTCTCTTTTGTGGTCCTTCAAATCTGTAACATTCTTAAAGGGAACTTTGGCATCACTTCTGTGTGTCAAATCTTCTGAATAATTCCTCTGGAATCTTCTACCTTTGGTTTACACTTTTAGGTTCAGAAGAGTGTGATTTTCAGAATCAGGAATCCCGCTGGAATCCTAGAATATCCACATATCTATTGGTCATTGCATTGAAAATGTTTTTTATTTGTCTCTGATCATGTCTGCAGCTTAGTTTCTCCTCACTTTCTTGGCAGCTTCAACTATACAGTTTCCTAAATCCACTACAAATGTTCATGTCTTCATGCTTTTCCCTATTAATCACCCCAAAAATTTGTGCATTATTTTTAATTAAAATATAGTTGATTTACAAAGTTGTGTTTTAGGTTTACAGCAAGGTGACTCAGTTATATAAATTTATATATATATATTTTCATGTTCTTTTCCCTTATAGATTATTACAAAATATTGAGTATAGTTCCTTATGCTTTCCAGTAGGTCCTTGTTGGTTATCTGTTTCACACATAATAGCATATTTGTGTTAATGCCAAACTCCCAATTTATCCCTCCCCTCCTTCCCCTTTGGAAACCATGAATTTGTTTTCTATGGCTGTAGGTCTGTTTCTATTTTGTATATAAGTTCTTTTGTATCAATTTTTTTTTTTAGATTCCACATATGAATGATACCATATGGTATTTGTCTTTCTTTTTCTAACTTACTTCACTTAGTATGATCATCTCTAGGCCCACCCTTGTTGCTGCAATTGGCATTATTTCATTCTTCTTCCACGGCAGATTAGTATTCCATTGTATAAATATACTACATCTTTTAAAAGCTAGTAAAGTATAATTTGCATTATCATATCTGTCCTAATCCTTCTCTATTCCTCAGATGATAGATTGACTACCTTATCTATCAGCCCATTCACCACTGTCTTCACAGCTCTTGAATTTGCCTCTATTTTATTACTTCATTGTATTTAAATTTTGTCTAGTTACCAAACTAAATAATACCAAGAAGAATTTTTCACTTACTAACTCATATTTCTTTTTTTACTTTTTCAATGTTGCCAGCAATACTTACAGACATTCAAGAAGTGTTTGATTATAAATGTAAAAATGTATGCATGCATGAATGAATTCGACATTTCTTGCCTTCAGTTCTTTCTTTAGTATATCCTTCATGAGACTTTGTTTCTATTCTGTAGTATGTGAAGTATTTGAAAATGTGTTATTTACAAAAGCTGGCAGAATAGATGAAATCCTTTCTCACATAACACTAGACGATTGTTTTTATAACCAGTTTAGACAACACTGAATAAACTCACACCCACTCTACCTATGACATCTATGCTATGATGTTAGCAGAATTTCTGAAAACAAAGCCAAGTTATTTACAAGTTATTCCATTGAGAAGTGAAAATGTTATAACAGGTACATTATTTTGAGTGAACAAAAATGTTCAGGTACTCTTATTTAGCATTAAGTGGAAATAGCTTTGCAAGTTCTAAGAAATAAAATATATCATATGCAAGTGAAAATTTTTGGTAATTGAGAGAAAGCTTTATATATTTAATGGCTTACCTTCTTAAGTCTTCAATTTTTCTATCTGAAAACGTTATCTATGTATTTGAAATCTGGGAAACTATTTCATGTATATTGAATGGACCTATTACTGAAAGAAAGTACTGTTTTTAATATTCAGCACAATAAATAAACACTTGTTTATTAATCAGCCAACCATGTTAAGAACATCATGGTAGATAATGAAGATTAAAATAAATTGTCTTATTTCTTGTCCTCAAACTGGGTACACTGATAAGGGTCATGGACAAGGACTCTTAAAGCTATTGATACAAGGAAAGTCAAAATGTATTATGTTTCAGGTACTATACTAAGAGTTTCACAGAGTTTATCTAATTAAATTTTTATAATAAACAGATGAAGTTAGTAATATCATTTCTCATGTAAGGAGACATAGAGTAACTTGCCCAAGGACACACAGTAAATAGAGGAGCTGGAATTTCACTATGAATCTAGGTTTAAGCAAGTCACAGGACATTTTTGGTTTCCCAGTGCAGATAAAATTGATGTTTACACTATACAGTAGCCTATTAAGTGTGTAATAGTATTATGCCCCCCAAATGTGCATGGCTTAATTAAACAATTTGCTACTAAAAGCTGGTAACCATCATCTGAGCCTTCAGAAATTTCAGTTATCTTTTTTATTCTGCTGGAAGGTCTTGCCTCAGTGTTAATGGCAGTAGATTGGATGCTGAAGGTTAGGGTGGCAATTTCTTGACATAGGACAACAATGAAATTTGCTCTTTAGCATGTCATGCTGTTTGATAACAGTTTACCCATAGTAGAACTTCTTTCAAAGTTGGGGTTAATCCTTTCAGACCCTTCTGCTGCTTTATCAACTACACTTATGTCATATTCACAATCCTTCAGTGTCATCTCAACTATCTTCATAGTATCTTCACCAGAAGTAAAGTCCAGCTCAAGAAACCACTTTTTTGCTCATGTAAGAAGCAACTCCTCATCTGTGGAAGTGTTTTCATGAGGCTGCAGCAATTCACTCACATCATCAGGCTCTACTTCCAATTCTAGTTCTTTTTCTGTTTCACAATCATCTTCAGTTACTCCCTTCAGTGATGTGTTGAATCCCTCAATGTCATCTGTGAGGGTTGGAATCAACTTCTTGCAAATTCTTATTGTTGATATTTTGACCTCTTCCCATGGAGCCACAAATGTTGATGGCATCAAAAATTGTGAATACTTTCTAGGTCTTCAGTTAACTTTGCTCAGACCCATCAGAGGAAGAACTATTTATGACAACTGTGAGCTGTATGAAATGTATTCATTTAATAATGTCATGTAATTTTATATTGGGTTTCCCTGGTGGATCAGAAGGTAAAGAATCTGTCTGCAATGCAGGAGACCTGGGTTGGGAAGATTCCCTGGAGAAGGGAGTGGCTACCCACTACAGTATTCCAGTATTTTAAATTACTCTTTGATCCATGGGCCACAGAACATATTTATGTTAGCAGGCATGAAAACAGTATTAATCATATTGTTTATCTTCATCGGAGCTCATGAGTGACCAGGAACATTGTCAAAGCACAGTAATATTTTGAAAGAAATCTGTTCCTTAAGCAGTAGGTCTCAACAGTGGGCTTAAAATATTCAGTAAATCATGTTGTAAACAGATATGTTGTGTACATCTTGGACTCCTTGTTCCATTGATACAGCACAGGAAGAGTAGATGTAGAATAATCCTGAAGGGCCCCAGAATTTTAGAAATGGTCAGTGAACATTGATTTCAACTTCAAATCACCAGCTGCCTTAGCCCCTTACAAGAGAGACAGCCTGTCCTTTCATGCTTTGAGGTCAAGCATTGACTTCTCTCTAGCTGTGAAAGTCATAGATGACATCTCCTTCTCATATAAGGCTGGTTTGTCTACACTGAAAATCTGTTATTTAGTGTAGCCACCTTCATTAATTATCTTAGCTGGATCTTCTTAATAATTTGATGCAGCTTCTACATCAGCATTTGCTGCTTTCTTTAAATCTCATGATACAATCTCTACTAGCTGAAAAATTTTCTCTTATAGCTTCCTCTCCTCTATGAGCCTTCATAGAATTGAAAAGGGTTAGGGCCTTAATTTGGGTTAGGCTCAGCTGGTAAAGAATCTGTCTGCAATGCAGGAGACCTAGGTGCAATCCCTGGGTTGGAAAGATCCCATGGAGAAGAGAATGGCTATCTACTCCAGTATTCTGGCCTGGAGAATTCATGGACTGTATAGTCCGTGGGGTCACAAAGAGTTGGACATGACTGAGCAACTCTCACTTTCGCTTAAAGGAATGTCGTGGTTTGTTTGATCTTCTATGTAGACCACTAAGATTTCCTCCATATCTACAGTTAGGCTGTTTTGCTTTCTTATTATCCTTGTGTTCATTGGAATAGAACTTTTAATTTCCTTCAATAATTTCCTTCTTCTTCACAACACAGCTGACTATTAGACACCAGAGCCTCACTTGCAGTCTATTTTAGCTTTCTGCATGCCTTTCTCACTAAGGTGGATCTTTGCTTCTTTTTGATTAAAGTGAGAGATATGAGACCATTTGACCATTCCTTTCACTTGAACGCTTTAGAGAGAGGGAGATGGGCAGGGGAAAGATATGGGAAAACAGCTGACTGGTGGGATAGTCAGAACACACACAATGTTTATTAAATTTGCTAACTTACATAGGCACAGTTTGTGGAGCCAAAACAGTTACAACAATAACATCAAAGATCACTGATCACAGGTCACTATAGCAAATATAATAATAATAAAGTTTAAAGTGATGTGAGAATTACCAAAGTGTAACACAGAGACACAAAGTAAGCAATGCTGTTGGGAAAAAGGATGCCAATAGATCTGCACACAGGGTTGCCACAAACCTTCAGTTTGGAAAGGAAATAACTAAAACGACAGTATTTGCAAAGCACTGTAAATGAAGTATGCCTGTGATATAGTCAAGTCATAGAGGTAAAACAACAGCTTCAGAAAAAAAAAAGTGATTGGAAAGGGTGAAGAATTTGGCTATAATTTAGGTTGCACTAAAACAGGAAAAGTAAACTCAGAGTGTGGGAGGCCTGGAAGGATAAGTTGTTAGCACACAATTTATTAATTTATTTGTTTCTCCATCAAGGACTGAATGTCTACTGTGCATATCTCTGTTGTAAGTGCTGGGGGTAGGATAGTGAACAAGACAGGGGAAACCCCTGTTGTCCTGGTGGAGGTAATATTATAAAGAGAGTGTCAGACTATAAACAGATAAATATGCAGTGTGTACTGGGTAGTGACAAAAACTTTGAAGAGCACAAAGTGTGCTACAGGATACAGTTGTTTAATATGAGTCTTCGATGATACAGACTATTTTGATGTATCCCTCTCCTTGAACGTTATATTGAACTACAGTATATAGTAGTATAGGGCAATGATTATCAATCTGATGCTTTGTGTCAAATTGATAATCATTGCCCTACACTAATGAGAATTCTCTTCTTCCTACTACTTCCAATCCTCTCTGACTCTTTAAGCATCACCTGAATTTCTCTATAGGTATAGTCTCCCCAGAAATCTTCTCTGCTATGCCCCAGGGAAGGTTAATTGCCCTTCTGTGCTGTCTCATTTTCTTACACTCACCATCACCTCTTGGCATGTTTCTTGTCTTACTAGCACGTCTCCTTTTTTTTTTTTTTTTTTTTTGGCATGTTCTCGTCTCTCTCTTTTTTTTTTTTTAATTGCTTTGTTTCTTCCATACCTACCATAGTGTCTCACATAGAGTAGACACTATAAATGTTTTAACATTGAAACTTAAATAAAGATGCAATGGGAGACAAAGGAGAGAAATGGCATTTGGAATTCTCCCTTTAAAGATCAAAGTTAACAGTGTGGTGATATGGCAGCCAAGGAAGTAAGAAATAAACTTTGGGGAGATATATTTCTAGAATTTCACAGGTATTGAAAATCAAGCAAAAGCACCTTCATCTCTATATGTTGAGGAAAACAAGAAGCAAAACCAGCCCATGTGTTTCCTCATGGCTCACTGAACTCTTTAGTACAGGAAACTGAGAAATGACTCTCGGAATAGATACCTTTCCCCAGTCTGATAGCAAATGAAATCAATGTTTAGTAAATACAGAGGCCTAAATTACCACGTTTGATATGTCACATTTTGCAGATTAGTATACAGTTGACCCTTGAACAACAGGGGTTTGAACTTCTAGCATCCACTTGTTCACTGATTTTTTTTTTTCCAAAGGTAAATACTACAAGCTCTGCAGTTGGTAGAATACCTGCAGATACAGAGGAACTGTGGATGTGTATGGCTGATGAAATTATAGGTGCTTAGTAGGTCAGCATCCCTAACCTACATGTTCAGTGATTAAGAACATGATGCACACAACGTACCCTGAATGTTAGAATGCTAGCAGAATATATAAATGATTTTAAGGCATGTTATTTTGGGCATAAATATGTTACACATATAAATAGGGAATGATGTAATGTTTATATTGTGCTATAAATGATTTAAATAGAGAATACCAATTTAATCCATTATTTAAAAAGAAACTAATACAATTTTGGAAGTATAATTGACAGTATCATTTTCTGACATATCTTTCCTTGTACTTATTGCCTTAAAAATGATTTTAAAATTAAACTTTCTTTTTCCTGCTTTATGCTGTTGTGATTTTTAATGATATATTTTGAAATTATTTTCAAATGTTTGTTTTGCTTTTATTTAAAAAAATCTTCACTTCCTCTTCCAAGAAGCCAAAATAAGAGGCGTGAGTTAACAGGAGTGGTTGAGAATATGGTAGAGGCAAATTTTGTCTTAAAATGCTTTCTTGGGAGCATCCCTTCCATACTAACCTGTTACTGTGTTGCCTTGAATTAAGTGTGAGATCAATTAATGTATATTGAGACTTTGAGCAGATAACATTACTGGAAAAAACAAAGTGTTTTTCCTAAGATTAAAGAAAGGCCCTTAAAGAGGACTTATTATGTACAGAGTGTAGAGAGGAGTAAAAATGTGGTGCTGGGTACAAATGAATGACTTTAGAGAGCCACTTTGCTCTCACTGTGTGTGTGTGTGTGTGTGTGTGTGTGTGTGTGTGTTGGTCACTCAGTTGTGTCTGACTCTGCAACCCCATGGACTGTAGCCCACCAGGCTCCTCTGTCCAAGGCAAGAGTACTGGAGTGGGTTGCCCTCTCTTTAGGGATGTATTATATGTTGACTTGCATTGTGGTCTCTCACAATTACAGATGACATAAGTCTCAGAATTTCCAGTCTTGTATCACTGAACTCATGAGATACATGCTCCCTTGCTGGTATCAGGAAACTGTTTGCAGGAAACAATGTTACTGAATCTGCCTCTATGTTACCTTAATGGATTTGTGTGGCTCTGGGTTCTATGTCTTGGAAAGATCAGTGGCACTACGGAATTTGCACATATAATGGCCAATGCAAATCCATTCTTCTCAACTAGGGAGTGAGACATAAGTCACGGTGACAGCTGGTAGCATCCCCAGTATCAGACCCTATCGATCTGTGGCTTCTTCAGTTCAGTTCAGTTGTTCAGTCGTGTCCGACTCTGCGACCCCATGAATCGCAGCGCACCAGGCCTCCCTGTCCATCACCAACTCCCGGAGTTCACTCAAACTCACGTCCATCGAGTTGGTGATACCATCCAGCTATCTCATCCTCTGTCGTCCCATTTTCCTCCTGCCCCCAATCCCTCCCAGCATCAGAGTCTTTTCCAATGAGTCAACTCTTCGCATGAGGTGGCCAAAGTACTGGAGTTTCAGCTTTAGCATCATTCCTTCCAAAGAACACCCAGGGCTGATCTCCTTTAGAATGGACAGGTTTAATCTCCTTGCAGTTCAAGGGACTCTCAAGAGTCTTCTCCCACACCACAGTTCAAAAGCATCAATTCTTCGGCGCTCAGCTTTCTTCACAGTCCAACTCTCAGATCCATACATGACTACTGGAAAAACCATAGCCTTGACGAGACGGACCTTTGTTGGCAAAGTAATGTCTCTGCTTTTGAATATGCTATCTAGGTTGGTCATAACTTTGCTTCCAAGGAGTAAGCGTCTTTTAATTTCATACCTGAGTCACCATCTGCAGTGATTTGGGGGCCCAAAAAATAAAGTCTGACACTGCTGATACTGTTTCCCCATCTATTTCCCATGAAGTGATGGGACCAGATGCCATGATCTTAGTTTTCTGAATGTTGAGCTTTAAGCCAACATTTTCACTCTCCACTTTCACTTTCATCAAGAGGCTTTTGAGTTCCTCTTCACTTTCTGCCATAAGGGTGGTGTCATCTGCATATCTGAGGTTATTGATATTTCTTCCAGCAATCTTGTTTCCAGCTTGTGCTTCTTCCAGCCCAGCGTTTCTCATGATGTACTCTGTATAGAAGTTAAATAAGCAAGGTGACAGTATACAGCCTTGACGTACTCCTTTTCCTATTTGGAACCAGTCTGTTTTTCCATGTCCAGTTCTAACTGTTGCTTCCTGACCTGCATACAAATTTCTCAAGAGGCAGATCAGGTGGTCTGGTATTCCCATCTCTCAAAGAATTTTCCACAGTTTATTGTGATCCACACAGTCAAAGGCTTTGACATAGTCAATAAAGCAGAAATAGATGTTTTTCTGGAACTCCCTTGCTTTTTTGATGATCCAGCAGATG
>NW_011494919.1:702658-703152 GCF_000754665.1 Bison bison bison | reverse complement strand
GGCTCTAGGTGAGTGATCATACCATTGTGATTATCTTGGTCATGAAGATCTTTTTTGTACAGTTCTTCTGTGTATTCTTGCCACCTCTGCTTAACATCTTCTGCTTCTATTAGGTCCATACCATTTCTGTCCTTTATCGAGCCCATCTTTGCATGAAATGTTCCCTTGGTATCTCTAATTTTCTTGAAGAGATCTCTAGTCTTTTCTGTGTCTTCTTATCATTAGTTTTAAGGTGTTCATCCTGCTGGAGCTCTCATTCATTCCTCTAGCAACTGCAGTGTGGTGGAGGAGGTGAAGTTTGAGTTGTAAATGTGTGGGCTTTTCCGGACAACAAAATACATTGTTCTCATCTTATTAATTTAAGTTTATGACTTTCATTAAAGCTGTCAGTATGTTCTAGATTGAGGTCATTTTAAAGGGTGCACTTTCCATGAAATGCCACATTTTAAAGTTAATTTTTATTTGAGTAAATGGCAACCCACTCCAGTGTCTGT
>NW_011494919.1:700520-702558 GCF_000754665.1 Bison bison bison | reverse complement strand
CCTGGAGAATACCAGGGACGAGGGAGCCTGGTGGACTGCTGTCTTTGGGGTCGCACAGAGTCGGACGTGACTGAAGTGACTTAGCAGCAGCAGCTCCATGAAATGACACATTTTAAAGTTAATTTTTATTGGAGTACAGTTTACTTACAATGTCGTGTTTGTTTCTGTTGTATTACATAGTAAATCAGTTATACATACCCATGTATCCACTATTTTTTAGATTTTATTCCCATATAGTTTATTACAGATTTCTGTAGTGAATCAAGTTCTCTGTGCTATCAAATGGGTCCTTATTATCTATTTTTACCTTTAGCAGTGTGTAAATGTCAATCTCAATCTCCTAGTTTATCCCTCCCCAGCTTACCCTCTGGTAACCATAAATTTGCTTTCTATATTTGTAACTCTGTTTCTACTTTGTAGATAACTTCATTAGTAAACTTTTAAAAATCTCACATATAAGCAATATCTTATGATTCTTGTCTTTCTTTAACTGACTCTCTTTACTCAGTATGACAATTTCTAAGTCCGTTTATGTTGCTCCAAATAACTCTGCCACAAATTGTAGGAAAAATGCAAATGTTTTAAGATATTTTCTGTTGTTTATGATACCATCTTATCCCAAGCTATACAATTTCTGGGAATATTTTTAGAAATTGTATTCCCTTTCAAATTATCCTGTGTTACTTTTGTTCACAAGCCCTATTTTTTTTTCTTTGTTTTATCTTTTTTTTCTTTGTTTTTTCTTTCTTTTGACTTAAAGAAATGCAAATTCTCTACAAAGTCATTTTGTTATAATTGTTATAATTGTCTGAGTTATAATTGTCTCTTCTCTCTGATGAATCCTTTGACATTTTCCAACAATGGAGGAAGTGAGAACTACGATTCACAGCCTGTGTGGTTCCCCACCCCTTCCCAATTCCATCATCTCTTGCAGGACTTTCCCTGTGGTCACTTTACCTCTCACCACATTGTGCTTGTTATATAGTGACAGAGAAGTGAGCATATGAGCCTCAAAGTGAGTATTACTGTAGTCAAGTTCTGGGAGCCCTCATTCCTGGTTGGTTTGTATCTTGGGTGTCTGAGCTAGAATCTGTCAGTAGGAAAGGAATAGAATAGCTCCTGACCTTCTTTAAGACCAGCAGGCTTGTCCTGCCTTCAGTACTAAGGCATATATTAATGAGCTTTTGATAATTTTGCTCAATCATACCCATTCACCTTACATTTCATTGAAATGTCTCCACTATTCTGTCCACACAATTTCTTAATCATTGGGTTCTAGATGGGTTTTTCCCCCTATTTTGTTTTGTGAAAATATATGCATTTTCCTCTTTCCAAGTCACTGTGAATACTTTAGTGACAAGTTAGGAGAAATAACAAAAAGACTAGCCACTCCAAATGCATTTTTAAATGAAAAATCCAAAGCAATAAGTACATTTTCGAAGATAGTTTTCTGTAAAAATTTCAGTAAATAAAAGACATCTTAACTAACACAGAAAGAAATATCTCTGAGAATAACTGTGTACAGATGCTACCTTAAGCCAATAGATAGGGAAGGCTTTTGGAGGAAGTTATCTTCTGGATTTTAATATTCCAGATGTTGATATGTTTTTCTCCACTGCTTCTTCTGATTTTCATTTCCCCTCTGTAATATGCCGTGAGCTATTCTGCATTTTCAGTGCTTTTTTAGAAGAGAAGGGGGGTGGCTCCTCTTCACGCTTTGGAGATGAATGATATCATCAGTCATCAAAAATTCACATGGATCATTACTGCATTCACATTAATTTATGCTCAATTAACACACTTAGAATCAGTTTTCTGTGGCATTGAGCCAATTGGCTTTATAGCTTCTGGCTCTGAAAGGTTCATTTTGCTTCTGTTCACTGGTAATACAATGAGCTACAGTCCTCATCCCTGTTATTAAAGTCTTCAGGTCTTTGTATCTGTGCATAAATTGAACAAGGCCAGCGAGGGGGTGGAAAGGCTGTGACTGAGTTCCTGGCTGAGAGCCCTAGTCTTGCATATTGGCAGGCGGGTTTCC